>NC_086256.1:2855576-3164615 GCF_021018805.1 Prinia subflava
GCACAAAAAATTTGGGCTGCACAGTTCTGTACTGTTTATCCTAAAATTCTCTTCTGCTCTTCAAAAAAGTGTTAAAAAAACCAAAACAAAAACCTTAAGACAAAAGAACCCCAACCCAAAGGCGCCTGCGATAATGTAATCCTGCAAAGGAGGCTTTGAAACAATGTATTTCTGCAGATCTTTTTGAAATTAAGCCAGCTACAGAGACCCTTACTAATATTTTTACAATCCATTTGCTTGTAAATCTGAGGAGATGTGCATATGTTCCCCAACTATTTCCTAGCTCCTCAGCAGATATGTAAATGGAACGATGTTTGGATTTTTCCTGACAGATGACACAAAATGCTTGTGCCATTTCGGTTCCAGGGCTTGGATAAATATGCTCAGAACCAGGATTTCTGTTTGTTTTCCTTTTCTAACCCACTTTCAAGAGCTTTCCTTTAAATCTGAACCAAAACTTGGGAAAAAAAAAAAAAAAGAAAAAAAAAAAAAAAAAAAAAAGAAAAAGAAAATCCTTCCCGAAACTTGTATCAATAAAAGCTCTTGAAATGATAAAATAGGAAATTACTTGCAATAGCTCACGGTTTGCCACTTTTTTCTATGGAAAAATGATAGAATCACCTAATTGATCCTTCGGAGGGAAGAGTTTGTCAGGAGGCCTCTAATCCTCCTATTACTTTTCCAAACGTGCAGCAAGAATGCAAGATTTTCCTAACGGAGTCAAAGCACATGCCTGGCTTTCTGCTTTTCTTTTGATAAATTAAAAAAAAAAAATAAAAAAAAGGGGGGGGGAACACGGAGGGGGGGGACGGGGACACGACACGACTGGGCCAGGGAGCAAGCAGCCCATGGATTTATTTTCTCTCCTTAATGTGCGACTGGGCCTACTGAGCCCCAGGAGCCCCACGTGGAGATGCCAAGAGCGTCGGCGCTGCGGGCCCTGCACGGAGCGTCCGGGGGTCCCTCCTGCAGCCGCTGCGCTGACAAAAACCAGGTATTCCTCAGAGTTGAATTAAAGGCACAAACTTTGCCCAGGCACAGCCCGGAGTTGCTGCATCCCATCCTCTGCAAACTCCCGCTGCTCACACTTTTCCTCCTGCCTTTTGAGCAAGTGTACGGTTTGCGAGTTTCGTGCCCCAGCCAGCCTGGTGTTTTCTCGCCAGCACCCCAAAAATTTGGGGAGGCTGAGGAAGGAGAGGGGACCGCAACGGGATTAGGGGACAAAACTTTTGCAGCTCTTCGGGCTGCCTGAGAAGCTGCCGCCCCTCTCCCTGCAATTCCTTGCCTTTTTCTCGACGGAAAGAGCCCGGAGAGGCTTTCTCACCGGGAGAAAAAAAATATTCCAATTAAATTAATAAGAATAATGTAGTCAAAATCTCCTGCAGGAGGAAATAATCTGGGGTTTGAGTCCGCCACAAAGCATTTCCTCGTTAAACCATTATATCCTGCTAATTGAAGGGGTGTAATTCAGCGTCCTGCAGCAGCGCG
Source organism: Prinia subflava (assembly GCF_021018805.1). Classification (NCBI taxonomy): domain Eukaryota; kingdom Metazoa; phylum Chordata; class Aves; order Passeriformes; family Cisticolidae; genus Prinia; species Prinia subflava. The sequence goes on from NC_086256.1 coordinate 2,857,065, forward strand.
CGGGGAAAAGGGGGGCCGGGGGCTCCGCGGCCGCGCAAGCGGGGGGCACCGCGGAGCGACACCCCCCCTCCACTGCCCGCACAGCCCCGTCCCGCCGCGAGCGGGGGGCGCAAAAGTTGCGCCGAGTGCCGCGGGGGCCCGATCCGCAGGCGGGAGGGTGGCGGGGGGGGACCCGCGACACACGCGGGACAAGTTTGCGGGTGTCCGTGTGGGGGGACACACGCACGGTCCCCCGGCTGGGGCGGCCTCCGCGGGTGCGGAGGGCGCTCCGCGCGGGGGCGGCTGCACCGCGCCGCACCGCGGGAGCGAGCCCAGGTGCGGGGGACGGTCCCTCTCGCCGTGCCCGGGGCGCTGGGGGGGCGCGGAGCCGGCGCGGCCGCTCCCGCGGAGCCCCGGGCGCGGTGCCGGGGGGTGCGGGCCGCGCCGTGCCCGGGGCAGGGAGGGCGCAGCGGCTCCAGCGCTGCCCCGGGGCCGTGGTGCGGGGCGGTGCGGGGCGCTCCAGCGCGGGCGGCGGCATCGGCGGCATCGATCGCGGATGACCAAGCACGGCGGGGCCGTGCGGGTCGTCCCGCAGCACCGCGCCCGCGCGGGCCCCCCCGTTAATTAAAGCATTAATAAGTAGGCGCCATTAGCCATGTGCCGACACAAATGGCCGTGCGGGAAGGGGGTGGAGGGGGGGGGATGCGAGCGAAAGGCAGCAAAGTTAGTTTCGGCGAGCGGCGGAGGTGCCCCTTCCCCGGCGCGCACGGCCGCGCACCCCCGCAGCGCCGGCCCCACCGCGCCCCGGCGGCCGCTTACCTGGGTGAGACAGAGCGGAGAATACATGACTGCTGCGGGGGGCTGCGGTTTGGAGGTGTGCGTGTGCGGGGAGAGAGGGAGAGAGAGAGGGGGAGAGAGACAGAGGGAGAGGGAGAGAGAGGAGGGGAAAAAAGAGAGAGAGAGAGGAGAGGAGGGGGAGCCCCGAGCCTGCTTCTTGCTTTCACATTTCCAACTCTGCCAAACTGCAGCCAGCGCGGAGCCGCTCCATGAGCTGAACTTTAACCCCGCCTCGACTTTCCCGCACTACGCGCTCGGCATGCCTGCCCCGCGCGCCGTTAAAGGCATAGCGCTCGCTGCGCGCCCCTCCGCCGCCCCCGCTCCGCGCCCCTCCGCTCCGCTCCGCGCCCCTCCGCTCTGCGCCGCGCACCGCCCGCCCCGCGCCCCGCGCCGCCCGCCCGCGGGGGCGGGGAGGGGCGGGGAGGGGGCTGCGGCGCCGCCGCCTCCCTCCGCCCCGCCGCCCCGCAGCGCGGCCAGCCGCGGAGCCGAGAGGCGAGCGGGGCTCGGCTCAAAGTTTTCCTCTTTTTGCAGGGGAGGGGGGGAAGGTTGTGTATTTTTTTCCTATCATAATTGTTATTTATTTATTTATTTATTGTGCTCTTCCCGGGGGCTGCGGCTCCGCTCGGCCCTTGACCGTGGAGCGATGGGGCGTGGGGGGAGCCGGGGGAAGCGGCGTTGCCTTCCACAACTTTCCCCATCGCCTTTGGCACTTGTCATTTTAAATCAAGCGCTTTAGAATCAAGGGTGCTTATTCCACTTTAAAAAAAATAATAATTTTCTTCCAAAAAATAGCAACACATAAATTCCTCGGCACATCGCACTCCCCCCTCTTTCTTACTTATGAAATCTAAAAGTGAAGCGCTTAAAATTAAAAATACCCCCGCGCCTCCTGCCACTTCTGGAGCGCATTGTCTTGGCACCGGCAGCGTTTGGGTTTGGGGTTTGGATGCTCTCCAGCCCGCTCCTGGGGACTCGCAGGGTGTCCCGGGTGGTGTGTCCCCCCCCTTTCCGCTTGGGAATAGCGTTCTCCACTGATGCTGGAGGCAGTTTAGGTGACCCCCGCGTCCCTGCGCGTAGTCGCAGCCTTTTTGGAGGGGAGGGGCGGGGGGGGAAACACGACACACGCAGGGAAAAATTCCCATTTACAGGGGAAAAGGAGGAAAAATCCCCTCCCGCAGCTTGTTTCGGGGGTGGAGGGGGAGGGGGTTGTGTCCCCCACTCGTCCATGCCGCACCGTTCCCAGCCTTTTGCGGTTTCCAGCATTATCTTTTAAGTAACTTTTGGCGCCCTTCGGGAGACTTTTGGCCGCGGGACGGCTGGTTGCGCCCTCTAGGCAAGGGCCACGGTCAAGTGCAGCCCCACCGCAGCCACGGACACCCCCCCTCCCCCAAAAAATAGATCGACAGCACCTTCCCCCACCCCAGAATATTTGAGCGCTAAACGGGTGGGCGCGCAAGTTATCCTCATTTTTCCCAACTCAGCGTTTTGCTAGGCACACTTTAAAAAAATAAATAATTTTTTAACTGTGGCCCTTTTCTTTAATAAAAAAGCTTTTTTTTTCCTCTCTTCTTCTCCCCTCCCCTATTTTGGTTTTTTTTTTGGGTGCTAAATCCGGACGTTTCCGAGGCTCCGGCCCCGCCAGCGGCCCCGTCCCCGCGGGGCGCCGCCAACTTCGGCGGAAAAGGCGAAAAAAAAAAAAAAAAGAAAAAAAAAAAAAAAAGAAAAGGAGAGAAAAAAATAAAAAGAGGAGAAAAAAAAAAAGGAGGAAAAAAACCGAGAAAAAAAAAAGGCGCGCCCCTCCCCCCGGGGGAGTTCAAACGTCGCAACACCCACCCCCACTGCTGATTGGGCCGGCGTCGGTGACGTCACAAGGCCCAGCCCCGCCCATTGGTCCCCGGCGCGGTCCGTCACATCCCGCGCCCGGGCGCGTTTCTTTGTGCGCGGCCGCGGGCGCTCCAGACGGCGCGCACGGAGCCGGCGCGCACGTACGGGCGGGGAGGGGGGAAAGGGGGGGAATCTGTCAAGCTCAGCGGTTTTCTCAAATCCCTGACCAAAAAAAAAAAAAAAAAAAAAAAAAGAAATTAAAAAAGCAGCTGCGGCGCAGCTCTGCGCGCCCGCGCTCCCTCCGCGCCCAGAGCCCGCGCAGACAATAGAGAATTCCCTCTGAGAAAGCGTGGGAATCGGGTTAAAAATACAAAACCAGGAGTTTAAGCGGCGCCGCGTCCCACGGGCAGGGATAAGAGGGATAACACGGATAACAGTGCAAGAGAAACTTTGCGGGCTCTGGCGGCTGGCGGCACTTTTTTTTTTCTTTTTCCGCATTTTTTTATATTTTTTATGGCTAAAATCGACTCGCAGCCGTTGGGAACCGGAAGGGAAAACCCGCCGCAGCCAACTGCCGCCGGCTCTTAGGTGGGATGTGTTGGGATTTTTTCTTCCCTTGGGCTTTGGGCTGATCTGGGGGTTTCGGTGGCTGCGGCGCGGGGCGAGCCAGGGTCGGAGCGGGCGTGCCGGGCGCTGCCGCCGCCGCCTCTCCCCGCTCTGCCGGGTGGGCTCCCAGTGCCCGGGACTTTGCAGAAGTTACGAGCAATTCGGCAGCCTCCCGCCCACCTCCCTCCTCCTCTTCTCCTCCTCCTCCTCCTCTCCCCCGCCCCCGCGTATTTCCGCAATCGCCGCGATTCGCACAGGAGCCCCGCACCGGGGGGCGGCGGGGCTCACGGACATCCCCCGCATCCCCCCGCACACCGCCGGGCGGCCCCGCTGCGGGCCCGCAGTGTCCCGCCCCCGCAGAGCCCCTTCCCGGCCGCGGGAGGACGGCGGGGGCAACCCCCCCATCCTGCAGGGATAACCACCCCCCTCACACGGGTAAAACCCATCCTGAACGGGGAACCCCCTTCCCCTCCTCACGGGGAACCCCAACCTCCGCACGGGTACCCCCCCCGTGCGCAGCCCTCTCCGGCGCGGAACCCCCGTCCCTTGCACCAGCAAAGCTCCTTTGCTGCACGGGCAAAGTTACCTGGCGCTGGCAAACCCCCCCATCCTCCTTTGCACCTCTGCACCCCCCGTGCTTTGCAAACCCCCCAGGCTTTGCTCCCCCCGGTGCGGGGAAGGTGCGGGGCCCCCCCGGCCGGGGGAGGACCGATCGTCCCCGCAGCGCTGCCGTGCCTGGGAGCGCTGCAGCAGCTGAGCTGCAAAGTCTCCAACTTACACGGCACCCCTAAAATAGTCCTGATTTCATCCCTGAAAGGATTTCCTGGCTTTGTGTGTCTTAACTAGCCTTGGCCATTTTTGTAGAATAACCCCATTATTCACAGCTCCGAGGGTACAATCTGCTAAAGTCACTTAATAAAAAAAAAAAAAACAACCAACCAAAAAAACACAGAGGAGAAAGAGAAACCTTCAAAGGGCGTGAGAAATAAAGGCAAACAAACAATTGTCTGTGGCTCTCAGCTCCCCTTGATCGTGGATACCCGCTTCATTAACAGGAGAAGCATTATATGCTTAAAACTGGAAGCCTCAAGATGCGTGATAATACTGCAAAATTAATTTGGGGGGGGGGGAGGGAGAGCAAGTGGATCTGAAGGTTAATTGCTATTTTTTGACAACAAAGTGAGACTTCAACTCACACAACTCATAAGGAGCGGTGTGGTTACCCCTCTGAATTTACTGCTTTTAATCCACTTGGGCAGGTATTTAAAGACACAGGGGTTGCAGCCGCAGCATAGTGAGTACAGAGACCAAAAAAAAAAAAAAAAAAAAAAAAAGAGTAAGAAAGTAGAAACCCCTGAGACAGTGATTTTCAGTTTGCAGGTTGGGAGCCCCAGAGCCGTGCTGGTGACAGCGCGGCTCCGTCCGCGGCAGCGCGTTTGAACCTCCCGGCAGCAGCTCTGCTTTCCTGGTCACCTCCTGGTGACCCCTCGGAAGGAGCCCGCCGATTCCCAGCGGTCTGGAGACCACAGGTTGGAAACCACTGGTTTTGCATAAACTTGTGTTATGCGGCGCAGGCTTAGGTCGCGAGGGCTCCTCTTAGCAAATTGTCGGAGGATGATGTGCACTGCATAAATTAAAACATCATGTCCCCTTGCCATGTGAAAGCATTATTAAAAGAAGCATAATAAGGGATTTCCACCATGTTATCAAGCGTACAAAGAGAACTCCGAATGGGAGGGATGGCTGTCATCGGGGTAGAACAAGCTGGGATTTTGGAGAGGCTTGAGAAGCGCTTTGAATAGCCCGTCAGTTGGACAAGGATCAGCGCTGACAATAGCCGGGCTATATGTGGTATGGCCTGTTAACATACAGCAGCAATCATTAAAGGCCTGAGACAGACAACGGGGCTCTCCTGGGCCCTGAATGATGTTGGTGGCTTTGGGAGAGCCACTGTGGCTGCCCTGGGAGCAGCTTCACCCCGCTGAGAGCCAGAAGCCCCCTGAAATCGCTCAATCCTGATCCGTTTTCCTTAGACCTTAGAGCCACACGTTGCTGACTCACATCCCCAAGAGACCTCAGTGCCAGTATGGTTGATGGAAATCAATGCCCAGATGTTGTCCCACAACCCACTATGGAACTATCTACAAATCCCAGTAGAAATCTCATGGAGAAAGCAGTAGTTTAGTGCCATGCCTGACCTTGTCCACCATTCGCCATGAAATCAACAATATTCTGAAGCTACCAAAAATGAGAGTATTCTGTAAGACTCTCTCCGGGGAAGAGATTGTATTTTATTCCACAAGTACACAGAGAACTGGGCATATAACAGGGATTTCCTCCTTAGTTTAAAGGCTCCAGATCTTGAAGTAGTGTTCCCCACAGCAGGAGTGTTAGAACACAATGATATATAAGGTGCCTTCCAAACCAAGCCATTCTGTGATTCTACAATAAACACCGTGGTTTTGTGAACACTGTGTCATCCTAAACAGGAGGGCAGAATTTTCAACTTTCAGGCTCCAAATTTCAGGGGATAGCTTAAATAAGCAGAGTAGTACATTTGATGGAAATTCTCACCTCACACCACTAAATACATGTCAATAATAACATTTTTCCATGCAATATTTTCTGTCCATTGCCATGATTCCCAGCAGGAGAGCAGAAGAAGTACTGCAGTCCCTATCTGGCAGATGAAAACGGCTACACCATTTGGGGTCTGGGCCATGGGTGCATCACCAAAGCCACATTCACGTGGGGAATTAAAGCAGTTGTGCTAAGTGGGAATAAGGACACTAAAAACTGGTCACTCTTTGTGTGAAAAGACCTGCTCTGACCGTGAGCTCCTGGCGGCACCGCTGCCTGGCACGGCCGTACGCGGGGCGCTGGCCCCGGAGCCCGGCGCGTCGCAGAAATGCTGCAGAGTTGTAATGCATTTCCACAGGGTCTCGAGTCCATTGCGAAATGCACTGTGCAGGAAATAACTTCCCAGCAAAAGTGTGCAGACTGCAGAAAGGAAGCAAAGGAACGGACAGAGGCGGGAGAGGCAGTGTTTCCCCTTTTGTTTTGCTGTAGATTTTCTTATGGGGAGCAAAATAAGTGGTAGCACTTTCAACATAAAAACCCCCTTACAAGCAGGGTTTATTTGAAAAAATGAAATACTCCTTGAAGTGAAAGTTCCCTATGAAAGTGAATGCAGTTTAATAAGCTCGCTGTGGTTTACGGGTGGGCTTGAGCAGTGCCCGTCAGCCCAGGCCACGCCGTGGGCCAGCAGAAACCTAAAACTCCCTTCCCACCATGTTGATGCCAGCATCCAGCTGGATAAATCCCCTGTTCACAGCCAGGAAAGACACAAATAGGTACAGCCGTCCTGAGCTGAGTTTTATTTGTACACAGTCCCGTGGTGGTACCGCTGCTGGAAGCAGAGGGACACCTCTCACAATGGTACGAAATCTTTCTCCAGTGATACGGAGTGATTACAGCACGCAGAACTGATACTGCTGTTGTCCTAAATCCAATGTTTTATCGGGCACTTTGGCATAAACACTTTGGTCCTAATCTCGCACACCACAATGAAAATTTCACTTGATAAAGTTTGCGCAAGAGTGGTATAAACATGGTGTGGCAAATACTGTTTATATACCTATCCACACCCATCCACACTCTATTTATGTTACCATATTATATGTCCATGCATTGTCATATTTATTTATGCAATCTATTTCTCAAAAATAAAAGTCCTTTGTCCCTGCTTTTACATGAGAACGTTTTACATTCAGGGTTCGCTCAGAACATAAAAGCTGAGATTCAATACGGGCTGTGAAAAATGAACCTGAAGAATTGCTGACTGGACTTTTGTAAAGTTTCAGATAGCACAAACAGCTTTGTGACAAAGAAAAGTTACATCTAAGAGAAAACAGGAATATTAATACTAATATTAAACATCAACCTACGCTGCTGAGAAGCAGTGGTGGTCTTTTAGCCCTCATTAACATGCATTCCCTGCTGCCCTTTGCTGCAGGCTTTTCTCTGGAGTCTGTAACTTTCACAATGAGATGGGCATTATTTCCCCAAATTAATAAATAAATAAATAAAAATCAAACCAGTAATCTGCTTCACTGCTAAGTAGGTTTTTTTTCACATTTCTTATCTATGCTAAAGTTATGGGAAGAAAATAAATAATAATATGAGTGGCCTGTTCAGACGCAAACTCACAACTTTGTGCCTAGGTTAGACAGGCTGGTTAGAAGGGCATGGTAACAAGTGCAGGTTTATTACTGCTTTTCTGGCACAAAATTTATCTGCAATTCTCTTCTGCAATTATTTTTTATAAAACACTTTTAGCCCTGCTAATCCAGACAGCACATGAGGTCTGATCATTTTCCTTGCAGGTACAGAGCAGGAAAGTTTTCCATCACAAGTTTTCTTACCTCTGTCTCTTTTCTACTATTAAGAATACCTCTTTCAGCCCTAAATTATGTATTCTTTAAAAGGTGATATACTTTTCATAGGAAGGACAGGCACTAACACAAAGTAGTTTAGAACCCCCCACTTCTATCCCATAAACTTCAAACTAAATTAGGGAATTAAAAGTAATACTCCTTCTCCAAGATTAGTAACTTTTTACTTCTCTACTACTTCTAATTTTATAGACAACTTCATAACATGCAAGGATTGAGCCATAAAAGCTGTGCTGTAGCTCACATGCAAAGGTTGGCTGTAACAACTCAAAAACCTGCACGAGACCCAACGCTTCTGCCTAAAAGATTTTGTAAAGAAAACACAGAGTGAAGTGCACCCAGCCCCTTTTGCTTGCTCTGCCTTTTCCCAGTGCCCGTGGCTCCTTTGGAACAGCGAAGGAGATGTGTTAGTCTCAGCACCTGAATTTTTTTTTTTTTTTTTTGAAGTCTTTATTACTGTAATTCACTGACCTGCCGCATTGTAAGCCCTGGCAATATAGATCCCTTCACTGGGCACCCTGCGCTGGAACTGGATCTCTCTGGAGAAGCTGCTTTGTTGGGCTTTTATTTGCAGAAAGGGAGTTTTTCTTTAAAAAAAAAAAAAAAAAAAAAAAAGAAAGAAAAAAGGAAGTGTAATCCGTGTGGGCTGCCTGTCACAATCACTGCTTTCCTCTCCTAACAGCAGGGAGAAGGTGAGAGCATCCTCTGCTCACCCGACTGTTGTGTTAACTTCTATACTGGGCTGGGAAGATTTCCATAGGGTAACCCCCGGAACCAGCAGGCGCGATGCACAGGTGGCCCTTTACAAAGGGATACGCTCAGCTATGGTTTTATTTGGATTCCTGGAAAAGCACATAAATCACAACACCGCCCCACGTACGTATGCCCGACCCCTTCCTTAACTTCTTGCATGAAAAGGTTATTTCTGAGCCTTTGCAGCAGGTGTACGTACGCTCATGAAGCTCGTGGGCAAAGACACACTGAGCGCATTATTTCTCCCACAGTAAACCAAAAACCCGAGCCAGGAGATCCCCCAGCCCAGCTCCCCCCTCCTCCAGGAGGAAATAAGCATTTCCTTAAAAATATTCTATTTTTTTTTTATCCTCTTCAGATTCAGATTGTCACTAAATATAGAAACTCTTGTAGCCACACAAACCGTGCATCGCCCCACAGCTGCTCATTTGCAATTTGTTCCTGCACTTAAAAATCTCTTACTGCTACAAATAAACTTCGGGAAAGTTACATCCCAATAAACAATGAGGTGTTGTTTAAAATTACATGTGCTACTGTATTATTAGGTCTCTACCGACACTACAATTATCTTTTGAAGCTGGCAATAACGCATTAGCTGTTCAGTCAGACGTAGAAATAGACTGGTGGATAAGCCCTCTGCCATTTTTATGAATGGAAAATATTTTAAAAGATTGTTTCCACTTTCTTCTTTGTCCTCTCCCCCGAAAGGAGCCCCCGCGCCGGCACTCTTTCCCCACGTCACTTTAATATTCATATATTTTATCCATACATTGCGATACATGATTAACTGCCTCCCCCCTACCACACACACATCGCCCCGAACAATACAGATACTTATTGGATTAACTACTCAGTCCTCGCTGGAAGGAAAGCGGTATCCGTGAGCTCTCGCTTTTATTTGCACGTACAGTTGAAGATCTGTGGCATGACAACAAAAATAAATAATTTTAAAAAATTAAAAAAAAAAAAAAAAGGAAAAAGTGGATAATCCCTACGCGGGAGCGCAGTGTCCGCCGCAGCATCCGCCCGCTCCGCGGCACCATTTTTACTCGCCCAGGGAGTTCGCAGCGCGGCGGATCCTGCCCGGTTTTGCCCGATTTCTGCCCGGTTTTGCCCGATTTCTGCCCGGTTTTGCCCGATTCCTGCCCGCTCCCCGAGCAGCCGCTGCCCGGCGTGGGCGACCGGGATGGGCGTCGCAGCTCCGCGTCCTCCGGGCCCCCCCTCCGGCACAGCCTTGGCACCGCATCGGGGTGGGGGCAGAGAAAACACAGGAGCGGGGCGGAAAGAATTAAAGCGAAGCCTTTAAAGTTTGCTGTTTGATTTTGGTCTGCGTCTGGATTCTCTGGAGGAAGGAGGGGGGGAATAAATAAATAAATCTCGCAACCTGCCAGCTCTGCCTTCCCAACGCTCGCCAAGTCACTGGTAGCCATTTTCATCTAAGGTACAGGAGGAGGAAAGAAAAAGGAAAAAGAAACCCAAAAAATCTTTAAGAAAAAAGCACCCGAAATAAAGGAACCAAGGCAGGAAAACCCCGCGGAGCAGCGCAGACCGCGGCCGCTGCAGCCGCTCCGCGCCCGCGCACTCCCCGCCGCTCGCTCCCTCGGCCCGCGGGCTGCCGAGGGTTTTTCCCTGTATTTCCCCCCCTTTTTCTTTCCTTCCCTCACACCCCATTTTTTCCTTTTCTGTTTTTTGGGGGAGTTTGAGGGTTTTTTGTTGTTGGGTTTTTTTTTTTCCCCTTTCCCCCTCTCTTTTGCCGCAGTCTCCGTCCGGCGCTGGGCGAGTCCCGGCAACCCGCGCCGGCGAGGAGCTGATTTATCGCTGCTCCAGCCCCGGCTCGCAATTCTGTCACTCTAAATCACGCACATGCGGAGAGCGGGAAGGTTTTGGCCAGCTCCCTGCCCCCTCCCCCACCCCCCCCCCCCAAAAAAACTAAAAATATAAATAACGAAAAGAAAAAGGTACAGGGGGGAGAAATCCAGGGGAGAGCCGGCGCCCCCCGACCCCCGCTGCAAAATAAAGTCTCAATAAAAGTGGCGGGGGCGGCGCGGAGGGCGGGAGGGATGGAGGGAGGGGGGCACCTGGCAGCCGCCGCGCCCCCCCGCGCCCGCCCCCGCCGCTCCCCGCGGCGCCTCCCGGGCCCGGCTCTGCGGCGGGGGCTGCGGGGGGACCCCCGGGCTCTCCCGCCCAGCGTGGTCCTCCCTGCCAGCGCCGCAGCCCGCGTGTACATGTGCGTATCCGCATATATCCCTATCCCATATGGATGCGGCTGTGGGAGGGTTACAGCTCCTGGGCTGGAGCTGCAGCACCCGCCTCGGCGGCAGCGGGATGCGGACCCCCGGGCAGCCTCCGGCTCTCCCAGACCCCCGGGCAGCCTCCGGCTCTCCCTGCCCTGCAGCAGAGGGGCTCTGTGCCAGCTGGGTGCAGCGACTGCAGTCCCCCGGTGTCCCAGCACTGCTCCCACCGCCCAGGAATCAAATCCATAAAGCCAAGGATCCCCTGGTGCTGAGAAATTGGGGTATCGTGGCTTGGGACCGCAGCTTGGCCTCCCCCCTCCATCTCTGTTAGGCCCTGCAGTGGCTTTGCCTGTTATTCCCCATCACATCCTTTAACAGTAAAGAAAAAAGGAAAATCATTATGAAAAGCATTGGCTGTATCACTGTAATTCAGGGGTTGACACAATCCATGAGAATTCTGTCCCAATGCGGGGTTCCCTCGGCCGTGTCCAGGGTCAGGGCAGGGTTGCAGGGGAGAAGTTTCAGGAATGCCTGAATCCCAGCAGCTGCACTGGCAAGTCCCTGAGACTTGTACTGCTGGGGGAGGGAGGAGTCACTCCTGGGAGCAGGACGGTCTCATGCCGCTGGAGATGCTTACAAGGCTAATAAAATCCGGGAAAAGCCCCCCAGCAATAATGCAGCACACAGGGCAGGAGGCTGAAACTGTTTTCTGCCACTGCACTGCAGCATCAAACTCAGATTTACATGCAGCCCCCCTTGTTAAATTCAAGAAATATCTCCAGATTTTCAGTATTGCTGAGCTCCAAACTTTGGTGCAAGTGACTTCTGCCCTGCTTGGCAAAGGGAACCTGTGGGCCGGCCTTCTGCATGTGCAACATGGAGAGAACACTGAATCTCCATGGAAAATCCTTCCCTGTGGTTTAGAAAATCAGAAAGCCGGGGAGAAATGTATAGAACAGAGGAAAACACTGGACACCTGAGTAGAAGGAGGGAGGGACCATGGCCAGCTGCAGGCCATATCCAGTGTAGACTCCAGGGAAGCTTATTTTCCCTCCTCGCAGCAGTGCTGCTGTTCCCAACGTTTTTGAGACCCCAGGAACATCTCCTGGTGTCTCAAAACAGGGAAAGGAGCAGTGCTGGTGCTCCCAGTGCCCTCCGGCCAGGGGACTGCAAAGGAGGCAGCATCCATACACCCCTTATGCAGAGGGGGCTCTTTGTTCCTGCCAGGACCCCTGTTCTTCAGCTCATCTTTTTGGATGGTTTTGTGACACCTTGGGGAAGGCAGGGTGGGGAGGGGGTCAGATACCCCTCCCAGGTGTCCATCACACAGGTACCCCTGCACACAGGTACTGCTGGCGCACAGGTACCCCAGCACACAGGTACCCCAGCACTCAGACACAGGGATTACCTTCACATGGGCACCCCAGCACGCAGTTACCCCAATGCACTGCTACACCTGCCCACAGGTACCCTGCCACACAGGTACCCAGCACAAGGTAGCCCAGACACACCAGGACACCACTATGCACACTGGAACCCAGCACATGGCTGTACTTGAACAGGGATACCCCCAAACACAGCCCCTGGCACTCGGGTACCCCATCAGCCCCCTGCCATGCCACATGCCCTGTGTGGCACCAGCGTGGGCTCACTGGGGTCTCTGCTGTTCCCTAGGGCAGGTACAATTTCCCTTTAATCCCAAACATCACGAGCCTGACTCCAAAGGCAATGCCAAAGGCTTTTAAAAATTCCTAGTTAACTTGATTTAAAAAGTGTGACCGTAGGAAATAACAAAGGTTGCTTCCCCCTGTTGCCACAAATTTGCATTCAGCCCACAGACGACAGCAGCGGGGCTGCGGCGTCGCTGGATTTCTTCGGAAAAGTTACCAGAGGCCTGCGAGACAGCTGGAATTCATATTAGAATATTTTTAACGTGCTCTTACAAATACTTTGGCATACGCCTATTCCACTCCTTTTAATGATGTTGACTTCATTTCCTTTAATATGGGGCGAAAAAACGCTACACCAACAAGACTTAATTAAATTAATAAGAAGGAACAATAATAAATAATCCCAGTTGCGTTCCCGCAGGGTTGCAAAATACAGATCGGAGGGTCGGGATGGTAACACCCAGCAACTTCCGCAGAGGAGTTGTTTAGGCGGGCGCATCCCTGGGCCCCTGCTCTCCTCGCTGCTCCCCCTTCCCGTGTGATAGAAGGGGCTCGGGGGGTACGCGGAACGAGGGGGGGGATGTCCCTGTGCCCGCGCACCTGGAGCTGTGTGCGCACCTGCGCGCGCGTCCCCGCCGCTGCGCGCCCCCGCCGAGGCGCGCCCCCGCGCCCGCCCCGCGCGCGCCCCGCGGCGCCCCCTGGAGGCGGCCGCGCGCGCCTCGCGCCGCCCCGCCCCTCCCGGCGCGCCCCCCCCACCGCCTCAGCGGCGCAGCGCCCCCTCCCGGCGGGAACTGCGCGGGAGCCTGAGGGGCCGCGGGGCCGGGGCAGCCTCTGAGGCCGAAACCAGCAAAAATACGGCAAAAGCGGGGAAAATACATCCAGGTGAAAGGCTCCGAGCACCCTCGCCTTGCTTTGCCAATGTCCTCATCAGCCACAGTGCGTGTGGCTGATGTCAGCAAAGTCAAGATTTCTCTGTCCTCCCACCTGCGTGTGGGACTTGAAGGTGGGGAGTCCTCTGCTCCTTCCTCCCTGATTCCAGAGAGGTTTTGGAGAAGAGGACGTGCAGTTGTTACATTCCCCTGGAGGAAACCATGTCCCACCTCTCCCACAACTCAACCCATCCCTGGACACCATCAGCATCCCCTGCGTGGAGCAGATCCCTGTCCCCAGCGGGTCAGGGAGGGATCCTGGTGCCTGCAATTGGCGCTGAGATTATTCCCGTTATTTATCCAAAGGGTGCTTTGTCACGCAACCAAGCACATCTCCCATGGGAGACAGGTGTGCTCAGAAAAATGGAAGATGGGCAGGTGGCTTCAGCCTGGGGGAACATTAATACACAAGGACAGGTCTCTGGCTGATGGATGTGCGCTGCCTTCACCTGCTAATTCACACCAGCTGTTGGCGTGACCGGTCCTGCCAATGGTCCTGAAGGTGCTTTGTCCCTTTTCCCACTCCTAACCAGCCCACTAAGGGCAGGTCTGGTCACTTAATGCTAATGCCTGTAAGGCTTTCAGAACATAAAAGTGTTTGGTTTCTGTTCAGCATTAGTGTTTTCAAGTTTTAGCTCTAAAATGCTGCAAACTCCAGAATAATTGCCTGTAACCTTATGTCTAACACCTTTCTGTCTTCAGCCTCAGCAAAGCAATCCCTGTGCACTGGGAGTGTTGCCTTGAAGGACATTCCCTGTTATCTCCCTGAATGACACTGATGTACATACAAGAGAACAAAATACTTCACATTAGAGGTATAGATGCAGATATATACCACAGTATTGCTGTAACCACTCAAAGAAATGTAGACATTGATTTTAAAGGAGAACTCTGCACAGGATTTCTGATATTTTCCTTGGGCTTTCTGCTATTGACTTCCAGAACCTCAGGAGAAAACTCCAAACTTTAGGGATTTTAACCTGACAGAAAACTTTCCAACGTGTTCCACAGAAATGCTTCTTGGCTGCTTCTGTGGCTGCCTCTCTTGCTGCTGTTCACTGAGACAAAATACACATTTTTTTACCCGACCGGCCCATTTTTTTTTTTTACCCAAGTAATAAAATATGACACTAGAGGGCGGCCTGTTAATGTAATTCAATAATGAAGTTGCAGCGACTGCACGTGGAGACGCAGCACCGTCCCTGCTCGGAGCCAGGGCCGCGGCTGGAAGCAGGTCTGGGAGCGCTGCCTCCTCCCGCTCAGAGGCACCCAGCACCGCCCCAAGACACGGGGAATGTCCCCAGTGTAACACCACAACCCAAAATAATGACTATTCCTAAGAAGTGTGAGTTTTCATCAGACCCACGTGATTGCGTTGTCTCATGTGTTCGACACTCAGTCCTGCTTGGAGAAGGATGTGGCAGGAGCTATCCTGTCCATTCTGCTGTGACAAATCCATGTCCTGCCCCAAACCACGGCCCCTAATTTAGCACGTAAAGGACGGTGCTGCGGTTGCAGCCCGATTTTAGCCGCCTGCACTGCAGTTCAGTGAGCACAGTCCCTGTTGGCAGCTCACTCTCAGGCTCTGCACAGCCTTCCCGTGACTGAGGAGGTCTCTTACCATTCCAGAGACCTGTTTCCTTGTGTCAAATGAGGTTAATAGCTGCGTGCAATTTAATTAATTAAAGTCTGTGAATATTTTTAGAACACCAGACGCAGTGTGTGTCAGAAATACCAGGTATTATCTGAGTACGCAGTGCTGGCGTTATCGATATTTACATTTTGTACCGCCTGGAAGAGAGGATTTCCTGGTGGGAGGCTGCCAACAGCAACACCTTTTCCCCCCAGATTTAGAATCTGTGTGTCAAGCGTGAGCCAACAGCACGAGTGACGTCAGGCAGAGGTAAGGCCAAGGACATAGGTGACAATACCTTGTGCACTGGCAGAAACTGGTGGCACTGGAGGCTGTCTCACATGGACCACACCACAGGCATCCTCAAGAGGCTTTCAGTGCCCTGAGCCTATCAAAGGTAATTCAGCGTGTTCCTCAGAGAACATTTTAAGCTGAACTTAACTGAGACTTTCTTATTGTCTGCAGCAGAAATTGGCCTGGAGTTACAGATGGAAAGAACTTAAATAAGTGGCCGCTTTCCTGAAAGCTGATGTTCCTTAGCATTTAGCAATAACGTGTCCTCGGTTTTTGCTAGATTGCAAACGAGCAATTAATTCCTCAGCACTTGTGCAGAATACTTTAAAAATGGAAACATGAAAGTCTTCTATTAAAATGAAGTTGATAGTATGCACCTGCCACTAATGTACTGTACACTGTGTCTTCCACTCATTATAGTGATGATTTGGGTTGAGATCAAGTGTCATATAGTGAAAATCACTTCAACATGTGCCTGTTCATATGCATAAACTCCTGTGTACCAGATGGCAAAATATAATGACATCTTAAACAGCTAATTGCATAAACCTTGTAATGCAGATAATTGCTGAACCAAAGTATGAGTTAATAATTTCCCACTGTATTGCCTGGCTTGACACTAATTCTAAAGGAAAGTTGTGACAATTCTAACACACTAAAGTTCACCAAGCGGTAATTAAAACTAGCACTTAAAATCATTCGACTTTCAAACCCTTAATTACAATTCAGTGGAATCACTTTGTAGAAATCTAACATTTATAGATAGTTACATGATAGCTGATATTTCATCATCATCCCTTTCATGGTGGTGTTCTAAGGCAGGCTTCAGGAAGCACACAGCTCCCCCTGGAAGCTTGAGGTTGTACTGGTTTCTGTACCAGTGGTCACTGGGAAGCACTTGGAAAACGGTGGCCAGGACTAGCAGTTTCTCCACAGGCTATGCCTAAGGCAGTGTGGCAAGTAGTCCTTTTTAATCACCTTTTTTGATGATATATAAATGTAAATAAGCATCAAGCCACTACAATGAAATGTAGCAGGTTTCATAGCGTGGGTTTGAGAATTGAATTGTTGTGGTTGGTTTGATAACACAACGTACTGACCTCAGAGCCAGGCCTCTAACTCATCCTGAGCTGTTACCGTATTGGAAAAGCTGCCATGAAAATGGAAATAGAATTAATGATGGTAAATACAGTTTTAGGAGAAATAAGCCTTAGCAGACAAATGCAATTTCTTTCTTTGATGAGGCGCATCAAATAATATGATGAAGGTAAAGACTGAATGATAAAGGTCAATGAAGAGATGTGATATTCATTTTTTTATGGAGATTAGAATTAACACTGTGTGATATTCCGATCAAAAAGCATTAGAAATAGCAGCAGAGCATGCACTAATTAGATTAGGAACTGGCAAACAGCCTGTTAAAAAGTAGCTATGAATCAGGAGTCATTATCAAACGGGAGAGTTTTACCAGGATCAGCATCAGGTCAGATGCTAGTCAATGTTTTCTTCAATGATTTGGATGTAAACACTGTAAATTCACAGCTGATAAATCTGAGGGTGACAGGAACATTGGTGGAGTGACAGACAGCGATGAGAATGACACTCCAAGTGATCTCAGTTGCTTCATGAGCTGAGCCCATTCAAACACAATTGCTTTTAATACAGACAATATAAGATTATGCAGTTTCTAGTGCTCACACTTTTAAAAAATCATCGGAAAACTGGAGAGGGTGCAGAAAAGAGCCACAGAGAGGATTTTAGGGCTGAAGAAAGTGCTTAATGGTGAAAGACTTAAAGCGCTCAATCTGCCTCGCTTACTGGAAAGAAGACTGGGACGTGACATGAGTGCAATGTGTAAGTATTTAAGTATCTACAAGATGTGTCTGGAAATATCTGCTGGATTCTGACAACGTTTTTAATCTTCCACAGAAAAATGGATAACTGCAAGTTGAAGTCAAACAAACTCAGTTGAGAATTTAGGGGGTTTTAATAGTCAGAGTAGCTGAAGGCTGACTTTCAAGGCACACAGTGGATACTTTTTTTAAATTTTCAAGGCAAGACCAGAAGACCTGTGGTAACTAAAACCGAGTGAGTGCATTTAATGCAGGGGCAGTGGCACACAGTGTGTTGTCATTGATCAAAAGGCTTTCTCTAGCAGTCAGTGCTGTGAGTCTGTATACATCAGCAGAGACACTGCATAAGCTTTGGGAGCAGGAATGTACACCTGTGCAATGGAATAATCAGGAAATAACTAGTCTAACACATTTCATGGGCTCTCCAGACCCAGGCCAGGTGTGCAAATACTGCACACTCATATATCTCTGATAACATATTGTTTTAAAAAAGAGACAGTTTTTGGAGTTACACGATCCCCCAAAAAAGCAGCCTCCAACCAGTAGATCTGTCACCCCTTGCCTTCCTCCTGGTATGAAGTGGCTGATTCCTCCTCAGAGCTCTGTGCCTCTGCTTGTGGTAAAGGAGAAGCAGTGACCCCACCTCTGAACATCTACCTGGAAGCCTGTTTTATTCACAGTGTGAATCAGACATTCCTGGATGGGACTGGGTTACAGGCAGAATATTAGCCTGAAACTTCACCCCAAGCCTCTTTTTCTGAGACAATTCTGTCTCAGTAATTGATTACTGTAAGAAATGCTGCCAAACACTTGTCCTGCTGCTCACACAGTTTCCTTCTGCTCTGGCCATACACACCCACCACTGCAGTTCCCTGTGTGTTGCTCGTATCCTACAAACTTGCTCTTCTCTCAACACCCAAAAAACCTCAACAACTGTCAAATCCATGAGCAGGCAGCAATAATTTCAAGACTCTACAGTACCACCACATGGTGCCTCCAATTACAGCTCAATGTAAAGCAGAAGGAAGAGAAAGCAGGGACCTCTTCCCATTTCCTTCAGCTCTGGCTCGGTTTTGGAGGTCTCCCATCTAAGTTTGGACAGAGCACAGTTCAGCCTAGCCCCTGACCAAAGCTGGGAGCTAAGCTCTATCAAATCAAATAGCACAGACAGTTCTGTGCAAGGCTCAGCACAATCCTCTCTACCTTTTAACATATTTATTAGCCCATGAATCATAACTACCAGGTGTCTGTGTTGTTACTAATTTTACAGACAGATGTAACTGGATCTGATATGAAATACTTTAATGTTCAGGTTTCCTTTACTGCTCCCCGGGGTCTTTCCAGCCACCTCTGCTGTGGATGAACAGCCCTTTCCTCTGTGGGAGCAGCACTGCCATTTACAGCTGGTGAGGATCAGGCTCTGGTTTTCCCCTAGAGAAGGATGTTCCAGGGAAGATGCCATTGCTCACAGTTACAACACTTTCAGTCTATACAAGCATCCTCTGTAAAACCTCAGCTCAAGGTGATTGTCTCAAGCTCTGCAAAGGAACTTCATTCAGCAGAGCTCACAGTACATGTGTGGTACACGAAGAGATTGCAATATTTTGTGTATCCACCTCCTAATTATTTACCTTAAGCATTCCCTCAACTGTCTGTAGCTAGCTGGAGTTACAGCCTTCCCTCACACACTCCACCAGCTGCAGGGAACATGTGCCTCCTGGGTGGTTTTCCCAAGAGCACTGTTCTTCAGGGAGATTTCAGTACAAACCTCTATGAGCTTCATGCATTTCATGAATTGCCCACATGTGTACGTGCAGAATGTCACTGATGGTATTTCAGCCTATGTATCTGCACTGTAACTACCATGGAAGAGATACTGATAACTCTGTAACAAACCAAAGCAAAAAAGGACACTGAGATTCATTATTAATTGATAACTTAAATGCCAGGGGTTTGAGGGACATTGAAATTGTCAGTGATAACAAAGCCTGGACAGCTCAACAGTCTTAGGAACCTAGGGAGAGATAAATGCGATGGCTGAGGACATGCCTTTGGCTTGCAGTCGTGCTGGTGATCAACTCAGAGCAGAAAATTGTCCCACCAATCAATTTAGCAGCTTAAAATGAAACCTGAGTTGAAATTAGTTGCTGGGAAAGATGTTATCTAAGAAACTTGCTTTTCTTTAAAACATCTGGTAGATCCAGGATATGGTGGTATGACATGATGGTGACTTATTTCTCAGTCTGTGAATGTAAATTCATCTTCCTCTTTTCTTTCAATATGAAGAAGTCTTTGAAGTTGAAACTGGGGGTAGATTATCTTCCAGAAGTGTAAATCTAGAAAACAAGGCAAAATATGTTGTCATATATCTTTACTGCTCTTTGAACCATTATTTTCTGCTTAGGATTTCTAGATACTTACTATATCAGTGCAGTGATAGAGTGAAAACAATTTCTGATCATGGGTTTTATCAAAACAGAATTCAGTACTGAAAACATAGCATGCATTTTCAGTTTTATTAACAAATGCTGCTTAAATTGAATCTCTCCCCATCATTCCCTTTCTAACCAGGATTCAGTAACATTCAAATAATGCTAATGTAATAAATATTCACTAAAGAGAAACATAACTCAGAGTTCTCCTACCTGGCTGTGGTTGTTTAGTGCTCTTCAGAGGAGGAGCCATCTTCTCATCTTCTCTCCAGGAGGTTTTCAGGAAAGGATCAGCCATCATATTTCACCTTCTCCTAAAAATGCATGCCTGTTTTTGTCATGCCTCATATGTGTCCTGATATCCAAAGACATTGGAGACAGACTGAAAAATCAGTTGGTAGGTAGAGAAAACACTCTGGGAGAGTGGAGAGTGGGCCTCCAGATTCTGTTCTCCGTGGAGCAGTTGCCCTCTGCCATTGCGCTGATTAAACAACCTTATAATAAAATACAGCATCATCTTAGAAGGGGAATTTGCTTCCAGAACTGGTGAAAATCACTGGAGATCTATCATTTCTCCAGATGAACACCTGGCAACTGATTTTCTTTACCCTGCCTAATTTGCCTTTGATTTCTAAGACCCTAAGGCACTTAGAGATCAGAAAATAGTTCAGTCTATAAAAAAGAAATGCACCTCTCCTCTTAGCATTGGTTCTCAAATTGTTCTTTCGCTGCTATCACCATGTGTAATTACTTGCAGGTGTCAGCTGGAATGTGGTGTCTTTTGTCTTCTCAAGTGCTTTGGCCAGCAGGGACCTAACAAGCTTTGGTTTGCTGTGATTAATAGGCTGGCTGTTGGTGTAAATGACCACTGGAAAAGGACATCCTGTAAGATAAGAGCTTTCACTGTCAGTCATATGGATTGCTTCACCTCGGAATGTTCCAAAGCACCATTGCTAGAACAGTTCAGACCTGGGTCTGAAGCCAGTGAGACTTTTGTAGACACACAGGACTCTGCAGTAACTTGCAATTCAGTGGTTGAATTCCACTGTGGGCACCAGAACAGGGTAAGAAACCAGTGATCTTGATCACAATTAGACCTGATTTATACACATTATTTGGTTATCATCTATTCCATATCACATCAATTTAGGTTCTTAATATGGGCACTTATCACAGCAGTGATTGCTGTCTGCTCTGTTAATTGATGATTTCATTGTTCATTGCACCTATTTATGTGTGGCTGTCAGGAAGGGTTTTGTTGTTTCAGCTATGTGAGCATAAATTCTCCAAATCATCAAAATGGCATTCAAAAATCCTCAAAATCTCCAAAACAGGATTTTGAATTAGGTAGTGGCTTCAGGGGAAAATCTGAATATTTCCTGCAGAAAAAGAACAAATTCTTTAGAGATTTTTGGTCCAGCAGACTGGCTGTTGGAGGCTTCTCAGGTAGCAAGAAACCTTCTCCAGGAAGTTTCTGCAAGGCTCTGACATTTATAGAGTGGCTGTCGGTGTTGCATAACCTCAGGAGCATCATTATCATTGACCTATTGTAGAGCTGCCAGTATTTCATGTCCCCTGTTCTTCAGCAGAGCAATGCTTATCAGTGCATTTCTTAACTCACCTCTTGTCAGTGAGAGCTTTTTGCTGTATCTTTAGTTTTTATTTAGGATAGAGAGTAAGAGGAAAACAAAGAGGTTTTAAAAATTAGAGAACTTGGAGTTATGAGCTGTTTTTATACATTTTGGCCAGGGTTAATTTCTTGAAGATAATTCTCATTTTGTATTTATTTCAAATAACAAATTCTAATGCCGTTTTAATTTTGCTGTTTCATTTTTAACCTCCATTATTTATCAATTTCTTTAAATTGTTTGGCTTGTTCACAGCACTCTTTAAGGCTTCTCCCCCTCTATTATTTTATCGTGGCAGTTGAAGCGATCTCTGTATAGTCAAACACTGCTTTATGCAGATCCCATTGGGGCTATTCACATATCCATATGTGCATGCAGTTCCCACTAATGCTTGTCAATGGGACTTAACATATGAGCATGGACATGAGAATAGACCCCTTGCTGGGCACTTGACTAGATGGGGTTTTTTTTTTTTGATGTTGATCCAGATCACTCACAGCAAACGTGGCTGTTATTAGAAATCACTGCACTTAACAGGACCACCGAGTGCAACCTCCCTTTGCCTCTCTGTCTTCCACATGGGAGCTGCTTGCTGGAGTTTGCAGGCTCATGGTAAATATTTCTTAGACACAAACTGGAATCCAAGGTTATTGCATAAAGTAGCTTTATTCTGTGTGTTCCCTTCTGTTTGCCATGAAACAGTTAAGTCACTCCATTAAAGAAAGGGCAGATTTTTTAAAGAATTAAGTGGGACTTGGAAGTTTGGGCTCTGTCTGTGGCTCCACCTAGGCAGGATGGTTGGAGCTTTGACATTCAGTACTTATGAAAACAAATGGAAAGCTGAGCTAACTTTGAGTATTTACATTTTATTTCCATGTACCTGTTTTTAGCATCTTTTGTGGTAACTGTGGGCTCCCCACTCTGCTGGTATTCATGTGCCATTCAAGTGATGACAGAACACTTTCCATCATGAAATTGAAGTCTTAATATGTTTTGTAAAACTGATGCATCTTGTGCCGTTTGTAATCCCACTCCACTGCAGTTCAGGGAGATGCAAATGTTGAATCGGTATTTTTTGCTAACCATATGAAAATAATTACTGATTTCAGAATAATTTGTAATGAAAATGTGTCCACATCTGAAAGAGGAAATGACCAAGTCAAGATGTGTTCTCTCAGTCTCTTTTCTGCAAGGAGGTTTCCTGCTTTTAAGCCACACTTTGAGATTTTGGATGATTGTTTTTTTAAAATGTATGATCCTTGGAGAAGTTTACTGAACTATAATTCTGGGTACACTAGGGACCAATGAACTGAAGTAAAGTCAAACATGGGCAGGAAGCTCAATGTTTCAATAGCCAGCCCTTCAGGAATTAATTTACTTAGTTTAAATCTTCACTTTCTACCTCACTCCATGCTTTCAGATTTTGCCTACTGGCACTAGAAGCGTGAACAAGCCTCTAACAGAATACCAGGATACAACAGTGTCTGTTTGCCAGAGATCTGGCCCTGAGCCCCCCATTGTGGGCAGAACCTTGTGCCAGGGCAGAAATCTTGATTTTAGTCCCTGTGGACATCAGAACTGACCTCTGACTAAACTGGGGGCACATCTCAGGACAGAGCCAAAGGAGAGCGATTTCAGCACACAGTAACTCACAGTTATCCATCTCCCAAGGTTGGCCAGTCAAGGTTGGCCCGTCTTCTCTGTTTTAAATGTTGATTTTTCTTGCTCAAAATTTTACCTGGTATTAACCACTAGGAAACATTTTCCAAAATTCATTTTTGTCAGGCTGATTTCTTTCTAGAAAACTTTTACCCAACTAATTCATCTATCTGTAAGAAAGGTTCTAGGAAATATTTTTCAGTGTTACTGTTCTCATAGTTCTAAAGCACTGATAACATCCTGGTTTGAAAGCAACAGCTAGGAGACTGGCCTGCATCATCTGTTTCTCAAGGAATGTTTTACGGAAGTCTCAAAAATCCATCAAATCTCAGATGCCTTTACAAACTTCACATTTGCTTTTGCTCAGCAAAAATTTTACAGCATTAAACTGCTAAAGTCAGAGCAGGTTTTATACAGAAGAGGCACCATTTGGGAAGAGTGCACAGAGCCTTGTCTTACCATGCAGGGGTTCATAAACACCTTTCTACAATGTTCTTTCAAATATTTGCTAACTTCTGGGTGCTCGATCTTGCATTGCCAGCAGTGTCCTGTGAACATCTCCACTTCATGTGCAATTAAACGTCATTTACAAAGCAGGTAATGAGTTAAAATAACCGTGCCCCTGTTGCTTAGGAGGAAGCATGTCTCTTAGCTGGTACTAATGGATGGCAGCTATTAGTTACTCCTACATTAAGGTGCATTCATATTGAAATTTTGTACTGTCATTACAATGCATTTGATTAAAATGCAGAAGAATTACACATTAAATATCATGTGGCTGGATGGAAGCGTAATTTAGCTGAGTCTGCAGATGCAGTCATGCAGGTGTTTCTGTAATTCTGATTCACTTGGTAAAACTGTTGATGTTCAGTGGCCCTCAAATCATATAACCATCTGTGGTTCAGTTCCTTGTGAAAGGAATTCCTTGTGCCTTTTATCAGATAGGATCGCTGGATTCCGAAGCAAAACTTCTGTGAATTAGGCAACATTTAAATGTTTGGTGTTTTGAGGGGAGGAGAGGTATTACATACATCAGGTATTTCAGCTTGCATTTGTTAAGCACAGAGCTACTGCAAGAAGAGGATAAATCCTGGGGTCTTTGTGAGAACCTTGTCTCACTCCGAGGAAGCATTATGCTCTCGTAAATAAGAAAAATTAATATGTAAGTCTGGATTGTGTCTGATTTGAAGTTTTTGAAACTAAACCAAGTTTTGTCTCATGCATCTCCAAAACAAAATAGTCAGGTGTCTGAGAAGCACCGAATACAAGTTTTTATAGGTAGAGTCACATTTTCTGCCTAGACCTCATAACAATAAATACAATCTTAACAACTGCAACCATTGCAGCTTTAGTTTTCACAGAACACAAGATAATGCAAAGTACTTTTGGTACAGAGCCAGAGAGCTGAGCCCAACACCAGGTGGGTCCACAAGTGCCAGCAGATGCTCCTCTGTCCTCACAGACCTGCTCACGTCCCATTTCTGTGCTAGTCTGAGAACTTCTGCAAGGCAGGGAGCCACAACTGGGAGCAAAAGACGAGGAAATAGCAGATAGGTGAGGAGAGCAGGGACAGAGCTTACAGAGCTTGGTTCTGTGCAAGGGCTGTGACTGGGGGTTTGCAGTGCAACTCACTGTGACCTTCCTGTGGTGTTTTCCAGCCCATAGGTCTTTCCAGGCTGGGAACATCCAGCCCTTCACTCCATTTGGAATCAGGCTGACGTAAGCTTTAGAGAATCACAGACTTGATGTCATCAGAACACAGTGTGAAGCAATCAAGCTAATGTGGAGTTTTGTCTAGAAAGCCTTTCAGAGTTGAGCACAGTTTAAAAGAAAAAAAACAAGTCAGAACCACAGGTGGTTTCCTTTTTACCTCAACGGTCACAGTGTTTACACATTTTGAAAAAGTGATTGAGCTAATTTATAAGACTTTTTTTTTAAGGAAAAATAAAGCCCTCACAAGAATTTTAGTCCATCAGCAACATATGGAAATAAGAAAAATCTGTCCTCAGTTGATGAAATATTTATTTATCATTGAAATCCCAGACATTTGCATCCAATGTAAGGGCAAAACAAATCGTATGCGTAACCTCCTAGAGAATTCTGTTAAAAGCAGTTTTGGATACCTGTAAGTAATTATGCTATCACATTCTCTAGCGGATTTAATTTGGGCCAAGTAGCAACTACTGTATGCCCAAAAAGATAATGAATTAAAGCAATGCTTTGGCATATCCCCTTTCTGAAATGTTAGCAGCCTCTCAAGTGACTTGAAAAATGGGCTTCAATAAATGGACAGGAAAATATAAGCAATTAAATTCAATCAATAAAGCTGTCCTTGACCAAAGTCCAAACATTAAAAACAACTCCAATTGAATTATGAGAAATCCTTTTCTGATTTTAACTAGATTAGTTTAATCACATGTGCATTGAAGTTGCGTGCCATTCCTCACTAAGTTTATGGAAACAAAACCCCCGTACTGTTCCCTGTCCCTCACTTCAGCCCAGCTCTGCATTTCTTTACAGAAAAGCTTTCTTCTAATGAACAAGGTCACTCAGAGGAAAATGGCAGAGCAGCTTTCCAGGTGACAGCCCTGGTTTCCAGCCTCCTCTCCCTTTCCTTCACTTCCACAGAACCCCTTGTTCCCATAACTGCTCTGTCCCTTTCTCTCCTTTTGCTGGGAAACAGGAACATTTCCAAAACCCTGAAAAGCTACTCAAAATGTAAACCCAAGTCACAAAGTAACTGGAAGGCTTTGACACCACCTCCTCCTCCTATTCTCTCTTCAGCTTTTATTCTCTTGTACTGATGTGGCAGAGGATAAATACACTAACAAAATCAGGGGTGTTCCAAATGATGGTTAGAATATACATACACACAGAGATAAGCAAACCTGACAACAAAAATTCTT
The DNA here is from genome assembly GCF_021018805.1 of Prinia subflava. Lineage (NCBI taxonomy): Eukaryota > Metazoa > Chordata > Aves > Passeriformes > Cisticolidae > Prinia > Prinia subflava. Next base: position 2,882,756 of record NC_086256.1, read on the forward strand.
TAGAAGTAAAAAACAAAAACAAACCCCCAAACCCCAACACAAACAATCCCCCAAAACAAAACAAACAAACAAACCCCCCAAAACTCAGAGACTTCTGGAAGAAATATTTTTGCAACAATCAATTATTTCCAGAATTATTATGAATAACAGCACATGTCTAGATTCAAATCCTCCCTTAGAAGTGCAGCTCAGTGGGGGAATTTCAAACTCTGTGCTGGAGTACCTCCCTGTTGCCTCAGAGAAAACAGGAGTTCACCTCCTCCCTTCCCCAGGGAGGCAGGGACAGCTGACAAATAATTTCACACAAGCCAACCAGCCTTCAGCTGGGAATCACTACACAAGCCTACCCTGCCTTCAGGAGATCTGAACCAGAAACGCCTGGGAGCTGAACATTGCTTGGCTGGTTCTCTGAGCAGATCTGTACAATGAAAGAAATCTCTTATATTCGGAGGGAGAATATAATGTGAGGTTATTTTAGATCTGACCTTTCAGCCACAAAGCACTTAAGATGAAATAGGTGGATCTGGGGAAATAATTCATAAGTAGCCAAATGTTAGTTGAATTTTTACTCTTGGAGGAATTGAGGTTTTTCAGCAGTTCCTTCCAAAATGAAGGCTGAATTAGAACAAAATTATTTTTCTCAGATAAGGGACAGTGGATCAGAAGCAAAGTCATTTCCTGTCCTATAAGAAGAGAACTAAAACATTGAACTAGAAAAAGAGCGGAACAGTGGTTGGGGACACTGGGTTTGCTGGATCTGCAGGAGACTCTGGAGATCTTCCCATGAATGCATCCCCATAAATGCTGTATCCAGATCTTTAGTGGACACAGAGCCAAGTGTGACAAAACTCAATATGAAACATTACAATAAGACTAATATCACAAACAAAATGCCTGGTGCTGCAGTTCTGAGAATAGGAAAATTCACACTGATAAAGTCTCCTACTTGACTTCATCTTGACCACACCAGCTGATACTTCACTAACGTGTCAGGAGATCAAGCTGAGTAGAAAGACATCTGAAAAAAGCAACTCCCTTCCTGCTGACAGCAGAACCTCTGCCTTGGACAATTTCTAGCTGTTTGCACACATACTGGGAAGCCCAAGGAGCTTGTATTCCCTTAGCAACCAAAGTTGGCACCTGTGGTATTTGTTTTCAGCGACTGACACCAAGAGTTTGAACTTACATCTGTTTTACTGAATTATGGTAAAACAGTCTTACTAACTGCAAAAAGCAGCTCTCATTTGGACAATGCCATCCAGATCCTTTGCAGCTTGTGCTGCCTGTAATTTCATTTCACATCCCACCCAAAAATTACAGGAAATTGCACAGCACAAGAACATGACAAGCCTTGTGCCGGCTGGGATTTGACAGCTCGACCTATTCCCAGCTTTAAAACTTGCCTAGAAGTTTTCCTAATGTCTTTTATAGTTTGTTCGTAAAGGATTGTCCACGTGGTGCCTTATCACAAACTGTGGAATGAGTCCAGGAGATGGCAACAACATGAACTGCTGTGGGGGATAACAAGGACTCTGTTATGACTGGGAACGTTTGCAGTACTATAAATAACTCTATCAATATTGTGATAATGGCACTTTAAAGAGGTCTATTTTACAAGTGTTGAATGTAAGAGAGACCACAGCTGTGCTCATTAATTCTGAAGTATGCTCCTCTCTACGTACAATTTGCAGGTGTAACAATAGGAGTGTTGACTCAGTGCAGGTCTAGCTAATGTTTGGATTAAAAAAAAGGTCACAGTAGCATGATTAGTTCTTAACGAGTCTTTATTGTATTTGGCAGAGGGAAGGCAAATGATGATAGTTTAATTGAAAACAATAAAAGTAAAATGGAACTTTGTTACAGAATTTAGCTATACGTAAATAGCTTCTCCCCCCCAAAGAGCAAGTACCCTAATTGACAGCAGTAGATCTTTTGATAATTAATTGCAGTAAATTATCACTTGGCACAAAGAAGGCATAATTCTAATTAATTTGCAACCTTTCCAGCATAACACTGAATTGAAAATGGCACTGCTGTAATTTTTTTGAAGCCAATATAGAACTGGAGTACAAACAACATTTTGATGCTTTCTCGTGTTTTCTTGTTTGGATTTGAACCGGGGTGATTCGGTCCTCTCCACACAATTGCTGTACCTTGCAGGGATGACCCAAATGGGCAGGAGTTTCCTGCATAGTCAGGATTAATCTGCCACAGCATGGGATAATATAATTATGTACAGAGATCCAGGCAGAGAATGGGTTCAGCTGGGGCTCATCTGGGACAGCAGTGCCTTGATTTGAGGACAGTCAGGGCTCCAAATTGTCCCTTTCACTCTCCTTTAAATCTAGGCTTGGTTCAAAATGAGGGTTTGTGTAATGTGGACAGGCCAGACTGTTTAAACAAAGCTCAATGTCTGTCAAATCCATCAGTTAACTCACAAATGAATTTTTTTACCTCTGGGAACACAAATTCCCCTTGGCAACTGTAGGGCCGAGCTACATGGCAAGTCCTCTGAGGAGGTGTGACGGGAGGAGGTCTGAGGAGGCAGCCAGCTCACAGCACTGGCACCTTTTAACTCCAAGGACTGCCGGGATGCAGTGGCCAACAAATCCGTCTTAAGCAGGATGCTCGGTGAGTGCTTATGGATGAGGTGCTGTTCCTCTCTTATCATAACCAGAGTTTATGGCGAGGCTCCCCAGCTAATGATTTGTTAATGGCATTAAGATCTGGGCCCCAATCTGTGACTTTGCAAACAGCCCACAACTCTTCTGTGCCTCAAAACTTTTCAGGGTCCCTGGGAGATAATATTTACCTCCCGCACATCAGTGTTGTGAGAATAAATTAACTTTGGGAGAGTATGTTGAGCTCCTTGGAAAACAGTTACTAAATAAGTGCAAGTATTATCATATATTAAAGCAGATCAGCTATTAAAAACAAGAACAAGTCCTCAGATCTGTAGTCTTCGCTACATCAGTTTCTCCCTCCTTTGCTGATTACTGTTAGCCTTGATAATAATGAACTCCAAGACGATATTAACAGCCTAACCTATACTATGATTTAATCTTGATTGCCACAGATCAAGGTTTGATTTAATTGCTCTAGAATTAATTAGGAAGAGAAACAAGTTATAAAAAAGAATTTTCTCTCTAAATAAAGAAACTGTTTACATTCAATTGGAGTTCACGTTGGAACAAATCATTAAGCTATAAAAGATTACATCTGGGCTAGAATTAAAGTCAAGCCGATTCATTAACCCAAATGGTAGCCCAGAGATTACTAACATGGTATTTCTGCCTTGGTGATCAAAGGATCAAGGATACATGACCAGATGACCCTAATTGAAGCAATCTCCACTGAATTTTGTAAATGAACTTGAAAGTACTCAGAAGATAGTTGTGTCAACGTGGAGAATAAATTTATCCTGGTAGCCTTACTTTATACATAAGGAAAAGGAAAGAAAAGAGAATGGCAATATGGCAATACTTTACAAAGCACATAAAGCAAGAATATTTTCCTTGAGTTATGGAGAAACCTTATCCAAATTGTTTATAGTTGTCTGTTAGAGCTTTTGAAATAAAGGGAATTTAGAGTCAAAAACTTCGTTGCTATTGCCCTGTCAATGACCTCATCACACCTGACCTATAGGGAGTATCTTCTGCTGGGTTAGCCCATAAATCAGCCTGCAGGCAAGGCCTTTCCCTCAAACGCTGAATTAGGTATGATAGTTTTATTGTGTGAGCTACTGTTCACCGGGGACTGAGTAGAATCTGCTGCCCATATTTCACTCCAGAGTGCAGGATGGATGAACTCCAGCCTTGGTCCCAATGGGGAGAGTCCAAGTCTGTGCCTCACTGAACCCCTGAACCTACAGACTCTCAACTCATCATTGGGAAGAGCTGCAGATGCTTCGTCCAAGTAACGCTTGGAAGTCTAAGCTCAGGTTTTTTCAAGTTTTAAATAAGAAAGATTTGCTTAAATGCTGGCAAATAATAGCACTGTGACTTTTTGAGAGCCTGGTATAGACATTAGTGAAATCCTATCAAGACAATCAAGAGACACTGAGCATAGGAACTTCCTGAAGACAAAGACACAGATTCTTGGTAGAAAGGGGAGGAATTGGATGTGAGAACTAATGATGGACAAATCTCAAAAGGTTCAGGGCTCGTGCTTGTTTTGGATAACCATCCGGGAGCTTTGATGCATGTCCAAAGCTCATCTGGACCTCCAGGGCCTGTAAATACTGGGATGGAAATCTTGCAAGAACACCCTCTCTCAAGAGGTTTTTTTCTCTTTCGGTATTTTGGGCAAGTATTTTCTTGTCACGCTGTAGATACAACAAAAATAGTAATGACAAGACATAAGACCTGTTCTTTAAGAGTACTTCATCAAGTCTAAATCAAGAATAAATATAAAAGCTTCTCTTAAAATGCTTTCCACATCTCCAGACCTTCTTGTGATTGAGAGGGACAAACTTTTAAAGTAAATCGGGACAAATATGTCCCAGTTCTGAGTCCCAGCTCAGCCGTGCTACAGTAGCCTTTTGAGTTGGGTACTACTGTCATTTGATCCACTTTGGTACAATTGTTTTTATGTATAACACACATAATAGCAATGATGCAGAGATTTTTGGATAAATGAGATGTTGACCAAGGTAGCAAGAATACTGGCATCTTCTGAAATGCTGTTTGTGTGTATGGTCATTAAATGAAATAAACCCTACCTTTCAAAGGCCAGGCTTTCTGTGAAATCTCATGTATGTTTGAGAAAGTTTTTATATGTGTATGTACCAATGTACATTTCCCTAGTTCTCCACAGGCACAAAGTAGATTATAGCTGCTGAATTGTTTCAATTGGTTTTGTAGAGGAGTGGTTTTGGTTTACCCACTAAAAATATAGTTATAACTAAAATATATATTATTTATATAATGTAGTATAACTAAAATATAGTTATAGAGAATTAAATTTCCTTGGATGATAACGAGTGGGCTCCTGAAGCTGGTGGAAGGGTCTGGCCTCTCTCTCAGGCTGGAGTGACAGAAAGTGGGCACCTTTCTGAGAGCTCTTTCCAGGACTGGCTGGAGATGAACCCATAAGTTCAGTTAGGTTTGTTTTTGGAAATGTGACCAAACTCCCGAAGCCAGGGCTGACCTTCCTATACATTTGTTTTACTACTGGCAAACAGTTAAAGTCCACACCATTTCTGAAACACCAGCTGAGGCAGGGGAGAGTTTCCTGTGACTGAGTAACCTTGGGGGACACTTAAATCTGAGGCTCAGGCCTGGTGCCAAGGCATGGAGCAGCATTGGTCCCCCTCAGCACTCGGTACAGACTCTAAGCACAAAAGCTGCTTTGTAAAACCTTGCAATGTTTCTGAGAAGACTCAGTAGAACACGTCTGTTGATTAAGTCTGCCACTGTTTCAGGTACAGGTGTTATTTGTGGGGTTGGAGGGGAAGAGGTGCCCTCTGCCCTGCCTCTCAGAGAAAGGATAAAAGCAGTACCCTCTTCACTGTGCTAGCACCGGCTGGTGGGAGAGGCCGAAGAAGAAGATTGTCCCCAATGGTGGCTGGGGGAGAGGAATTTGGTTCCTCCAGACAGGAGTTACAGGGACAGATGCCCCAGGTGAAGTGCTGCCACTCCTTTTTCCTAAAGACCAGTATAAAATAATGATGGGGAGAGTTGACAGCTGAAAGGCTTAAAAATACTGGTTAACCTTAAAAATACTGGTTAGTCTTTTGGCCAGCTCACTTATGGAACCATAAGCATCAAGAGCACTTTAAGTGAGTCACATGGCAAAAAGGCAGCACATGGCAAAAAGGATGGAAGCAAAACCTAGGGAGGTACTTCTTTTGAAGACCACACTGGTCATGACCAAATCAACTTATTTTCACAACAGAATAAAACCCCCTTGTGTCTTTTATGGGTTGAGCTTTGAAGAGCTGAGAAGGACCCCATCAGCTGGGGTTCACTGCTGAGCAGGGGCTGAGCTGTAAGATGAGATTTGTGGTTCCTCAGTGCTAGGAAAGAGGCCAAAGCCCTTTGGAACCCACAGCTAACACCTCTTAACCTGTAGTCCAGCATAATCCCTGCATGGTCCCAGTAACTATTGGTTAGTTATTCTGAATGTTTGTTAAGAAGCTGTAGCCTGCTATTCCCATCTACCTCACAGGCTGAAGCCGTTGTGGCCTGCGTGTCTGAGCCAGCAGACCTGGCCGTGTTCCTCGCCTGTGGCAGCCAGTGACCTGCTCCAGCTCCAAGTCCATGGGAGTGTCTCTGTTGACTCCAGCAGAACCTGGCCCAGGTTTGGGGAGCTGGCAAAGCACATGGAGAGCAGCACACTGGCCCTCCCAATGAGCACTGCAGCTCCTGTGTGCTGAGGGAGATGCTGTATGCCCAGGGAGCAGTTTGGTCCCTCCGTAGTAGCAACATCTAAACATGGGATGGCAAGTAAATAAACCCATACGAACCCAGCCAACGCACACAGCAAAAATTACCATCCTGTTCAGGAAGCAACAAATCAGGTCGCACATCGTTGTCAGAACTATTTAAATTGTCATTGGCCGTGTCACCCTTTCTTTTTTTAGCTGCCTCAGTAAGCCACGTTTTGGCATCTTTGTACTCAGATGGATATATCTTCAGCAGTGCACATGAAATCTAATGTGTTAGTAACTTGGGGAATAAATTTGCATCCAACACTCCATTATTTTTATCTTGTTTTTCTCTTTAACCAAGTCACAAAAAGTCTACACTTCAATCTCCAAGTATTCCAGAACAGTACAGCAGAATTAGGCAAATTAATTACATATTGACATAACAGCACTAAGAATAGAGATCTCTACAGAGCTTTGCAAAAAGAGGCTTTTCTACAGATGGAAAAACTTAGACACAAAGTTAAAGTTAGTTCTGTAAAAAACCCCACAAGACGAAAACAAGTAGTTCAAGTGTCTGCTCATGTAATCAGGCTTGGTTCCTTGGCTGTTTTTTTCCCCAGTGTTGGCTTTTGGCTGCCCCAGAATTGTCAAACAGACTCTGGAAACTGGTGGGAAAGTGACAAGATAAACCTTGCACAGGGTTTCAGGCATTAAAGGGATAAGACTGGCTGAGGTGCTTAAGTACCAGATCTAACCAACATCCAACTGAGGTATTTAATGGAATCAAGGTAGCAGCTCATCACTGCTTTGGTTTGCTGCCATCCAAGAACAGGCGCAGAGCAGAAGACCACCCTTGTCCTCACAACCCTCCCACCCAGGGGTCAATGAAGAACAGAGATGAACAGAGCCAAACTGACATATAATATTAGTTAATGGAGAGTTTCTGGATTTGAGTGAGTGGGTCTGTTCCTTATTTCATCTTCCCCTGAGGCAGTCCCCCTTTCCACGTACTGTCAGAGAGCAGAGACAGCAAGTGGGGTGAGCTGTTCACTGCCATTCCCACTTTCTGTGCTAAATTACACTTCCCTATTTTAGGTAATAAACGAGCAATCAGAATGCAGTTCTTGTCTCCTTGGTGTTTCTGACCTGTTGGGTATGCTAGAGTTCCTCTGGCAAAGGGACAGGTAATGTACCCACCAACTAATGAAGGGCATCCAGTGAGAGCTGTCGTGTTTCTTAAAAGGTAATCCTATTAGTAATCATACAGATAGCAGAGTCAGACTTTGAAATCATTCCATCCCTGCAGGGAGCAGGTCTGTAGAGCTGCTCTCTGTGTGGAACAGGATGGGTCAGGCCCAGTGCCTCTTCCCTTTGGGGCCTCTTGCAGAGCTGTGGTGGGGTTTTGTGAGGTGTGAGTGCCACCACCACGTCTCACACCAGCCACTGACAGCTGCAAAACGCTGGCTGTGTCTTTAGATGCAAGCCAGTACTCAGCTGGGCAGTATTCCTTACATTTTTCTCAAAAAAGTCTGGAATATCTTGGGAGAGGACTCGGCATGTTACGCAGGAAGAGAGACAGGGGCTGCCCTGCCTGCCCTCAGAGCAGCCACCTTCCACACACAGCCACGGGGACTATCTCTGCTCCTGCCAAAAATGTGAAGCTGGGCAGAGAATCTCTGCCTCGAGACAGCCAATGGATGGCTGATCTCAGCCAAGTGTCTGGTGACTTCTTTATTTCTCAAGGCATGGTGATTCCAGGTGTGCTAAGTGATCACCCATTTCCTGAAGGCAGCTGAAAGTTGGGCGTGTTACAAATGAAAGTCTAGACTCAGTTTTACAGCTGCAGTATTTCACACAGTGCTAGTAACAGAGTTTGAGGGAACTCTGTACCTGAGACAACAGGAGACTTTTCTGTGTCTAAAGTGAGACGTGTACCAAATATGCAGTCACTGCAGCTGATTTTAGAGATTCTCTGAAATATATGAGTTGTATATTCTCAAATATTCAGCATTTATTTTTAGTCAACTTTTTGAAACTTCAGTAAATCTTTTATGAGACTTTTGCTACTTGGCCTCCAAAGCTGCTGGGGAAAATGTGCAGAGTCCTAAAGGACAGATGAACATGAGCTACCCTGCAGCTACAAAAATGATGTTTTAAGGTAGCTTAATTGGAAATGCTAAAAAGAATAATGTCAGTTGTAAGGAACCTGAAAAATCAACCTATGTATTTTAGCACCAGCAGGAGCTTTTAAACCCCACACCTAAAACCCCTGGCCTTGATTACAGATATCTGATGAGTTAATGTATTCAATCTTTGGTCAAAAGGTCACTCCACTGAATTCCAAAACACATGTCTTTTTTTTTTTTTTTTTTTTTTTTTTTTTTTTTTTTTTTTAATACACATGGAATATTTTTTTTTTAATACACATGGAATATTACCAGAGCTGTTACTCTGCTCTCAGAATAGCATCGATTGTAATGCTGTAACAATCTGTGGGGGTGAGGTTTTGCAGCTGGCTGCCTGCTTGGAGCTCCTTGGAGCTCCAGGACTGCAGTAGAGCCAAGTCCACACTCTGCTGCTGGCGCAGGAAGATATCCAGACTGAGCCATCAGAGACGGTGCAGCTCAGTGTGACAGACACTAATAGGTGTCTGCAGCCAAGATGTAGGTGTCAAAAATAATAATTGAGATAAAAAGCACCTGTTCCAAACTGATAGCTTGAGTTGGAGATGGTGGAGATGCCAGGTGATCGCATTGTACCCCAAGGAAGCCATCCTGTGATGGGAAAGATGGATCCCTCCCTGGAAGAGCCCCTCTCTCCCTTGACTGCCAAAGCAGCTGAACACCTGTCCCAGGGCTGACACCTGGATGTGAGGCAGTAAAATGCAACGGAGGTGAATCCACCCCTCATGCCCAGGTGAGACATGCTGCCTTTGTACGTGGAATGTACATTTGATGCAAGACCTTAACAGAGATCTACAAACAAGGTTAAAGCACAGACCAGTAATTACAAAGATTACAAATCCTAGGATTTGGATGCTGCCCCTCTCACACCCTGAGCCTGTGGATCTTGGAAAAGAAACCTTGGGCAGGGTTTTTCGGGTGTTCAGGTGTTAAATCGTGTCAATTTTAAGTGATTCGTCCAGCTTGCTGTCAATCATTTAAACATCTAAACGCTGCTGGGATTCTTGCTCTTACAACTCTGTCTCCACTTCCCTGTTTTCAGCACAGGGACAGCCGTACGTGCCAGGCAGGATTACTGTCCCAGGCACTTTGAGGTCTTTGGGTGGCTGATGCTGCTGGTAAGAAGTGCAGGCTGGTCATGAATTTCAGATTGTCTTGCACGTGGTGCAGCGCAGACAGCACAGCCCCCGGGCCCCGCTGCGCCGAGCACCGCCACCACCAACCTCAGACGGCGGCGACAAAATTCGTGGCACCAACTGGTCTGTGAGATCAGCTGCTCCCTTCCTCCTGGCTTCTTACTCCTTCTGCTGCCTGACTCAAAGGCCTGACAGGAAGCAGCACCAGGTAGTAATTCTGGTCTCTGCTGTATTTTGCTCTGTTCCTTAAAATGCAGCTTTTGAAGAGAAGAATACCCTGCTTTCCCTGAATTGCTGGAGTGTGGCTTGAGCAGTGCCCCGGAGCAGGCAGGGGGATGCGGGTGGCAGCGTCTGTGCGCTGCTGGAGCCTCCCAGTCAGTTGCCCATCTCTCCCAGTAGATGATGCTAAAGCGCGATTGTTTTCAGCAATTTTAAGGAAGTGGAAGATTTTATCAGGGCAAATCCGAGGTGGTAAGAAGGCTTCTGGGGCTCAGTGCTGTAGGGGGACATACTACAAACATCCTGAAAAATCTGTGGACTGCTTTGCTCCCGTATTGTTTTATTAATTTGAGTGGTAACAGGGTTACAGGTTGTGTGGCTTTTCAGGATTTTTAGCAGGCCTACGTTTACCTGTGTATTTCTGCAGTCCTTACAGCTCAAGCACAGCACCACTTCACACTGTTACTGTGCCATTTCTTGACTCTCTCGCCATCAGAGCTCCTCACCTTCTTTTCCACACCATATCCATTCCACATTTCCTGACCTCTGTTCAGGCCAGTCAGACCCATTAGAGGTAAGTTATTTGGAATGAGATATTTGACAAGAGTTGAAGCTTTCTGGTTGCTTTTGAAATGTGCAGAAATGCGTATTACTAGAAACAAAGCAGCATTTTGCCTTTAAATGCTGCTAAAGTTCAGATATGTTTAAGCTCTGGATGCTCTCTGGAGCCAGGAGGGGAAATGTTTCTGGAGTGGGAAATGTAGGCTCAGATATACATTTCCCTGGAATTCAGGAAAATTACTGGGAGTATGGCCTAGTCTTTACTTCCATTAGAATTTTTCTGAGGACTTCTATGGCAGCCAATATAATTCACTCTGAAATGAATTTTTAAAGTGCAGAGATTCATCTGGAAGCTATTAATAAAAACAATAAAAATACAAACTTAAACTCACTTCTTTTAGTCAGAAAAATTGACTACATTTTTTCAGTTGGATACTTTTCATCCTCCTACAGCTGAAAAGTCTTTTCTTCCCCTCTTTTAAGAAAAAAAGACAAGTTATGAGTCTCTTTACGAGACTTCTGGGATCCGCTGTAATGACACATTTGGTTCCCAGCGTCCAGGCCATTAGTCCTGCACTGATGTGCCTTAGGAAAGATGCACAAGGTTCTGTCTTCACAGACAATTTAGAACAAAGCATATTTGGGGAAAAGGATGTACAAAAAGAGAAAAGCATTTCTCTGGATGCCATGTCTGTTATGTGGACGGGCTCGGAGGGGAACTTGATTCTTCATCAAGGCCTGGGTCTCCTGGACTGTTATTGCTGCTGTGTTAATAAATTCATCAGTTATGCACCAGGGCTGTCAGATATAACAGCACCTCTCCCCCATTTCCTAAATTACTGTAGCCAAACCTAACTTGTGTTGTCAGGCATCCAGTGCTGATGTTGCCTTGTCTCTGACTGATGCAATTCTTTGGGTCAGGAGCATATCCTGGGACAGTGAAGAATACATCAAGATATATGGATGGGTTTGTTTTCTTCAAAGCCCTTGGACTAGAATCAAATTGCCTGGAGGGAACTTTTAAGAGTCTTTTAGTCTCTTTTAAGGAAAGAGATTCTGCAAATATTACTGGGTTTGCAGTTTTCTTGCCCTGACTGTGTTGGGTTTTCTTGGATTCTCCAGAGATGGGGTCAGTCTGGTGCCATTCTCATCAAACTGGGCTTTCTTCTTCACCCACCTTGGAAAAAGGTCATCAACAGGAATTGGACAGATGGAAGTTTTACAAAGGTAATGAACAGGATGAGGATGAACTCAGTTCTATGTGGGTTTTTATGGTGATGAATGAAGTGGAGACCAAGCCAGGTGGCTGTAGAGCAGGAAAGTTTACTGACAGCAAACTGCAAGAGAGCTGGAAAAGAGCCTGATGGGCTCTTGGATCAAATTCTGAATTAAAGGAGCAGTATTATCCTTTCAGGATGGGGGGGCAGCAGCAAGTATACACAGGCAGAATGGATAGTGGGGTTTGTAGAGGAACTCTGGGAGAAAGATCAATAGTTACATGACATGGCAATGAATGTGAATAACAGCATGAGAAACCTGACAGAATTGTGCTCTTTCCACTCCAAGTGAGGCAAAGTATGAAATTTAATATGTTAGAGAAAAATGGGATTTTTCTCTGTTGTCAGTGACCCTCAGTAGCTTTTACAAGTGGAGTTGTTACTTACAAAAGAGTGGCAAGAGCTTACTTCACTTTGGATTGTGTCACTACTTGAGAGACTTGGAAAAGAAGGATAAACATGGCTCATACAGACTTTAAAACAGTTAAATGCAATTGCAGAATGACTTCAGAGTTACATGCAGTTATTAGAGTAAGTGTAAGGTGTTATCCTCTTCAAAATGGCCAAAGAAAATAAAATGGGAACCTCCAAGTAATGGTATTCTGACCTCACAAAATGCCTTTGTCTAATTTAGACTGCATTAGCAATTGTGTTCTTCACAAAATCCCTGTTAGTATAGGGGAGGATTTATAGACAGCATAATGTCCTTAAGGGATTCACACAGTGAAATTATCAAATGCATTAAAAAATATAAAATTAGCACTTTTCATCCATAAATTTCCAAAGTTATATTTTAAAAGGAGGACATTACCTAACTCCATGTGAACTAAACTTTAAATCAAATGAGACAATTTATGTTTGGAAGATGTTTACACTTGAAATAAGAGCATCATTTGGCATTTTTTTGCCTTTCTCTCATACTGATTTATCATGGACGTCACTCTTATTGGTAGAAGTCAGCATTTGTTGTGTTTTGCAATGCAAAAATTCTTTTCATTCCCTAACACTAGAACAATATTTCATTGAATTGCTCTGGTTTATTAGACTAGTTGCACAGATGTCCTCTCTTCCTGAGCCAGATGTACAGAGTGCTGCTTCCAGCTTAGCCCAAACTGGAACATGTTGACAGAATAACATAACTGAGACCAGACATATTGCATTTTACACTAAAGGTCATGCAAAAAGCACAGGCTGCATATAGCATGGGCTGTTTTACATAAACACACATTTGGTTCAGCTTTGGTATAGGGATTACTGAAAGAATGCTCGGAGAGGACAAGCTATAAAACAGTTGGAAAGATCTGACTGTTGTTGAATGAATTACCCCAAACTGGTACATCTCTGTCAGAACAAGTGTGAAGGGATCTTTGCAAAAAGAGGTGAGAGAAAACTCTCTCAGAGACAGAAGCTACTTGGCAAGTTGAACAGGAGATTTCCCAAGGACTTTTCCAGTGCAGTGGGATTGATTCAGTACTGTCCTTAACTCGCTAAAACATTTCACCGGCAAAAAGGACTCATCAGAGGGGAATAAGGAATCAAATTGTCCAGCAAGGGAAATTGTATGAATGCAGGCAAAGCCAGGGTGTTCCCAATGGCTGCAGTGTCTGTTTGGATGAGAGCTTGAGGGAAGCATTCTTGGAACCAGATGTTACAGATGGGGAAGGATGGTCCTTGAGAGCAGCCACAACTTGAAATGCTTAAATGTCACACTCACATGAGCTGAAGATGCGGACAAGGACCTGGAGCCAGATTAGTTCACACAATCACAGAATGGTTTGGGTTGGAACAGAACTCAATGATTATCCAGTTCCACCCCCCCTGCCATAAACAGGGACACTTCCACTATCCCAGGTTGCTTCAAGCCCCTTCCAGCCTGGGCTTGGACACTTCCAAGGGGAAGTGGAATCCCCAGGGATCCAGGGGCAGCCACAGCTTCTCTGGACAACCTGTGCTGAGCCTCCCCACCTTCACAGGGAAGAATTCCTTCCCAATGCACCATCTAATCCTACTCTCTGTTGGCATGAAGCCATTCCCCCTTGCACTGTCACTCCAGGCCCTTGTAAGCAGTCTCTTTCAATCTTTCCTGTAGGTTCCCTTCAGGCACTGGAAGACTGCAATTGGGTGACCCCAAAGCCTTCTTACCTTCTGTTCGAGGAAAAGGGTGCAAAACCAAACCAGGACCAAAACTCACAATGTTTCTTTGTTAACTGGGTTTGTCTCAAGTGGCAGAAATCTTGCATGGTACACATGGTGCTGCCCTCAGTCCTGGTGACAAGGGAGAGGGACCAAACCCCTTTGAATTCTGGAATTCATCTGTGACTTGCAGCAGGGTCATTCTGTCTGGTTTTTTGGGGGTTTTTTGCCAGAAACTTAACCCCTCTCAGTTTTCTGATCTGAAAACTAATATAACCATTAACTTCCTAAGGATTCTGTTCAGCTTGATCAATCAGTGTTCATAAAATCTTTGAATTAAAAGTACAGTACAGACTGTAAGTGCCAAGGATTACTGGTACTACAAACAAATGAACAACAGCAAGTGACTGTAAGCACACTGCAAAGGAGGAATGTCATTAAGGAGAGAGGTCCCGTTTCAAGCTGCCAAATACAAAGGAGTGAGTCATTTATTTTCAGTATGAAAAACATTTCAATGTTGTTCTTTAAGTGATTCTGCTTATGATCATTACTCCTTAGCTAACTGCTATAAATACTTTGAAGTGGTGACACGGTCTTCCATTCCCACCTAGAAATGTGGAAAAAGAGGAGAGGAAAATAGAAAAATAAAAATAGCTGAAGAAGGCATGTCTGCTTTGCCACATGCTAAATTCAGTCATTTTTGTCTGATGCATCGTTTTGCCTTTTTCTTCCTGAAGACATCTCTGTGTGTGTGAGGACTGTACTGTCCCATGCTTTGTTGTTACAGTGTGACCAAGATTTATGAGTTGGCAACTGTCTAAATTCTGGATCGCAAAGCATCGTTTTTGTTCTCTGCTGACCTTAGCTGTGACCTCTGGGACTGCAGGCAGAGAGAAATGTGTGACTTGGGTACAGTCAGGCAGGGTAACGCAATCTGCTGGCACTGCTAAGGCACAGCGTCACGTTTCTGTGACACAGTGCATTAAATGGGCCCGCAAAGGAGTAGCAAAGGGTACAATAGGCGGGAGGAATTTCTGTCCTAAACATCTTCAAGTAATGCCCTGGCTCTCTTGGATATCCTCAGTACACCCAGTGACAAATGAACAGGTTACGAGTGGAATTGTCAGGTTAATTTAGCATACAGTATTCTGACTGTTTTTTGCAATAGTTGGGTTTCAAAATAAAACGGGGGAAATTCTGCTACCTGAGGTTTTGGAGCAGAAGATGTGCATGGATACATATACCTGCTTATTTTATTCCTTACAGTGATGAGTCCATTTGCTGTCCATGTTCTGTTTAACGAGGTGCACAGAGCAGGCTGGTCCCTCCCACTGTGCTCCTGCCAGACTGCCCAGCCCTCCTGCTTTTCTCATGCACTGCCTCTTCTATACAGCACCTCTGTTTGATCCTTGCAATAGAAAATCTTTTCATATACAGCAGGGCTGTCAATTCTTCACTAACATGAGGTTACAGAGATATTTTAGCCCTCTGGAGAAGAATCTTCTTCCAGAGAAGGCACTAGAGAGACACTTGTTTAAAACTGGAGCAGCACAGTGGTAAATTGGACTCAGATCTCCAGTAGGAATTGTCTCCATTCTCTTCTGTCATGGAGACAGTGACACATGGCAGCCAAACCCTCTGGATGATGCTGTAGGAATTGGCTGAGACAGAGTCATTAGGAAAACATGGGTTTGCTGAGCTCACGAAGTGACAGGACTGTGGAACTCACAGGGCACAGTGACCCAGCAGGCATCACTTGGAGAGCAAAGAAAATCCTTCCTGCTCTTTGAAAGACTGAGCCTATGATCTTCCCTTTGGGGAAGAAGTGGTAGCACATGGCAAGGAGCTGGGGGCTCACAGAAACAGAGGAGGCAGAAAATAAAATTTCAGAACTATCTTTCTGATCAAGTCAGTTATTTGCTTCACATATGAATTTGCCAATCAGTAAAAATTGATTTTACCCTCAGAGCACTGAGTGTTTCTATTTTGAATTTAGCTTTAGCATATCTGCTGTTGGAAATTTGTCACAAAAGCCAGTGCACTTTGGCATGTGGCCTTTTACCTCACTGCTTCCAGAGGACATGCTGGTTATTGCTGCTGGTTATTACGGATGAATTTTTCTCATGATAGTGATTTGGAGAAGACCAAGAAATAACTTGGAGCTCTAAGAAGGTTCTTGCCTCTGCTATTTTCAAGCTGTAATTGTGGTCCTACGTGGAAGTGACAGAGGAGAAGCCGAAAATTCCACAGCTCCTACAGAGAATGAGCCCCTTGCAGCACAGGCACCTTTCTGGCAGGTATGAGGTGAAGATGATTGATGAGGTCAGGCTGGGATTCCTGCTCTGTCCCTTCCCACACCTTTAGTGCATTTAGAGAAGAAAAATTTCTGTCTCCAGCTCTGTTACTCACAGCCTTCTTTGCAGAACTATGTTTCTTGCAAAATAATTATAACTGCAAATTAGGAATGGGGGTGTTCAGCACCTCCTTAAATCTCCCTCGTATGCATCTAAAATAAAATGAGTGTTGCAAAACTATTGTAACCTTCTGGTATAAGTTCAAGTCAGACATGAAACTGAGATGCTTGTTTAGTAGGAGCAAATATGTATATGCTTGATTTACTGCCCTTTTCTAATCCCAGCAAACCTATTTTCTGCACTAAACAGTCCAGGGTATTTGTAGCAACTTGAAATGTGCAACTCAAATAAAGCACGGCTGATCTTAGTCACACCAGGCTTTTGTAGCACAGCTTTTGGCCCTGTGGGTGCCATGCCCTCAGCTCCCAGGGGTGCTGCTGGCCTAGAGAAAAAGGCATTTGGGGTGACTGCTGCATGAATTGAGGGACATTTTCCCATTGCCCTCTACGGATCACTTTGTTTCAGACCAACATTTCCCGAGCTTGGTGTGCAAAATGCAAGGGGACAAGAGCAGAGGCATGCAAGCCAAAGTTCACTGAGTTGGGTGAATTGTGGTTTTGTCTGCTAGTGGCAGGACTCATCTTTTCTCAAAAATGTTGCTGCTCTGAGGTCCTCTAATTGCAGATGGATATCCGGGGACAGGCAGAGCCTAATGCATCACACCAGCTTTACCATCCAGGCTGTGATTTCCTTCTGGATAATTACTTTTCAGAATTCAGTGGGTTTTGCTCTTACTTAAAGGTATTTTCTAACAGCCTTTTTAAGAGAGTGGTTCTCAAAGCTCTAAAATCTCACTTTGGATGTTCAGCTAAGTTATAAAAAAGAGGAGCTGAAATCAGTGTGACAAAAGCTTTCCTAAGAAAGTGAGGTTTGAGTCATTCTGAGAAATATCCACATTGTGGATAGCCCAAATCTATCATGCCTAGGTCAAGAGCAGACCAGAGTCTAGCTGAGATCCTGATACCATTTAAATATATATAACAATTATTATCTTCACTTTTCTAATGACTGGAGTCTTCAGCAAGGAAAGGGAGAAGTACTGAATGGAAAATATTACTGTCAGGGTATATTTTACTACCTGAAGTATTTTATTGACTGCTTCAAGGAAATCAATGCCCTAAGTAAGCATAACTACATTAGGAAAAAAGAGAGATTGTTATATGCATTCCTTGTGTTAAGTTCCTGCTGTATGTTTTATGTTACATGCAACTTGTTGAGCTGGTTAGGGTTTAGGAAATGCTTGAGAAAGGAAATGATCTTGACATTTGCAATTTATTTGTAAAACAGATGCAGAAACTGGAGGTTAAAAAAAAAAAGAGATTTGTCAAAGTATATGATGGCATAAAAATTGGAATAAAATGTGAAATAAATCACAGGGACATATATGGAAAATAAATGCATTAAAGCCAATTTAAAATTGGGAAGAATAATTCAAAAGGAGGAAACAAATGCAAAACTAGGCAACACAATATATAGCATGGATGTGCCTGGACTTTAAAGGGAGTCAGGATGGCTGTGTATGTCTGCACCTCACTGCAGAATTCACCAGGGCAAGGACCTAGCCCCAAACCTTTTACACAGGTTTAAGCAGGGCACAGAGGACTTACACTCCACGTTTTAGAAACAACACAGGTATCTATTAATGTTCCAAATGTGTATTTCTATTCTAACTTCATTACTCTGAATGAACACATCAAAGACCTACTTATTACCAACCATCACATAATCAGAATTTCCTGAGCAGCCCCAAATAAATTAGATGGTATCCTTAGCCCAGCATTGAGGTGTCTCAGTGTAGATGTACATGTTTTAAGGTCTTCTGGGTCATCATATGGTCAGCAATGTATTTCCTCCCGTGGTTAATCCCTCAGATGCCATGCAGTGTTTGCCTTGAGGCTTTTTTCAAGGTCTTGATTAACGCCACCACTCCATGCCTAGTTAAGCTGGCAGAAGCCTGTTCTGCAACCAAAATGGGTTTCCTGTCCCCCCGTGCTCTCCAGATGGTTGTTTGTGCTCCCTCCCCCTGTGTCGGCACAGGTGTTTCTCCGACCATGCAGTGAGAGATCAGAAAACTGATCTCAGTGTAAACTGACCTGGTTTAAAAAAGAAATGCCTGGTTTTCTGACAGGCCACTTCCTTGCCCGGGTTCACTGCATGAAGGAAGAGTGATGGCAGGGCTTGTTCTCTGCTCAGCTGCTCTGAAGCCTGGGGAAGTGCATGAAAACACTTGTGCCATCTCCAGATATCAGTGTTCACCTGGATCATGGACCTCCTTAGAGATCTGCAGAGGAGAACATTCACCCACCACAAGCTGCTGAAGGAGCAGCTCCCTCTGTCCATATTGGCCATATAAACACGGCCTTGTGGGATTTGCAGCCATTGTTTGGTAGAAATTGCTGGTGTATACACTCTTCTCTCACAGTGAGAGAGTTCCTTACAATAGAAATCAACCCAAACTTTGCCACTAAATATATTCTAATTTTAGACCTTTAAAATCTGGGAAGGTTTCTCACTGGTGAGGTTCTAGGCTGCAGTAGTATATTGCCAGTTGCATAGGGTCAACTTGATATTTCCACACTAAAATCCAAATCTCATGGCCTCCTGTAGACTCTGCAGTTCCTTTTCATTTCCTTTAGATTAGGAAGAGCCCATTTATTCCCTAAAGGCTGGATTCAGTCCACTGGGAAGGACCAACAAGTATGGGAAGAGGATAAATTTCTTGGTGACCCCAGCTTGTTTACAGAGCCCATTTTTCATGAGCACAGTGATTTTCCACCTTGCCTCACCTGAAGTGTTCCCCACAAGACACACCCAGGCCCCTCTCCCTGATGTGACAATGACAATGACAATGACAATGACATGTCTCCTCACGTGATGGCATCACACAGAGAAGTGGAATTGTACCTCCAGGTGCTGCCTGCAGTGTCTGTCCCATGACTGATTATAGGGCAGTGAGTCACCTGACCTAGCTTTTCTCACTCACTGAGAACAAAAACCATCACGTTGTTCTGGACACAAGCGTTTTGGTCAAATGGGAGCTACAGCTTTGGCCACTGTAAGCAACAGCTCTGAGTTCTGGCTTCTCTATGTGCTTGTGGCCCCCACACGTCCTTATTGGGGTTTATTACCTGAGTTAGGCTTCAGCAAGTTTTATCTGTAAGATCCTGGCTACCCTCACATGGCTCAGCACAAGGCTTTAGAAAATGGGATATGTTTGGGCAACTCCCACAAATGGAGTGGTACCAAAGTTATTCAGATGACTGGCATTCCTATTGAAAGGGCAGGAGATGAAGATGAATTCAAATTTTTGGGTTGATGATTTGCATTTTAACTGGGTACTGTCCCTACTCTAACAGCAAAATCTGTATATTGACCTGAAGTGTGCCTAGTAAGGTTTTTAAAAACTAATTTGATTAGCTCATGAAAAAAATCCAAACCTGTTGTAGAACACAGCTTTCTACCCAAATATCCACAAGGCTTTTAAGTGGTTTTAAGCTTGATTTTCTGACATCAGGGATCAGCACTTTTTAAACACTGTGTAAAGATCGTAGAGGAGAGTCTGGCTATTTCTGGACTCAGGTGTGCTCCAGAACACTTTCCTTGGCCCTTTGAGCCCTGTTTTGACCCAGCTCTGATGTGGAAGCCGCTCTACCCTTGCGGCTGAGCCGGGTGCTCCCGGCACAGGAGACATTCCCCGCACTGGCGGTGACAGCGGGCGAGGCGGAGCAGCGCCGTGTCCTCCGTGAGCCTGCTCAGCCTGAGCTCCCCTGCCACGCTGAGATGCATCGCTGGTGCCTGGAAATGATGCTGGGCTGGAAGGTGGCAGAGCCAGAATGCAGCCGCTTCTCATAAATGGACGTGAACTGGTTTGATCAGAGGGACCTGCGCCTGCCCTCCCCAGCGCAATATCTGAGACCACCGTCAGGACTTCACCCTCCTTCCAACGTGTCAGATATAATGAAGCCACATGCTTTTTACGTAAAATAATAGGAACTGCATCAGGGAAAGAAGGTAAAGCAACAAAAATAAATAGAAATATAAGATGGAGCAGGCATATCTTAACAAAGATTGAAGGAAAACCAAAACTCTTTCAAGTCTTTGAACTTTTATGAAAGAGTAAAGGCAAAATGAATCATCGACATTATAATAATTAGCTCCATTTACAAGCTTTTGTGGAAGATTTTTTTTTCTCAAACAGCTATTTTGGAATTCAAATTCTAATTTTGCTCATGTGTTTTACCTGCTTTTGAGGTAAAGCATGAAATTTCCTCTAAATGCCACCCCATAGTAGTTCATCCTTAGGATATTGTTTTAAACATAATTGAATTGCTGGGGTACATTAAACATTGCAGCGTTTCAAGCAGGGGAAATAATTTAATGATGTGGTCTTTAAGACAGTTAATTAGCCTGGCATGTATGAAAGTGTAACAAGAACACCACCTACTGTAAAAGTGAATGTTCTACACTCCGCAGCACTAATTCCTGATAGCTTCACCCTGCATGGAAATCATTAACCCCTTTTTTGTCAAATGTTTTTAGGCAAAATTACTGAGTTTGGAGTTGGTGATTGCTGCTCTTGCCTACATTAGCCAGAGGAAAAATCTAAGAGGTAAAATAAATCAAAATCGGTTTAAATATCAGGAGCCATCCTTTCTGAAAAGATTATTCTGGGGTCTGATACAAGTAATTTTCATAATGATGATGGATTTTTTAGCTGGAAATAGTAAGGATTTAAATAAAATTTCTGGTGATGTCAGCACAGTTTTTAGAAAATTGCTTGTGGTCACCCTTCTGCAATATTGCTGTGCTGCTGGCTTGATTTATCCACCACAGGATGGGCTGGAAGGGATAACATCCAGCACTCACTCCGTGGCCTTGGCAGGAGGTGACAGAGGTGCAGGGTAATTTTTGTGGTCCCTCCTTAGCTCTCAAGCTCGGTGTTTTTGAGGACAGCCAGCAGGATCTGCATCTCCTGTGCAGCCTGAGCCTGTGGGGAGCCCAGTCCCTCCGAGCACCTCGGGGTCCAGGAGCTCTCCATTCACACAGAACTGCCAGCACTTCCAGCATTTGCCCACTCGTCCACATTTGTCTCAAAGCGAGGCGGGACAGAGGCTCCCCAAAAACGTCTGCAGGATTGGACCACCCAGAGTCTTCAAAACGCCATCACCAGCTTTTATCAGAACTCACACGAAGCGTGGTGTATCTTCTTCTTTTAAGCTTTGCCTCTTTATCTTGCAGTAGCAAAGCTGTGATATTTAGTGGCTGTAATAACACTCCAGGTTTGAAATCCCCAATCTTCAGGGATCTTTTGCCCCTCACATGAAAGCCACTTACAACTAGCTATAAAGGGCCACAGAGCTTCTCATTTTCTGTATTGCTGGGACAGTTGTGGCACAATTCAATGAGATGAGAACACCCTCCAGTAAGTGGATCAAAAAAGGAAAGAGAAATCTGATGGGGGGAAACACTGAGGGAATTCTTCAGGGAACAAAGCATAGTGCTGGCCCTGTTGAAGGCAGTAGAGATGTTGCTCTTATTTCCAATAGCTCTCGATTTTACTCAAAGTCACTTTCTGCTTTTATGTCTGCTGCTGAAAGTGTTGAGCACAGCAGAATTTTCTCTTCCAGTCAGAGAGCAGATTTCGTGTTTTGCAAGCGACGCTGAACACTGGCAGGGACGGGAGCATTCCTGATTAAACAAACTCCCTAATAGACCAAGTCTTGCGCTGCTAAACTCGCATGCATTATTGCGCAGGAGGCCGAGCATATTTCAGCCACAATGATGGAGTGGGCAGCACTCTGTCAGATCAATTATGTACAAGGCCCATCTTCTCTATGATTCCCTCGATTTTTCCTCCTGACAGTTCACCTTGTGCCCAACCTTCTGTTCTCACAGAGAAAAACCTGCAGACAACAGAAAACCTAAGGCTGTTTTTCCTCGCTACTAAATGGCATAAAGTAACTCTTTCCTGTCAGGTTCCTCATGACTTTTCACACAAATTTATCTTCCCCAGGTTAGGGGATTTATAGTCCTTCTATGTCTTTCTTTCTGGTTTTTTTTGTTCTCTTTGGTAATGTCATGAAGACAGCGAGTGCACACTGGAGTGGTCCCTGTCTGTTAATAGCACTGCAGCTCCTCCAGCCTGCCCCACCTCAGTGAGGAGCAGCTGTGCTCAGACACTGCCCACGTCCCAGCTCAGGGCAGAAGACCTGGTCCATGCTGGGTTATTCCACATCCTGCCTGTGCAGAGGACACCGAGATCTGGCTTTAGCAAATGTTTCTTTTCATGACAGAACACACCATTACCCATGGAATATGAAACCCAGGAGAGACTTTTCAGTTGCCAGTCAATTATCTGATGCGAGTGGCCTCAACCATTTATATCAGTTCTGCCCTGCAGTATTTAATTTAAAGAATGAAGCTGAATTAATAAGTGAGGACCAGTATCAGACATACTGCCCAGATTAAGCAGAAGTAGATTTCATGAGAGTGAGGTACTGATTAAAAGTGAACTGAGTGGTGTGAGCTGAGGCAGCTTCAGAGAAGAGAACTGAACTGAAGCTGGTGCCTCATCTTTCTCCACCCTGTAAATCAAACTATACAGCTGGGTCAGCAAAATAAGCTCGGTTGTGTCGAGGCTGAAGAACACCAGGAACAACAGCAAAGAGAAAAGTTGTTGAACAGCTCAGGCAAAGTTTCTTTTACTCCTTCTGTGCAGAAGGAGGAAATATTGGAGCACATGTTGAATTCCTGTGAACTCACTTGCGTGCGAGCAAAACCAACACAAAGCTCAATTAAGCAATCAAGTCCATTGTTACAGACAGGGTTAGATTCCCCATCTATCAGAAGTAGAAGGAGTACCAAACAGAAACAGAGCTCAGACAGCTGTGTGTGTACAAACACAAACCAGAAGCGATGGCTATCAGGGACCTCCTGGAGCCTGTACAACACACTGGTGATGGGAAGCTCGGGCCCCTTTCTCTGCCTGTGGTGGAAATGTCAGAGCCATCCCTGTGGATGAAGCTTTGAGTGAAGAGTTTTGGGGTAGTAAACTCTTCCCAACAGCCAGTGTTTGTGATGTGTGCAAGGGGAGAGTCCCACACACCCGCGCAGGAGAGGAGCTGCCTTGGGGTTGGTGCAAAGCACATTAAATGCAGCCAGAGCAGTCGGGAGCCCTGGAGAACTGAGGCTGCAGACTGCTCCAGCCAAGGATACAACACATTCTTTTGGTTCAGATTGATATCTTCCACAGATGCCTTGTCTTCCCAACATACTAACTTCCTTTCCTAACCTCCCTCTCCTCTGATCAAAAGACTATCTTTTGCTAGGGCAGAAATTAAGCCGTTTTTCTGCCTGTGTCACTGGAACCTGGGGAGAATTCAAGGTCCTGATAATGTGACTTTTCCAGTCTTTTTTTACTTCTCACTACTTTCCATTTTACTTTGATCTGAAGGGTTCTGCTCTCACTTGTCTCTCTCTCTGTAATGAGAACCCAGGTAGCAGGTATATTATGTGATATACTGTATCAAGCAGTCACAGCACTGTGGGATCACTGTGTTATAAAGACTACACACGGCAAGTGCAGGATTTATCCTTGGGAAGTAATTTCATTCCTTGAGAAATAATACTCTCCAAGACAAACCTAACATTTTTGGTCTCTGATACCCAAATTGATTTAAAAAAGGAGATGGTGCACATTAAAAATCCAAATTTCAATAGCCAAAAATTACACAGTAAAATGTTTTCAAATGTATGTAATTGCTGTTATGTGGTATAAATTTTTTTTTTTGTAGCTACTTCATCGTCTTATCAATGACTAGAGAAGAAACTTTTTCGAAAACTGTCCTGGAATGAGCAAGGTTACATCTTTAAAGATACCTCATTTATCTTTAGCAGCAAAGAACAATGAGTCTTTTCTCAGTGGAAAAGGTCAGCCCTTTATATGGTCTCTGATATTTAAGGTTTTAATTAGAGATCAACTGTGTAATGAGGGTGCCTGATGGTGCAGTGCTCTGTGTTGTAAGGCTGACTGCAGACAGCCTGAGTCCTTGAATGCTTTTATTCCTATTTGGGCATATTTCCAGTAAACATCTAGAATGATAGACCACTAGGTGAAGTTCTGACCTCTGACCATGATTCCAGTGAAGAACAGTAAAAAAACCAATCAGCTGGAATCTGGTGCTGAAACAGAACCAAGTTTACATGAAAATTATGAGGCAGTGACTTGAGAAGATTCAACCCTGCTGGAGAACTCTGTAATTCCAGTTCCTACCACTCCTGACTTTCTGCTGGGTGTACTTTGGAAAGAAGGGGCCCAATAACCTACATTACAAGTGAATATTTCAATCTGACAGCTCACTCTCTCTGACAGCAGTGCTGTGACAACACGTCTGGGTCAGATTCAACACGATTATGTAAGCCACCAACCAAACCTTTTTTTGAATACATTAAAGGCTGCTTAAGCACAAAACCCACCCATGCAAATCTTAAAATGCAGGGAAATATTTGGCTAAGGAGAGCTTTGGACACCCCTTTGTGCCCACACATTATAGCAAGCAATCACACCAAGAAACAGCCTCCACAAGAAACTCTGCATTTCCAGCATCCAAGGAATCTAATACATGCCCAAATTCCTCTGCAAAAGGAACAAACCTTAACTCTGACCTCAGCTGGAAGTTGGCACTGCCAGCTTTGGAAGGGGAGGCTCTGACTGCTGGCACCTCTTGGGTGGAAATAGGCAGAGGAGGGAGGGAAATCAGCTCCAGGAAAACATTTGCCTGGACAATGTGGGCTTTTTTCCAGTCTACAGCGTAATGTAAAACATTTCTTAAATCAGTATTTTGTATCCAGGACTGGAAATGCCATTTTTGGTTTCTGGGAAAGGGATGAAGATGGTAGGATTCAAGGTGAGAGACCTCCATCCCTTCTGGCAGGGCTGTGGTAGGTTTTGGCCAGAGGTACCAGACAGATGGTTGGTATGACTGGAAGCTCAGCCATTTCTTTTGAGTTGAAATCCTTTCTCAGTGCTTCTGGAGCCCTTCAGCTGCATTTTATTTCTGACTAGACCATTCTGAGTTTGATTTAATTAGGGCACTCATAAGCAGAGAGAAAGGTGTTCACAAAGGGTTTCGGTGTGCTTGGACTTATTTAACATTAGCACCTCAGAGGCTTCCTGTGCAGGCTGCATTTCACAGCTCCTGAAACAACTTTTCATGCCACTGGTCCATCATGTGCTACAGCCATTTATGCAACCCAGCCATCAACCTGTCTAGGGGAGAAGTGGGGACACGATGGAACCGAGAGGGAAACGGTGCCAGGAGGAGCCGTGCTCAGCCGCGGTTACGGCACAGGACTGGATGCTCTGGGTCTGAGTGGCACCGGCAGGGCTGGCTCCAGGCCAGGCACTGCCATGGCCTGAGGGACACGACCCTGCGAGCACAAGGGCTCTCAGCTCCCGAGGAGGAGCCTCATCACTTATGAGGCATAATTCATGCCCTCAGCAGTGGCCTCTCTCACCTGAATGTCATGTCAGTGTCACCGGTTCTCACTGAATTTGGAGCTCAGCAGTTCCTGGGAGCTGGGAGCATCTGCTGGAGGCAGGATGTCGCTTATCAGCATCTTGGTTCTTTAGGAGGCTGACTCTCCAAACTGCTGCTGAGCTGGTACCCAAAAGCTTGCAGCTGAGAGAGAATGAAATGCTTTGAACCTCACTTGTAAAGGGCTGCTGATTCCTGGGCCACCACGTCAAGATACCCAAACCAGCCGGGACTCTGCCTGTGCTCCGTGGAGGCAGAACTGAGCTCTCCAGGTGCACAAGACAAGGAGACAGCAGAGATCACTCTAGCAGGACACGTGCAGGAAGGGATTTCACTCAAATGAAGTCCCCTCAGTACCATTCCATAGTCACTAACAATACTAAAAAGAAATTAAACTGAAATAAGGTCAGTTCCTGTGATGTTGAATGGATGCAGTGACAAGGAGCCACTCACAGAGGCATAGATGTGAGTATTATACCAATTCCTCAAGTCAAAGGAAATTTGATTTCCTAGCAGGGGCTGTTCCCCTTTCCTTAAAATGGGACATGGTTCCAGATCTTTCATAAAACTCCTAGGGATAGTGGAGGTACATTGGATCTGTGGACTTTGCAGATCTAAGCAGACTTTGGCCCCTCTGGTTTTAAATGCTCCAGGAAACCTGCACTTCTCATGCAGAATAAAAAGTGGTCACAATGCTGAATTTCGTCATTTCCTCATCATTCACTGTGTAAGCAGGCAAAGAAAACACACATTGTGCTGTTTTAGAAAGGAATACTCTCCTTGGGGCTACCAAGTCAGAACATCATGTTTCATATATGTGATATGCAAGGTATTTGATTATTTGTGAAAATCCCTGTGATTCAGCAGCGCTGTGGGCTCTGTGAATCGGGGTGATGTGAAGGGATGTTTATCTGAAAGTCTTGTCTCCCTTAGCAGCCCACATTGTCTCTAATTCTCAGAGACCTGCTTCCTGTCTTCCAGAAACAAGATCTTTCCTGCACAGCCTGGTTCCTGTACTCTACTGACCTCCCTGCCTTGGATTTTGAAGAGGTTACACATCAGTGTAGGAGTTAGGTTCAAGTATGAGTTCTCTGACAGGGGTGTAAATTTTCTGAGATATGATTTACACATGTGAAAATATGATTATTTGTTTTCTTGTAAAATCAGCTACTGTTGCTGATGGTTAGGAAGAGAAATCCACCCATCATCTGTACCCAGTACCTGCAACTGTACCTGATTCAGGCTGAGAAATCAAAGTCTTTCTGAAGGAGACATTCACAGAGCCATCGATTGTTACAAGAACAAATAGGACCGATGTCTGAACTCCTGTGTAACACAAACATCCATGCTGATGCCTTTTTAACCTCAGGCTTATCTTTCAGAGATTCATTTGCTCCTAGTATGAACCCAGATGGATGAGCTACTTACAGGCATCTCATATCTCCCAACAGATCTACAAGGGAAGGAGACCTTGCCTCTGATTTTTAAACACATAGTCAGCTTTCATTTTTAATGGACATCCAAATTCTTGTGCTCTAAGCAAAGGGAATGGAAATCAGTACAAAAAGAGGGAAAGATGGAAGAAAATAATTAAATTTCTGGTACTTTAGTTTCAATAATTTTATTAGCATTGCCCCTGTGCAGTCACATACTGCTTTCTATTACTTTCCTGTACTAGCTGCACTCGTAAGAGTAAGAGGCACGGTGGCCCATGACTGGGTAGGTCAGCATTTTTTATTTCCTTTCAGCTCACTCTAATGAAAAGCACATGCATCCAGTAAATCTTGCCTTTTCCCTTATTAAACCAGTCGATGTTCATTACTGAGGTCTGTGCCTGGCTGGGTGGGAATCAATAAGATGATCCTTTTAATCGCCTTAGTAATCAACAAGCTATTTCTTATTTCAATCTCAGCCCAGTAGTCATTGAAATCCAATGATTTATCTGCATTACACATGCACTCACACACAGAGTAGGGAGGTTTATGTGTGTACAACTAGAGAGAGAAAGGCTGAATTTTGCAATACACATTAAATGGTTGTGCCAGAGAAATACCCACTATGTCATTATTTACTTGCTGGTACCCAGTACCCACGTGCCCAGGATGACTGAGTGGGAGTTGAATGTTATGCCTGCAATGCAATGGATGAAACTGCAGAAAATAAAAGCATTTTAATGGAGGGAATGGCCAAAAGGGCCATTTTACCTGCCCTAAACCCAGCTTCCTGATTTTCCTTCTCATTCCCATGTCTGCCTCATCCAGACAGACAGCACAGCATTGCTGAGAGCACACTGAGCACAGATCTGCTGCATAACCATGGGCAACATTTGTCCCTCGGTGCCTCACCTTCCCCAACTGTAAAACAGGGATAGGATACCTGTAGAAACTTTTAAGAATACTATTGCACAAGAGCATTAATTCTGGCTAAATTCTGACTATGTTTCAGAATTCAATGCTGTATTTCCAAAACTTCCACAGATGGAGGGGATGCTCCTGCCAGGCTTCCTCTGTGTGGAGGTTCTGGGATGTTGTTAGGGCTGGTTGTCTGAGTAAGGATTGTTTGCACAAGTGAATTGAGCCCAGCAGTGCATGCTGGTGATGTATCTGTATGAAATTTAGTTTGACTGCCCAATCACAGTATTTGGGCAGGAATGGCAAAACCCTGACCATGTTAAAATAAACAGCAAGTGTCGCATTGATTTTAGTGATTTTATCCTGTATTTTCTTGCTGCTGAATGATCATTAGAGTATGAATCATGTAGAGTGTTAATGGAAAATTGGACACAGGGATATTTTCCTGCTGATTAATAAACTTTGGTTTTGAGAGAGCAGTAAATGAAAGGAGAAGGAGAAAGAAAAAACAAGTCAAAGTGCAAGTGCAGCGAGTGCAGGCGTCAGAGCATCTTTCAGCTGTGCCTCCTGTTACGTAAGGCTGGGCTGTGTTTGGGCTGCAACTCGACACTGCCCCTTTCTCCCCCAAACAGAGGTTTTTCTCATAAAATTCACTCAGGCACTTCTTCTCAAGTTCTTCATACACTTTTCGCAAGAAAAAAGAAATCATTCATATCTCTCAAAGAGGGTCTCGGATTCTTTAGATATTTTCCATTATAAGCTTTTGGCACCATTATTACCCACGGATCAAGTTACTTTTCTGATCCCCCTTCTTTCATCTACTAAAAATGGATTTTTTCATTATTAGCCTGGAACCGTTACTGTTCACAGAGATCAGGTCTGTATATGAACAATGCCTCCCCCAGTATATTACTGAAAATCCCCGACTGTTGTAAGGTTTCCTTTAAACACTAGAACTCTATTTTTTGTGAGATCTGCACGGTGGCAAAGGCTCTGAAAGGCCATTCCTTTTTTCTGAATTCTACAAAAGCTAGATATGGCTGTTTTCAATAGTTTATGGAAGATCTTCACTGGTTTGCATGCACAACACATAGGAATATGTGTATATATTTGCAACATCTAGACTGACATTTATTGTAATTTGACTATAGTTTAACTATTTAATTAACACTAACTATAGTTTAACTGTTTGATTAACTGTAATTCAGTGTTGCTGTCATGTCAAATCTGTCAGTGCATTAAAAGAAATCCAGGGGAAAATGGCCACCAGATTCACTCTAAAATTTCCTATTTGAGCAGTTCAGAGCGTGGGGAACACTTTTGGCTGTTGTGTTTCCAGTTTCTATTTCTCTGTTCTTCCACTTCCATCAGAAGTGCCTCTGTCCACATGTGGATCCCGACTTAAGCAGGAATTCTCTAGGAAGGAACTGCAGACCCACCTCGTGAACTGGAAAGGGAATGTTTTCAAATCACTGCAGGAGACAGCCCTGCTCTCCTGCTTCTGCCACACTTGCCACGTTCTGTGGTGAAAACCACCCCCAGCATCTCACAAAAGAGAGATGTCACAAATGTGGAAATCTATGAAATGGGGCAGAAATCTCAGTCGTGTAGGTCCTGGGACAGTGCCCTCAACTGCACAGCCATTCCTGCTTCCCCTCTGAATCCTTCATGCAGACTGCAAAATTGCCAAACCCTAATCCCACTGCCAGCACCTCTGCTCCATCTTCTGGGAGCAAAACATCCTCTCATGCCCTTCAAGCATTTTCCATCAGGAGAGTACCTGTCCTGTGAGAAGGGGGCTAAATCCTTCCAGTAATTTCAGCAGGGACCACCAATAGTAACACAATCATCACAATGGTTTGGGTAGGAAGGGACTTTACAGCTCATCCCATTCACCCCTTGCCATGGCAGGGACACCTTCCCCTATCCTAGGCTGCTCCAAGCCCTGTCCAACCTGGCCTTGGACACTCCCAGGGATGGGGCAGCCACAGCTTCTCTGGACAACCTGTGCCAGGGCCTCACCATCCTCACAGGCAAAAATTTTTCCTAAATAATCCTGTGCCCGTGACAATTTCTAGATGCCAGCAACACGGGCAGTGGCAGAACAGATGGAACCACAGGTAGAGCACTCAGTTCCCATCCCCACTCCTCTGAGAGAGCTTGAATTCTTTATGTCCTCCATGTGCCTGCTAATTAAAGTGTCTTATCTGGTTAGACTCCATCATAACTTGTTTTCTACTTAATATGAGACAAATGGTTTACATAGGTAGAGACCTGAGTTAGACACTCAGTTCCTACACAAATGAAGTGATTTAAATATTTTTAGGATTTAATTATAATGACCTGTTTCCTTCTCTGCTTAGTTTAATTTAATTGAACACTTTGCTTCTTTCTACTTTTGAGTTCCCTCCCTTCTGTGTGTGCCATTTCCATCCTCATTCAATCCCATGTTGATGAGGCAAGAAAAAAAAAGCCCAGAACACCCCACCATCGATTCCAGTTGCCTAGGTTTGATTCCGAATCTGGAATTTAGCAGGAATCCTCCGTTACGCTGAATTATCGCACAGAGGCAAGCGTAACATCTTTGTGGGATGTGGGCTCTTCCAGACTCTTTGTCCTCCATGGTAATGTCCCAATCACACTGAAGTGCTCCCAAATGTGCGAGGACTATTTAAGCTTTGTAAATGCTGTCCTCCAAAAATCACTCCACATAAATGTTTCATGTCTCTCCTCTGCGATGCACAGGCCCCAAACATTCAGCTGTGAGGGTGTTTATATTTGTGGAACTCTCTTGAACATTTGCTGTGGATTTCAAACAGCTGCTACACTGAAGCACTGGGAATAGTAAGATCATGAATATTCAGGTGAAGCCACTGGAATGAACAGCCGTTAATAGAATAAATGCCTAAACAGTTGTGTAAGGCTTATTAAGACCTATTGGGGCTGAGATAATAAATTCCCTCTTTGACATGTTGCAACTACTGTAGTTTAAACATTTTGGACTACCTCTTCAGAACTGAAAGAAAAAATTATGTTAGTTCTGTGTGATA
Source organism: Prinia subflava (assembly GCF_021018805.1). Lineage (NCBI taxonomy): Eukaryota > Metazoa > Chordata > Aves > Passeriformes > Cisticolidae > Prinia > Prinia subflava. Next base: position 2,913,986 of record NC_086256.1, read on the forward strand.
ACACAATGAAACACCTGGAAGGCTTGGCGCCTGTATTAGATTTGGCAGGGAGATTGTAACATGCTAGCTCATCCCCACTTAAAATCATGGCACTGTTTATTGTGTTAGTTGTCAAGGTTATCCAAATTACATACAGTCTGGACTGAGCACACTTATCTCATTAGAGAATGTATTTTTTACTATTTTATCTTCATGTTTGGAAATAATAATATTATACTTTTCCAATGGAGCAGTAACATGGACAATTGATTGCTGAAAAGAAAAACTAATCAGAACATTAAAACAAGCAAAAAAACCCCCAACCCATTCAAAGTTTCTTTTATCCCAAACCCAACAAAGTTCAGAAAACCAGCATCAGCAGCCTGGCTTTGAGCCATCAAATAGGATGGGCATCCCTGCAGCTGACAGACCTGCTATGGGGACATCTTGGTGGCTGCTGTAACTCCAAAGCACTCCAAGTATCCAGAGTGGTTAATTGTTGCAGGAGGACTGTCTTTTCCTTTGAATTTAGCTGTCACCTTGCATTATGCTGTGCTGTACTGCCTGGTTCTGGCACACTGTGTCACGAAACATAAAATCCGACAGGATGCAGTGTGAGTCTTGCAGGTTAAAATTTAAAGGCAAACTCAGTAATATTTGATCAGTTACCTGCTGTCGGTTCAGATAAAGGGCGTTTGATCTCCACGAGCAGGGCTAACTTGTTAGGAGCAAACTTGCACATGGCACAGGGCTGCTCTCAGCTCTGCAGCAGCCTGAACTGGGGAGTGCCAGAGCAGCTCAGGTGCACTTGGAACTGTTAAAAATTAACCCACCTGGCTCTTTTTTTAATGTTTTAAGGAAATGATCAAACTATATCCCTATTTACTAGTCTCTGTGGGTGACACCAGATTCTGGGTAGTTGTTTCAAGAGGAAAATCACCTGAAAAACCCAAAGGAATGACTTAATTCTGCTGAAATTTGTCCAGCCTCTAAATTTTAACACGCTGCACTTTCAGAGCCTTTTCTGCCAGCACTGGTGGGCTTTCCTGATCTGGTTGCATGAACAATCTCAGAGTGTTTGTTGCCTGCCTGCACGTACACAGCACCTGTATAAATCACCATCTGCATGAAAGCATCAGAAGCTGGTCAGGATGAAATAAAAGCTAAAATCCCAACATTTCCCTTCATCCCTTTCACCACACTCCTGTTTTTCTGTGACCTGTTTATCAATATGAGAACCAAATCTGTTTCGGAAACTTCAGTGTCACGGTTACATTTTGGGAGGAAGGAACAGATGGAATAGATTAATTAGTCAAACTATGTTTAAGTAAAAGGCATTTCTTTCCACGAGTAGCCAAAGGCTAGAAAGAACAACATATAAGGGACAAGGAGAAGTGCCTCAGGACTTCTTCCTTGCTGAAATGGCTTCCCAGTTTGAGAGTTTCAGCAGCATAAAGGGTCTTTGATTTCAGCTCCTATTAAGAAGTAGGTCAGGAGGTGCCTGATTTGCAGGAGGGCAACTGCTCCCTTCAGCTTATTAAAAGTACTCACTCCAAAACATTTTCTGTGTGTTATTTTTATAGGGACTCTGGTGTATAAAGATTCCAACCAACTACTGCAATGTGAGGGAAGCAAATGTCCCTCTGCTGGGATCTATAACTGCTTGCTCTTGCTCATCAGCAAGTGCCTGCCCAATACAGTGCAGCATCATCTGTCTCCAGTTTTCCAGAGCCTTGGGCAGATCCTTATTTCATCACCTCCCCATTTTTCCTGCTTGCAACAGAAGATTTGCCACCACACTTCTGGCCCCAGTTTGTTGTGAGCTGCAAGGAAGCTGCGCCAGACCAGGCACTGCCTCAGAAATTCAACACGACTTTGTTTAGCACCAGTATTGATCTGTCTCTGGTGATACCACCCTGTGTGAGAAAACAAAGCCTGCAGTACAGCTGCTTTGGAAATCAGGTTTCAGTGGGTAACTCCAGCCTGTTCCATCCCTGTGTCCAGCCTGGTAGCATGCACTGCAAGGCTTTGGCTTGGGTTCAGTGATCCTACCTAGGAGTAGATACTCAAACAAGACACCTACCCAAGGATTTTGATCATAGTAATATCCTTTACCAGCCAGTGGAGAGAAATATGCCCCTCCTGAATGCAATTTAGTTTTCTCTATGAGCTGTTTTTTTTTGCCAGATTGCAAAGGGGGTCACTGACAACCTGACTTAGACACTCATCAGCTGAGCACCAGGCAGAAGAACTCGGCCCCTTCCTCCTGCTGATTTGGTTTCAAAGGCACAATTCTCACAAGTAATCATATTTACCAACTAAAATGTGTTAATTCTCCCTCTGACAACTTTTAGAGATTGTGTTTTAGTGCTGTTTCTGTTTTTATTTTCTGTCACGGAGAGAAGGGAAAGATGGGCAGGAGTCTGGGATGGAAACAGTTATTTCAAATAACAAAGTCAGGAAAGATTTTGGCCAAGAGGAAGATTTAAATCTAACCCAGATGTAGCTCACTGGTGTCTGGAACGGGAGAGATGGTCCCAATCACAGAGTAGCACCCAAGGCTGGCTCAGGAAGCAGAGGGATGTCTGTTGGTTGAGGAGAAAACTGTTTGCCTAGCCCCCAGCCAAAGGAAATGTCCCGGGACTGCAGCTGGGCTGTGCAGGATCAGGGAAAGGATGGAGCTTTGAAAGCAAATCCTGCTGGCTTCCTTTCTCCTTGGCAAAGGACAGAGCTGAAATAAGTAGGAGCAGGGTCTTGGGAGGAGGAGGAAGAAGGTCTTTTACTTAATGTGTGGTGTGTGAGCAGGGGGCTGTGCCCCCTCCTTCCCTGGTGCTCTGGCCGAGCTGGCACAACCCAGGGTGAATCTGTGCAATCCCCTCCCTCATCACTGCATCCTGCAGCCAGGAGCCAGCTGTGTGTCACAGAGGTATCACCACATGCCAGTGTCTGAGAGGACAGGTACATGTGCAGCTGTACACCAGGTGTGCTTGTATAGCAGGTGTGACTTTTTTAAATGCAGCTTTCTGAGATAGGCTTAAAAAAGTCACTTTAAATTCATTGTATTTGTCGTGTCTTTGCTACAGTTATGAGGAGAAAGAAGATAGGAAAGGAAACAAGAAAGATTTTTTTCCTGGTTACCTTGCGGGCCTTTAGAATGATGCTGTATATTTATGTTATAATCCTGCATGAATTCAGACCTTGCACGGAGCTGGAAAATGGATTTCATTCTTTCTCACTTTGCTAACCTGCATTAGAGGTGAGGATCCATGCACAGGGAATTTAAGGACATGGAGAGCAGGTTTGCTTTACTAGTGGCTTTTGATGAACTTTTTAGGAGTAGTCTGTGAACTGAAGTGATTTCATCCCAGAGGCTGTAAGCTGTGGCAGAATAATTTTAGGATGGTGGTGCGGCTATTTGATTTGTGGTGGCATTAATTCATCTCTCTTTGTATTTTTCTTTTAAGAGAGGTAATAATGGAAGCAGGATTCTTTTCAGAAGGGGGTTCTTTGGGTGACAGCAAGCATGTGCTTGCTGGTGAAAGGGTTGTTGAGAGTGGGGGTACAGGGTCAGGATTGTAGGGGATGCAGGAGTGGCATCCTGGCAGGAAAGAAATGCAGCTTGTAAGTGAAAAACACTTCTTGTTTGGGAAAGCAGAGTAAAAAGTCCAGGGAATAAATATAGGCACCCAACTTCAGTGCCACCCCTGCACATGCATCTTTCTGGGGAAAGAGTGAGCACTTGGCACAGTATGAAGCAGCCTGGGAAATGCCTTGTTTTGCACAAGGTTCTGCATGGCTCTGCTAAGCAGGGTCAGCTAAATTCAACTGAGGAGTCTGCAAAAGCTCTAGCACAGCCTGGCCCGGCCTCTCCGGAAGGAGCTGCCATTCCTTGAAACCACTGGAACCATCTGTAATCCGATTTTAACACTTTGCTACCACTGATGTCCCCCCAACCCTGATTCCAAACATGGCAAGTTCCTGGTGCTGTTGTCAGCCAGCACAAAGCCAGCATGAAAAAACCCCATCACTGAAAAACCATCATGATTAAACACATAAATAAAACACATAAACAAATAAATGTATTTCCTATATACTTCAGTAATCAAAAAGCCTGGCTGTTTTGCTTTTTTCTTTGGTAAAGAGGTATCCTTGCTCACAATCTGGGCTCCATGGATACCACGAGCAACTCCAACTTTGTGCCTTTAATGCTTGCACTGTAGAAAATGCTGTTTAAATATTCATGCTGACCCTAGAAAGCTATCCACTCGGCCATCTGGAGGACTCCCATACCCCATCCACTGGTGTTTCATTTTGAAGGATATATTCCGATCACACTGGCTGAATAGACTATGGGTCCATTTGTTTTGTAACTGCTGTTTAGTTACCTCTCAGGATGTCAGCTCAATTTATCTGTGTGGAAGAGAAGAATTCTTCAATAAAATGATAGACAAATAGGAGCAAGAGCTGCGGATGGACAGGAGGTTACTCATTCCCACTGTCGCTGCTGTGCATGGAAGTGACCTTGTCTGGAACCAGCTAACCTTGTACCTCGCGATTCACATGAAAATTCAAAGCCAAGCCCTGGCAGGTCAGAGGGAGAACCCAGCCTTGTGTTTAAGGAAAAAAGGGATTTGCTTGTTCAGGCAGTGCTGGGGTTGTGTACTGCACAGGGACACAGAGTGCATTCTGCCCTGGGCTAGAGGGAAATGAATGGAGAGGGAACACATTTAATTTGAGCGGGAAGGAAAATGAGTGTGTGGCATCAGAGAGAGCCAGAAAGAGAAGATCTGTGGAGCAGAGCAGGCAAGGTAGAGGTGTCACAATCCTGCACCTGGTCTTACAAGGAAGGGCCAGTTCCTCAGGGCTGCCTGCCTGTAGTGCCTTGAGATGGGAACAGAAACAGCCCCCAGTTTCATTCCCCAAATTCCAAAAAGGCATTGTTTGTAGCACAGGAAGGATTGTGGCCATCATGGCTCTCCAAGGGCAACTCCACTGTCCAGGGATCTACAAAGTCACCTGAAACACACACAGTGGCAAAAGCCTTTTGCTATTGACTGTCTGCTCCCTGAGACACCCCACCAGTATTGCCACAGAAGATGAGGTGAAATGCTCACAATTAACAGTGTTTATTTTGGCCTTTTCTCTCCAGTTTGGGTGTGGGGGCAGCGGCGCTGGTGCTATTTGGCTGATTTATTTATGTTCAGAAGGAGGGTGGAGGAAGGGGGCGTATATCCATGGTCACGCTGACTTTTTCAAGCTGCTTTGGAAGAAAGTGCACACTTAATTGGCATTCAAAGTGCATCTCTGGCTCCTATCTCTCTGTAATGCTTGAATAGACTGTGGTGTGTACAAACCTGGTAATAACTCCACTCTGCACTGACAAGAGTTAGGAAACACCGCTTAATTCTTCTATTTCATTTTACTTTTTTTGGTCTTGGAGAGAATTTTATTCTTTGCTGCTTGATCATTTTCCCTGTGATTCATGGTCTTTCAGGAAATAGTAATTGACAAAAATAAAGCACTTGGGCTGTTATTTAGTGAGCTCCAGCTAAATTCAGAGTCCTGCTTAAGAATCTATGCCCTCCGTGTCGCATTTGTTTTAAGCTTCCAGCCTCTTCTAGACAGATTTTTTCCCCCCATGCAGGCACAAAAGCACTTTAGTCAGCACAAATTTGGAGGTAGAACAAAAATCCTGTAATAGCATATCTCATGCTACTATCAATTTTGCACCGGCAGAGCACTGGGGTACGTGAAGTCCTTTGTGTTCTGAAGTCAGCTTTGGTGACATTACATGACCAACTACAATGTTATAGCGTGCTCCACTCTGATTTGAATTGTAGCTTAGGATAAAAAATGAAAAAAAAAAAAAAAGAAAAAAAAAAGAGAGAATAAAATAAAGATGTCCTGGAATGTGGCCAGGGCATAATGATTTCAATTCTAAAGAAATCCAACAACCAATTATACTAAATTCAACATTTTCATGTATGATAAGTTTAAAATCTCCTCTAATCAAATAGGGGAAGCCCTTTCCCGCTATTTTTCTATGGTTTTAGTTTCCAGTAGGCCTCTAAAAATCTGTTTCTGCTTAAAAAGAAACCCTGAAAGGTTATATTTACTATATGTATGAAAAAGGGTTGAATGATACAATTATATATTTTAGAATACTAAAGCAAAGTATAAGAGACTAATCACGATCCCAAATTCAATTTTCAAACCTTTAATTGATCCCATCCCAAAGGTAACATTCTATCTTAATTGCCATGCTGAAATGGTTGCAATTACATAAAATAAAACTATTCATTGGTAACTGGAAAAAGTCTGCTCATTAAGCACATGACGGCCAGCCTTGAAAATACTTGATTGCAAAAGGATGCAACCACTTTGCTTATATTTCCTTTTCTGGTTAAGCTCTCCTTCACATGTGTTGAGCTGGTTCCAAAAAGCCACACACGCACAGCAACGAGTTGGAGATGGAACACGGGGCTGTGCGTGTCTGTGCTCCTGCACCTTCCTAGGGCAAAGTCACCTCTGAGGAGGGAAGAAGGGTCTGGAAGGACAAGGGACCTCAGTGCTGGCCTGCTCAGCTCACACTGTGATCCTTAAAGGTGCTCCATGAGAAGGGAGTTCCTCTGGAGAGCTGAACAAACTCAGGAAATAATAGGGGACAACTTAATCCCCAGTTAAAATGGGAAGTTGCACTGTGGGATATGTAGGTATTCCTGCAGAGGTGTCACACAACTCACAGAACTAGGTAAGGTTGAGATCTTCTCTGTTTCTTTGGGAACCAAAGTAAAAGCAAAGGAAACTTGTGGTTTTCTAGAGGTGACAGTAGATGTTGGTGAAGGAAGAAGACTGGCAGCTTTTTTATTATTGCCAGGAGAGCCTGAGCCACTCTCAATTTGATATCAACACCTGTGACACTTGGAACGCTGCCTCACTGGATGCAAATGTCATGTAAACGGTTATGAGGTGCTTATTCATTACTGTTACTCTTATTATTCAACCTCTCTAAGATACAACTGTCCAGCTGAGACAAGTACATCCATAAGAATTCACCAGAACTGGGAACAGGCACAAGACTTTCAGGTGTGGTAACAGTGGATCACTGGGACACACTATTGCAGAGACAAGAGCACCTAATTTTTTTCCCTTTGATCTCATCCCAACAAGGCTGGATGCCTTTCCAGGAGTTAATCTCCAGTCAAACATACATCACTCCATTCCCATTGGGAATGAAAGGATGTCTACAATCTGTGGTATACAGGAGGTCAGACTCAGAGATCAAAAGCTCTGGTCCTGAATACCTGACTTCCAAGTAACTCTCCAAGTAAACCCATCACATGGGTTTACTTGATTTACATATGGGGTTATTGAAAATAATCCCCTTCTACAACACAGGATGTTTCCTTAGTGAGTGCCATCCTCTCAGCCTGAGTGTAGGTTTGGAGCTATGTGGTACTCAGGGAAAAGACATTCCCCATCCCAAGGAGCTCCTGTCCAGGTGGAAGATGAGATACAGAGAAGATACAGACAGATGGGGAAGCACCAGGTAAGACTGAAATGATTATGTGTTTAATAAGCATCAACTGCAGCACAACAGCTGTGGCTTCTCAGTCAACTTCTATGTAAGGATTAAACATTCTGGTTTTATACCAGTGAATTTCAGGATGCGGGACAGCACTGGATATGTCCATCCCATGATATGCCTACATCTGTCCATGCTGCATGTGCTTATTGCAGTCTCAGAAAACAGACCCTTTAAACATCTCAGAAATACAGTCCAAGTGATGTAGGTGCCTGAAAGTCAGCCCTGAGAGCCTGGGTTTCTGTTTGCCTTTAACAAGAGACTCAGAAGTCCAATGGGACTTGGCTGTCCAAGCCATTCAGAGATGCCAGTGCCAGCCAAATATTGCCTATATATATCTTTAAACATCTGAGCCTTTGAATGGCAGGGCGATGTAGTGATGAATAAATGCCTACTTGGACATAGAACAAAGATATCTGACTGGCTGAATAGGCAGCATTTGAATTGTACAGAACACACAGATACTCTGTAAATGAATGGCTGTTCACTCGCTCCATCAATAGAAAAAATTGCTCTTTCTCTTTCTGAGCGCGCAGTATTTGCAGTAAGAAGGACACACAGATAAAACCAAAAATCTATTTCATAAGCACTTGAGCAGACTTGTGAAAATAGAGCCAGTGCATCATTTTGCTCTTGGAATCTAAAGTAGTGATTCAGATGGGAATCATCACTAGCCCTGCAGACACTGGGGATCTGCACTCGTCCTGAAGCGTGCAGGCTGGTAAAGCAGGATTCCAAGCCTGACCTACTTTTGTCCCTACCTCGTTCCATCAGACCTAAATCCTGGTCCTGCATTCAGCCTGGAAGACTGTTGTGAATACAAATGATTCCAGGCATTGCTGATAGACTCAGAGGAGATCGAGTTCTGTATTTGCTCATACCATCCACACTTGGGAAATTCAGGGACTTTGAGGTCGTGCAAAATTGTTCCTCTAGCAAAATCAATGCACTTTTTGTGTAAATCAGCTTTGGAACAGCTTCAGGTTTCTGTGGAGGATCAGTCTTCACTCAGAGAGGATGAAACTCAGCACAAAAATTACTACCTGAAACTTTCCTAACTTTACTAAAATAGAAATGAAAGGCCATATTCTTAGCTAGCATAACCTGGCACAGATCAGCTATATGACAATTACCATGTAGATCAGCAAGGCTTGCATTTATTTACCTGGCTGACCCACCTCTCCTATTGATCACTGCAGCTGAAATCTTCAATGTATAGTTTTGTCTGGTGTAAAAGAAGACAAATTAAATGTTAACTTTAAACAAAACCACAGATCATTATTCAGTTTGGTTTCAGCACACTGCTGAGATAATTCAGAGCTGTGAAAGCTGTGGGGTTTGATGATAATTTCAGCTTTGCATTTCTGCCCCAGCACAGGGAAGATGCACTTTGGACAGTGGGATGAGTCTTTTCCATCAGTGCCCTTGGTCCTGATGTTGTTTATGGATGAGACAGCTGAGCCAGCGCCATAGCAGGATTGATTGAAGATGTACCCTTGGGAAGAGGTAGGGGTTGCCTAAATGTCTCCTTCTTCTGATGCCTGACTCAAACTAGTCTAATTTGGGTACCCATTAACACACCTGCCTTCTCTGCTAGAGGATGTTTATAATTTTCATCAGGTACAGACTTTTATAGGAGATAGTTACCTGGTATCAACTGCAGCAAAAATGCACAAAGCTCAGCAAATGAAAGGGAAAACATGGAATGCTGGTTGTGCGTGTAGCAAGGTGCCCAATTTCTGTTCAAATTGGGATTTTTAGGCATTGTCTAATTAACAAGGACCTGCAAAGAGACCAGTTGCTGTCTTGTAACAGGGAAAGGACTTTGTTTTTCATTTCAGGTAAAAATGGCTAAACTGGAACCCTTGCAATGTGAATTCTTGTCACCTGACTGAAGTTTTGGTTGGTTTAGGAACTCACACATCAAAGTGCATTTTTCTGCTTTCCTCCTTCACCAGTTCTATCCTTCTCCAGCTCTCATGAATACAAACCCAGGGTGAGAAACAGAACCAAGGAAGGCAGAGGACTGATGGTGCTTCAGGACTGCTGAGTGGCCTCAGGTGTAGCAGTGCACAACTGGAAGAGCAGCAGTGCAGGTGCCCCCTGCACAGAAATGGGTGAAAACACTAATGCACTGCACAAAACATCCACCCCAAACATTGCTAATCCCAGGGACGTGGAAGAGGGTGGGAAGCAGCAAATACCTTTGGCAGTGGAGCAGAGGCTGTGCCAGAGGTGCTGTAGGAGCCAGCACAGAACTGGGAGCAGACCCTGGGTGCTCTAATCCTCACCCTCCTCTTCTAACTGCTGTGCAATGCTGAGTCTTTCATCCAAACCGCCTCAACTGCCTGGCAAGTGCAATCTGATAACACTGCTAGGGAAGCTTCAGACCCACATGGGGTCATTGCATAACACCCCCCATAATAAAGGAGATATTTATGTCCTCTCAGTACAAAGCCAGTTAATAATCACTATTAGAAACAGCATGAAACGAGAGCACACAAAGCAGAGTTCGCTCCACTCAGAGTGTAAATTGCATAGTACTCCAAGATGAAGGCATGTTGTATTCTTTCCATGGTTATATTTAAATCTGTGTTTTCTTTAATTTAAATCTGCTCTATAAAGATCTCAGCAATTTGAGACAAAAGTATCCTTTAAAAGCAGAAAAAAACCCATGACATGATAGCATCCTTCATGCCAGGCTGGCCCTGTTGTGATTTTACATTGAGGGTGCATTTTAATTGATGAAATGTGCTACACAGCACAACTTGAAAAAGTAACAACCTTTAGTTACCATTTGGAAATGTGATGGAGGTGGCAGAAGTTAAACTCTTAGGACTAAATGAAATAACAGAAGCTCCCTATCCTTTCTTGAAGACGCTCATTAGTTTTCACTTTCTCACATTCTGTTTGCCATGGATTTCATCCAAGAATGACGGATGTAGAGTTATTAAGCAAGTGATAGTTTCAAAACTCCAAGTGTCAGTGCTCAGTGTGGGAGCTCAGTTACCTTGCAGAGGGCAAGGGGCTGAAATACCCCTACCCTGGCACTGGCATCCCCACGGAGGGAATGATCACGTGAAAAGGTATGGTCAGAACAGAGACACAAGTCAGTTATAGGAATGCACAAGTAAACAAATGAGGAATATTTGAGGAATAAACTGGTAAATGAATGCATCAGGACACACAGAAAACCTGGAAAAAAATAGAAGAGGAAGGACTATTTGTCTGCAGAGGGCAAGGAAGAAGTACCTCTTCTTAAACTCAGTCCAGGGGTGGGATGCAGGGGTATCTCAAATACTGTAAGTCTCTGTGGGGGAAGAAGCAAATCACCAAAGTTTCTGAGTCTGGGCTTGGGAGAGAAACCTGCATGTAGATGTAGCTGTTCCCATTCCTGTGGGCCTACTGACCACTGATGGTCACAGAACAGAGTCATTGCCTGCTTTGGGTTGGAAGGGACCTTTAAGGTCATCCAGTTCCACCCCCCCTGAATGGGTAGGATACCTTCCACCAGAATTCCATGGGATGTGCTCCATGGGCAGGTTACAAAGGGCTAAATGAACCTGCTGGAGAACATGGAAGGCCAAGCAGTCCTGCAAAGCCTGGGACTCTCCAGATGGGAAGCAGAAAAGCAAGGAGCCCATATGATCTTCCCTCATTTTACCTTCCAAGTGACACAACTAACACACCTCCCTCATTTTCCAGAGATTTGGAGATTTCCTCTGTCCCTGTTCACTTGTATCTCCTGCCTTTTACTGACATTCAGAATGAGTCAAGCCCATGTGTCAAGCCTTTTTAAACTGCTTTTCCCACTTGATGAATTTGCTCACAAACTGAAGAGGAAACAAAAAATAACACTGAAAAAATCTGGTTATGTAGAATTTTTTCTGTCCTAAATGCAGTAAAAACCTAACAGGGGTCTGAGTGAGAAGCCTGTTGAGCAGTTTCTCACTTGTTTTCCAAGCTCAAGTGACGTGATGTGTGTCAGCTTGGATCAGACTCTGTAAGTCTGGACGTCAAGTGCTGGCTGGTGGTTCGTATTCCACACCTGGAAGCCAGCAGGGTCATATCTAGAACCAAATTCTACTTGTGTAAGAGATTCTCTCTTTAACTACAAGTTTCAGCCTTATTGTAAAGATTGGATTTTACTTCCAAATTAATGTGGAGACTGTTGTTAGCATCCAGCCTGGCAGTGGTTTAGACTGGCAGGAAACTTCCGGAGCAGTGGACCTCTAGTTCCCTGAGAACTAGAATCCTATGAAATTTGCCACCAGATTTTGCAGAGGACTCTCTTCTGGAGAGCAAAAAAAAAAAAAAAAAAATTAAGCTCATTTCACAGTGTCTTGCTTTTGAGTTATCAGCTAGTCCCTATTCCCACTGACTGGAGATTTTACAGCCCTTCTGCAACCTGGCAGTTCCCAGCCTTGGCTTTTGTTGTGGCTTTCCCACTCCCTCTGATCCTGCCCTGCTCTCTCAGGCACCCATTGCCGGGCCTTTTCTCTGTTTTGGATTCGTGCCTGCATCTCCAGCGCGTCGCTGTCCTTTCCCAGGGCTTTCCTGTCAGTTCCTTTGTGTACGCTCATCTTTCACTGAGGCCTTCAGACCGCCTCGATTTGTCTTGTGCTCTCTAACACATTTTGGGCAGCCCTGATGGTATTCTCCAAATACATATTTTGCTGCAAGTCCACACATTTATTCTTTACTGGTCTTAGTCTTCCTGTAACCTTAATTAGAAATGTAATTAGATGATGGCTGCTATTCCTTGGGAGCTCCCAAGCATGCACTAATTGATAGCCCCCCATTACTCACTATGAGCCATAGAAAAAATCCATTTGCTGTAACAGCTGTTGCAGGGCACGGATGGGAAACAAGGTGTCAGGGCATTTCTAGAAAGGTCCAGAAGAAAATGAACTGTCTGAATGTAACAGAGTGCCTTCAGGAATGGATGAGGGCTGATTTATCTCCGCTCTACCAATTATACCATTGTAATTCCTGCCAGTAAGAATTTTTAACATACGGTTTGCTGATGGGTTCATGAAAACAGGGCTGGTCTGGACCTGGAGAAATCCCCTGTGAGAGCCTGTGTCCAAAAGTTGGCTTGTTCCTGGCAGAGATTTGTCAAGCATATTCTTTAGCATGCTCTGTTACAGTGGCCTGGGCATGTCCTAAGGAGTTTTTATCTGCAAGGTCTGGAAAAAGAACAGGAGCAGCAATAACATCCAATGGAGAGCTGAAGTATTTGAGAGCTTCCAGGGGCACATTCCTGACAGCTGTAAGAGCTGGTACAGAGTACTAAGAGCGGGCTTGCACCAGAGTTTGAAAACAGATGTGTAACAGAATTTCTGTCCCAAAGAGCTCACAGAAATGGTAAAAGAGTTTTGTATCCATTCTGCCTTTTTTAGGCTTTGTGATCTGATTTTATTTGCCTCAAATCAGTTTGTCCATTTTTAATATTATTCAGGATTCTAGGAAGAAAATGCTTTAATGCTTTAATGACAGATTTCATTGAAAATTGCTAAATGTGAGTTGCAGATCAAGGCACTGCTCTTCCTTGGTCCATGATAGGATCAGGAGTGCCAGTTTGGTATGATTCTGGGATACCTTCAGACTGAATGTGGATGCAGATTCAGTTTTAGCTCTATTAGCACATCCAACTTCTTTAGATGGACCTTGTCATCCTGTGGTCAGCATTTATATAACCAACATTTCACACAGCCCAGGAGAAGTTTCACCCAGCAGCATTATTTCCACCAAACAGGTGAAGCAGAAAGGACAGAAGGGCCTCCTTAAATTTCTGTTGAAATACATGGAAAAACTCACACTGCCTCCATAAGAAGCTAGATCAAGTTCCAAGGCTGCACATCCACATTTTTCTGAGCACTCCTGACTCTGCACAGGGGCCCCTACATCATGTTACATTCCTTTGCAGGGTAAAGGATGTGGGAATTTTTTACCCTTCCAGAGACAGCTCTCCTTTGAAATCACATTTGTTTTCTCTGTAAGTGCCGGAAAGAAATGGATGGGAAAAGCTCAACAGTGAACTCTAAACTGCCTTTTATGCTGGCATCATTTTTTGGAGGGGGGAGGAAGGGAGTGTGCGTGCACAGGCACTCACAGCTAAGGTCTTAATTCTATCTCCAGATGCTGTGCATAATCTAGAGGTTTATCTTAATGAATTATTTCTGTTATTACTGCAGGCAAAGTGAGATTTAATTTGATGTGTTATATATCCCTGGATTAACTACCCTTTGGTTTTATTTGCTCCATAATGGTGAATTTTTGTTTATAGACCCATTTTGTAATTACATCCCTAAGCTCAGAAGGGCTACAGCAATGCTGCTCCATCCTATAGGAAATCAGGATCCAATTCCCTTCTCCCAGTCCTGTTGTCAGCTGTGGCTAAAACAGAAGCTGCACAATATGATGTTCACCATTTTGTCTCCCTTAATTGCAGTTTTACAGGACAAAGTACAATGAATGGAAAGAATCTCCTTGGCTGGGAAGACTGGGATACCACTTGGGAGGCATATGCAAAATGCCAGAGAATCTTCACCTTGAAAAATGGCAACAATGTGTGTTATCACAGGTGCCAGGAACAATCAGTTGAGTCCTTCATGATACCTGTGTGTTGAAAGTGTCACGGCTCCGTGGAGGCTCCAAGGGTGGCAGAGGGAGCTGTGGGGCATGGCAGCATGTGGAGCAGGGGTTCATTAATTCCTTATTTCCCAGCTGTCATCCTCTCAGTGGGAAGTCAAGCCTTCAGCCCATGCTGAAAGCTGCAGTGCAGGCTGGTGGCTGGGGCAGTGGACACTCCTCCAGTGGACACTACCCCATCCAGCCTAGCCCAAGCCCTTCCCTCCTGCCCAGGAGCTCTGGGACCAGCAGGTCTCATGCACATCCTTGCAACACCCCCAGCTGTTACAAGAGAAAGAGAAGCCTGACCCTGATCCAGCTTATCCACTGCCCTGGTGCTCGAGTGGCAAAACCATGAAGGTCCCCCGTTGCTGGTCTGAGAGGCAGGTCCAGGGGGGAGCTGAGATCCCAGTGCAGCTCTGTGGAGAGCAGGACACAGTGCTGCAGTCCCAGGAGCTGTGGCAGCACCCACACCTAATCCCCTGGGAACATATGGCACTCATGCAGAATCAGGTTTCATTGCAATCATGGTGATCTTAATTAGTACTACTTATAACAACAGAAGTCAGCCTAAGTACTGGGAAAAGTAAACGGAAGCAACCAAATCCATCTGGATATTAGTGTATCCCTCGGAAAGGATGGAGGGTTTTGGACTTTTGACCTGAAGCAGCATTGCTTTGCTCAACCCTTCACTCACAAACCTTCACTCAGCTTGCTGGGGTCCACAAGCTTCCTATTGTTCAGCCCAGAGAAGAGAAGGCTTTGGGATGACCTTATTGTGGCCTTCCAGTACCTGGAGGAGCTGACAATAGAGCTGGAGAGAATTTACAGGGGCCTGGAGGACAAGGGGGGTGGCTTCCCACTGACACAGAGTAGGTTTAGATCAGATATTAAGAGAAAATGCTTCCCTGTGAGGGTGGTGAGGCCCTGGCACAGGTTGCCCAGAGCAGTTTTGGCTGCCCCATCCTTGGAAGTGTCGAAGGCCAGGTTGGACAGGGCTTGGAGCAACTTGGGATAGCAGAAGGGGACTGGAATGAGATGAGATTTAAGGTCCCTCCCAACCCAAACCATTCTATGGTTCTTTGATTCTGTGGACTGATCTGCTCCTTCCCAGGGTGACCCATGCTGGAGTAGCAGAGCTGTGCTCCTGCCAGAACCCTGGGTGACAGAGCACTCACCTTGGAGTGGGGACCTCCATGGGACAAGGCAGCAGCTACAAAATTCAAACTGAAGATTGTGTTTTAGAGAGGGAGGTGCTGGGTTCAATCCCTAGTCAATGAGTCATGGTTAAAAATATTTCCTAGGTACACATCTCACTGAAGACAAAGTGTTTGGTTTTACACTGACAGACAAGAATGTTTGAGGCCATTAAAACGCATGGAGCCAAAGCCTCTGGTTTGTAAAGACTGCCTGTAGATTTACATCACACAGCTTGTATTTGTAATTACTCCTGATGTGTCAATTCTCATACACTCCCATTAAAAGTTTATGTCCAATTTTTGTTTTTTTTCCTCAGCTAATAAATGTTGGAAAGCCAAAGCAAAAGCTGAAATATGTTGGTCTTCCTTGGACCAGTACAAGATGGGATATTCAGAGCTGACACCAAAGCTGTCTTCAGAATCACCTACTGTTCTGAGAGCAGTGTACTAAAACCCAGCTTCCTGCCTTTTCCCTGTTAAAACCAAACCTGGAGTGTTGTTTTACAGCCTTGGGAGTGTGAATTTCAAATGGCCCTTAAGGGTGGAAAGTGATTTAAAAATATTTTTCTAAGAAACTCCAAAACACAAGCAGCATTTTTATGAGCGAAAATCTAGGAGTATGCGTCAACATTTGCAAATATATCTGAGAGATGCATGAACATAAATCCTAGGACTTTAAAGTTGTCACAAGGCCAAATTCTTCTTCCCTTTACCCATATGAGTAGTGTTGCTCTAGTCAATGCATTGAAAGAGTTTCTGTAAATAAAATGAGTAAGATCTAGCCTGAAGTCTAGAGAAAATAATATGAACAATCTTTCTTCCCCCCAGGGAGCAGAAGCCGAGCATTCCTTGGCTTGCCCTGTCCCTGCACAGCCCATGGGGCAGGATCCTGCTCTCCGTGCCGTTCCCTGGCATCACGCTGGGGCTGCAGGGTCTTGTGGCCATTCCCAGCCTCCAGTGCCCAGAGCTCTGTCTCTTCCCAGTTGTTTTGCTGGATAAGGGAGGCACCACTGGGATCCTCCACTTATTCCTGCTCTGGGACTTAACTAAAGACCAGAGGAGCAGAGGGGAGGGAGAAGCAGGACAGAGTTTATCACACTTGCCTTCCTCTGCATGTTCCAGTCAGGACTGGAGACAATCAAACCCTCCCAGCACTGCCTTTGGTTTTCAAGGCCAGGAAGGACCATTATGATAATCCCATTTGACCTCATCCACACGGAAAGAGGCTGAGGAACCAACATGCTCATGAATTTAAACAGAGCTTGCATGGATTTAAAAGCTACCAGAGAGAATTTATGCTGGTAATTATAGCCCTGTTACAAATTTCTTGAGAGAAAAATATTTGGTTGGGTTTTTTTCCATTCTGGAGTACTTTTCTTGCAAGAAGTGGATCTTCTGCAAAATGGGGTCTGGTCTGTTACTCACCTGCCACTGCAGCAGGTCATTTACAAATCTTTTTTCCTATTCTGATAAGTTATAATAAATTTAACACCAGTAAAGAAACTATAAAGGCTTGAAGACTATTATTACAGATTTTGTATGTGCAGTGAAAGGCAAATTGTTTGCAGCAATTATTGATTGGGAAAGGCTGAGTTAATGTAATTGCAGAATATAAAAGTAGGAAATATATTAAAAAAATAAAATTAATATACCAGTCACAGAATCTGAACTCAAAAAGCCAATAAAAGACGTGCAATAAAGCACTCCAGAGAAATGGAACTTTGTCACGGTGAATATCAAGCGATTTACTGAAAAGTGCAGATATCAACTGCGGCATTTCTCACTGCTCAGCCATTTACTTGAGTCCTGTCTGTGTTCATTGTTTTACAAAATTAGTAACTGCAGCCAAGCCCACATTTCACTGATTGCAAAGTGTCAGCAAGGTCTTCACCTGCCTCGCCATGGAAGAAGAGCCTTGAAGTCTTACTCTGGGATGCAGAGTAAGGATTCGGAAAGACGTTGGTCCAGAAGGAAAATGCTGGTGTCATCAGCCTGTGAGGGAACAGCTAAAAATGGAAAATGTCCCAGGGAGCTGGGGTCCAGTTACACAGTGGTACAAGATGTCCTACAATACAGTGCCCATTTGAGTAGCACCCTGTGGTGAGAACAGTGGCATCATCAATGTCAAAATCATGCACCAGGCCCCACAGACGTCATGACATTGACTAGAAAATCAGGAGACTAAACAGAAGAAACTAAAGATATGCCCTTTATATTTGTTATATGACATTTTTGGACCTTCTAGAGTTTGGATTGTCAAGCTTTGCTCTGTCTCCATGAAGACTAGGATTGTGTTTTATTTTGTGCCAAAGCTCAGATTGGTGGCATGTTCAACCTCCAGCAGTTCCTGCCCTTGAGGACTGAAGTCTGTTTCAATCAGGACTTGCAGCACGGGCAGAACCAGAGGTGGGTGGCAAATCAGCTAAAAGCAGGAGGAAGGAATACAGGAAAAATAGGGAGAAATTTTTTACTGTGAGGGTGGTGAGGCCTTGGCATAGGTTGCCCAGAGAAACTGTGGCTGTTGCATCCCTGGAAGTGTCCAGGGCCAGGTTGGGCAGGGCTTAGAGCAACCTGGGCTAGTGGAAGGTGTCCCTGCCTATGGCAGGGGTGGAATGGGATGATTTTTAAAGTGCCTCCCAACCCAAATCATTCAGTGATTCTAGGATTCTATGAACGTCCTTACTCCTCAAGACGTGCACACTAATAAACTTGAGCAGCTGATGAATTTGTTCTGTATTTTAGTTTATAGATTTTGTTAAATACTAGACAAAGGATAACAACAGTTCTCCCTATTTTCCATATGCTATTTCATAGCAGTTCTCCATATTTTCCATAATGCCATTTCTCCCTAAAACCTTGGCTAGACTGGATTACAGCAACTCTTCTGGAGGATGCTCTGACCTCCAGAGCAGGCTGGAGGTGTACAACTTACTTCAATTTAAAAAGGTAAGCAAAACACGTGGTAAATGTGCACTTACATTTTCTTCATATACAACAGGACTTTCTTAGCACTTTCAATCCAGAGTGGGAAGGAAGAATATCCTTTTAACATGTCCATCCAGAAAGAGGTAAAATATAGTTCTTTCATAGGCTATATATTTAAAAGAAGAAATGGTGCTTTTAAAATGGAATGTCCAATATCTGGTGACTAATGGATGACAAAGAGGCTGCAGGGTACTTTATTAAACGTCTCTAGAGACAAAGAAGTCGATTGCTACTCACTGAGTTGATTTACAATGATAAAGATTTCTATTTGTAGGAACCTCGTTGGCTTCAGTCACCTCCTCTTGCATCTCAGGGCACATAGAAATTGAAAGCTTTGCTTTTGCAAGAGAAAAGAATTTTTCTCTGAGCTCGGCCTGACTGCATTTTTTCTGGTTATCATGACAATCCTATCAGACTAATGGGCTGACAGCCCCAGAACAGCTCTGCTATCTAGGAAGGGAATGATGTGACCTCCAAGAATCATTATGTCATATCTGGTAGGAGCTTTATTGTTTTATTGATACCATTCGCTGTGCTGAAACCATTCAAAAGTGAAATAAAATGCTTCTCTACATTTATCAGTGGTGAGAGGGAAGAATGAACAGTTTCACCTGGATTGCTGCCAATGGAGGAGAGCAGCGAGGCTGGGACAGTGATGGGGGCATGTGATGGAAACACTCTGGGGTCACTGGCAAGGTGTCCTTGGAAGCCTCATGTCTGTGTAGGAGATCAGGACCCCAGCTAGCCCAGCCACTAATAATTTATGTTTCTCTGCCCGTACTTGCTCCACCTGAATTCTGCCTTCTCTTCGTGGTTGTTGGTGGCATAACCCACTTTAAAGCCCTAATTCTCAGCCTGTGCTTAGGATAACAGCTCACATTTACTCTGCTCTGTCCTGAACTCTTTATGGCATGGAGTGCTCTGCACTGACTGCATCAAGACATGCTGTTTCCATGTCCAGAGTTCAGACAAGAAACTGTGAGTGAATCTCCTGCTTCCCTAAGCCACAGTGCATAAGAGAGGCTGGGAGTATTTTGTAGATAAACTTGAAAAACCCAAGGTCAGAAGAAAGACAACAACAGATAACAGAGATCAGAAATACTGATTTGCTGATTGGTAAAGCCCTGTTGTTCCACTGCCTTGTGGTGTGGTAACAACTGAGAGCACAGAGCCACTCATTTGCTGATGCAACACCAAAGGTGGACAAAACAACTGCACTCGAGGCAGGCTAAATAAAGGAGCTGCAGCTTCAAAGGAAAGCACTTGCAACATGAAACTTGTGATGGGCTTGTGAGGGTGTCTGTGACAGAAGCCCTGGGGTTCCCGACAGGATGCCCATTGATAGGAATAGCAAGGTCAGGATGGATCTGGAGGATCCATCAATCACCGGAGCACAGGCTGCGGGCACGGCATAGCTGGAGTGACACAGCCACTTCCATAGTGCTGGCGGGGCTGGGCTGCCTGGCTCTCGTGCCTTTAAAGGAGAAGAAAGTTTTACCGAAAGAGCTCAAAAATGGAGCAGCAAGACAAAGGTGTGTTATGGCTCATCACACCAGGTCTTGCCCGTGCTTCCTCCAATAAACCTACAGAAATTTGTGAAGCAGCTGAGTCGTCATTTCTTTCCTCTAAAGCTGACTAGCAGGTTAACAAGAGGAGATTATTTTAAGACCATCATTTTATAGGATGAAGGTATCAATTCTCTATCTTCCCGTGGATAATCCTGTTACAGGATAACATGATTTTAGGACAGTCCATTACAAAGGACAATCTTTTCAGTCTTGTCTGACTGATTTCTAAGCCCTTCATAGCTGCCTTCATGCAAAGAAAATGTGCCTTTCTGTTCAACTGTTGATCTACATTTCAGCTGATTTCACCAAGACATTGCACAGCATCTATATAATTTATTGACAGTTTCAATTTAACTCAATTATACAAATATGCAGCTTGCCACCCGTCCCACTTGCATTTTTGGTCTGACATACATCAGTGCACACCAGCAAGAGGTGACCTGCCACACCACTGTATTTATCTGCTGCTGTGCCCTGTGGTTTTACCTTCCCAGGATCCTTACAGAGCAATGGTGTTTACTTCTGCTGTTTGAAACGTGGGGAAAATGAGGAGCAAACAACTAAATGAGTACCCCAGAGTCACTGTGAAAGGCAAGAATCAAAATCACATGAACCAAAGCAATGGTAAAAAAATCACGGCCTCCCCAGTTTGCCTCCTTTCATTTTCACCATAAATTCCCAAGGAAGGTGTTTACTGAAGAGGTTTCCAACTACCTCTCCAGTGTCCACACATTCATTTTTTTTGGTTTTCTATATGGAACATTAGCACACCAACAATGTATTTTGCTTTGTACCAAAAATTAATTATCTGCAATCTTACAGGGGTCAATGGGGTTCTCCACAAGCAGACTGTCATTTCCACTTGGTTTGCTTTCTAGAAATACAATCTTGGTTCTTTAAATCCAGTGGGTCCAGTTCTTTCCTCAGGAAGAGGAAATACTTTTGCAACTCTTGTTGAAGTTCAGGGATGTTGCTTTTATTTACTGCAACACCATTCAGGAGCCTGAGGAATGGACCAGAAGCCTACTGGGATAATACAGTAGAAATACAACATAAAGAATGCTGCCTGCATTTAGTGATGCTGGGCAGGGGCTGTGTGCACTGAAACACCACAAAATGAAAGAATGAGTACATTTTCACATACTAAACCCTAATGAGCTGCCATAGAAACATTATTTATTAATTACACTATGGTATCTCAATAGTGACAACTCCCTGCTCATTCTCACCTTCGTCTTTCAAAACACACATCTTGGTTCTTTACAAAGCACTTTCTCCACCTAGTAATAAACCCTCAATTATTTTCTTACATCTCTGCAAACAAATGATTCACTGCAAATTCTTCTCTCCAGTGAGGTCAAAATCTATGTGTGCAAAGGATTTCAACTCAAGGATAATATATTCTTGTCCCATCTGGGGAATATCACTGATAATTTCTGGAATAAAGAAGGAAGTGAATTTTTCTACTTCAGTTAATGCTTCAAACTATTCCTTCCTATTGAAATGTTCCTGCAAAGCAGAGACAGCTCATTTCCTCAAGAAACTGTATCCACCCACCAAATGTTGTTTCTCACCCTACATAAGTAATAGGAGATTTCCTACTTTTTGCCCACTTCTGCCCCATAGATTTAATGTGTAAACTGGGAACATGCAGAATATATTGCTTGGCACAAGTCAGCGAAGTTTCACCTGCGAGAACACAGTATGAATTCAACCCTTGGCTGTTTGTACTAAACCACAGGGAGAATCTACCCTTAAGTGATGTAAAGTTCATAGATCAGACACAAACCCACAAACCCAAACCTGCAGAGCTGTGTTTAGGCTTGCAGAGCTCACGTCTCGCTTGAGCTGAGCCTTTTCCCAGGGCAGTCACAAAGGGAGCACAGCACTCCCCTGTTGCTATGAGGGGCTCCCAGTATTCGGGGAGGATATTGAGGTACAAATTCCCAATAAAAACACTGAGTGGGAAAGGAAAATATTATCTGTTTCCTGAAGAAGCCAGAGGAAAAGTGATTGATGCTCTGGTAATGAGCATGTGGTGCATCAGGAGAGCATTCTCATTCTCAAATTTTACAGTTAAATGTTCTTTTGTGTTCCTGAGTTATGTTTAAACACTCACTTAAACTTCAGGTGTGCAGACCTGATATTCCTTGCTATACTCTGCAAAGAATCCCAGGATTCATTTCCGTAACATTCGCGTATCCCTGATCTCAGTGCCACAACAGGTGAGCGAAATTTGTACCACGATTTGCCCTCTCAATTTCACACATTTGTGTGTGAACCTGGAGAGCTGGGAGGACAACTATTCCTGGTTCAGATGGGATTCTTTTTTCCTTTTTTCTTTTTGTTTTTTTTTTTTTGGTCCATGGATTTGTTTCCATGGATCAGTTTAGGTTCCAGATGATCTAGATCTTAAGCCATTGTCTTCTCATTGTCATGGGTCATGATTCTTGGATCATTTTAAATATGAGGAAAGCTATATTGCTCTGAATATGAAAACACAGCTCCAAAAAATCTTTGCTAGGAGCAGAGTGACAGCCAAAGTTCTGATTAAATTCACATCTTCCACGGGCTTCTGCAGCTAACACAAATGGCTGTGAAATCTTTTGCAGCAGGGTAGTGGAGAGAGGAAAAGAGTTGGCTGTAAGTTTGGGAATTATTATTCTCATAAACCCATCCACACACCTATCACTTGGGACAAGTGAAGGGCCAAAGACATGCCAAGCAATTACACAGCTACATAGGCCCATGCACAAGATATTCTGCATCACGTTGGCTGTAATTTGCGCTCGGAATGTTGGCACAAGCTCCACCTGTGTCAGATGGTGACAGAGAAAACTACTTTTCTGGGAGACTAAATCCATCTCAACACTGGCCAAGCCATGTCCCTGTTTTTGGAAGTCTGATTGGGAACAGCAGCACCCTTCAATATGAGGTGGAAAAACGGTTTACAGAATGTGCAGTAGCAAGATGCTCAGAGCCTCTTGGTGACACCAGTGTAACCACCCACAGCTTCTGGGGGATTTAAGGGATAATATTCAGTCTTAGCTCTGACCTTAGTGAGATCTTTGTGTCCTGATGACAAATGATTTCTGAACAGTTTTATATTTTCCCTTGCTACTCGTTTCAGTTGAGAGAAACCAGATGAATTTCTTTCCTGGTTCAGCTACAAAGACAACAGAACCACCTTTCTCAAATCACTGAGGTTCATGACACTGAGGATCTTGGTAAGGCAGGAAGAGAAGTCAAACTCATCATTCATCTTTTACAGTGTGTTTGCAGAGTTTACATTAGGGTTGATGTGGTGATGGAGTGACTCTTGCCTTGTACAGGACACTGTTCAATACTCATAGAATTAATTGACCCCTTTTTCTCTACTGCTAAACTGAAGACTGCCATTCCCTGCCAAGTGGAATGGTCTCACTGCATTATTTTTCCCAATATTCTTGAAATCTTCCTTCATTAAATCTTGTAGAGGTGCAAAGCCCATTGTGGCCATAAAGGAGATCACAGAGAAGGATACAGTAAGACACATGGACTTGTTTTTAGGGTTCCTGCAAATCTAAAAATGCATCTACGTAGGTGAGGATTTGTCAGGACTTGACTTTGACTGAGGATTTTTTTTACAACAAGAAGAGAAGTACAGTCAGTTACCCTTGGTGGGAAATATGTGTTGACCTCACTAGCCAGAAGCCAGGACACCAAGCCAGGACACCAAGCCAGAAGTGCTGAAGATGTCTGTTCCCTTGAGGAGGGTGTTTGTCCAGCTGCAGCACTGTCCACAGTATTTACAGATCCAAGGGTTTTTAGGGAGTACAACTGTGCTCCTAAAGACTTTCCTGTTGTTCTGTGAACTGTTCATGGGCAGGACAGAAAAGCCCCCTTGCGTTTTGCTGTCCAAAGCCTGTAACTCTTGTTCAGAGATTGCAATCTCATGCTCCTAGAGCTGTGCCCTTGAAAATCGAGTCTCCTGTTGGACGAGGCTGCACAGACTTGGAGTAGCAGGAACAAGGCTATTCTCAAGATTAGTTATTGTAACCACATCATCCCCCAGGACCACTTTGGCACAGTGCTGTAGCTGCTTTCTGCTATTTGCTTGCCCCAAGAGGACAGAGAATTCAGGATTGCCTCTCCCTCTCCCTGTAATATCCTGTTTTGTGTTGCTGCTTCTGCTTTGCCATGGATCTGCCAAGTGCTGCAGGTGCTGAAAAACAAAGGTGAAAGCACCCATATGGTGCTTTCGGATCACAAAACCGACTCACAGAATCCAAAGCCCAAAAGGACCTGTGTTTTTTTTTCTCGTAGGGAAACCTAACAGGGAATCCACAGACTTAGATCCAAGTGCCAAGGCCTGTGAAAGGATTTATTGTGAATGTCTTTTACAAGATTCCTTGCTTGTTGGAGATAGTTCCTTTGGGATTCCCCTTCATGATATTGCTAATCCCATCTATTCAAAATTTATGGTGCACATTCTCAAGAATACCAAGATGACTTTTAAAACACAGTGCAGACTGGGGGCTTTGCTAGTTTTATAGTAATTTTCTTTTTCAGATTTCAGAACTCAGGCCTTCACTGTACACACAGGCTTCCTTCTGCAAACACAGAGCTGGAAACTCACTTTAATTTGTATGTGATACTGTGTTCAGTGCAAATGTTTACTAATATTCCTGTACAGATCTGGGGTCTGGTTTTTGCCTGGAATCAGTGAAGCCAAGTCTTGTGATTTGGCTGGTAAAAGTAATTTTGTGTAAGAAGTGTGTGCATGCAAGTGTGTCTGCATTCCCACTGTGGGGTTTTTTTCCTGCCTTTACCTTCAGTCACCGGTTTAGGAATTAAAATTTCTTTGAAAATAATTTTTTCCTTTTCACACACACAAAAATTAACTGCAGATCCAGTTTCTCTCAGGTTTTAAAATCTTTTTAGTCATCTTTCTCTGTGTTTGTGTCCTCCAAGTATCAGGAGAGTTACTCTGCAATTCCCTGCTGTGTACAGGTAGGAGAAGAGATAAGGATGGGTCTTAGCAGTCCAAAATGTCCTGTCCTGGGAATAAATAGGTTTAGTCCATATGTGCCAGTTCCCTGGCCTCTGACACCCTTCTATTTACAGTAATAATATAGATGGATTTTCCAAACATGTACCTGAATGAGGCAATAATAACAGGCCAGTGAAAGATGAGGCAATACTTTAACTCCAGTGAAAATCACATACTGCGGGCTTTTGTTTTAAAATGCCATATTATGTTTTTCCCTGAAAAAGTTTAATTCAATTTGGTCCAATTAAGAAAAAATCTCAAGCAACATATAAGTTACATGATGCCTTCTTTACGTCAGATGGGTGAAAAACAATCTTTGACAAGGTTGCCTTCAGAACACTACAAATGTATTTAGAAACCAGCATTTTTTCTCTCTTCTATTTGCACGCTCCTTAAATGAAAACACTTTATGGAATAGGGTCTCTTTTTATCTTAAAAACACAGATTCCTATCTCATGTCTGAGTCTCTGTGGTGCCTCCTGAGCACAGCAAGGACTAGCTCAGAGCACAGATCCAAACCAGCATTTTAGAAATATAAACCAAATCCTTCTGAGAAATAATCCATGCAATCCCTGGGAATATCAGAAAAGACAGAAAAGTGATTGCACTAATAATAAAAGCAAGAGCTGCTGTTGTTAATAGAGGACCTATACAAAGTGCACGTTTAAATGAAGCTCATTTAAACATGCTCTGGTTTAATTAGATTTAGTTTAACCATCTAAAAAAAAATCCCAGCAGAACTTGTGGCGGGGCTTGGGCTGCTGCTCCCTGCTGTGAGCCCACCTGTTTCTGCCAGCCTCGCTGCCCTGGCACTCGGAAAATCCCGAGGCTGGCTCCGCAGGCTGGGGCAGGTCACAGGGACGGGCTTCCAGACTGCCTCGACGTGATGTTTGAGGGGGAAAAAGTTCTTTTGAGTTCAAAAATAGCTTTGGCCGTGATTTACTATGCTGAGAAAACAGAGAAGCAAATGCTGCTAAGCATCTAACTTTAAGATGGGAGCAGACGTAATTTTAAGTAGTTTTTTACACTCTGCAAAAGTAGCAAAAACTACACTGTTTTAAGATAAACCTTCTCCCCAGTATAATAATCTTATACGTATACATTTAATAAACCCCGAACCACACACAGAGATACAGCGTATATTAAGAACAGTGTCTGTCCAGCTTTTGGCTGCATATTTGAATGCAGGAAAACCCTTCCCCGTGGAATAGTTTCCTTCCCCGGGAGTGCTCAGAGCCTGACCCAAATCCTGAGGAAAAGCAGCAGGAAGCACCTCTGGTAGCACAGAGAGGGCAGGCAGGAGGCTCCCGTGAGCCACACGCAGGGAACGACGGGGACTATTTCTACATAAACAAGCCCAGGATCAGCTGAAGTTGTTGTTCACTGGCAAATGAAAATAAAGAGACAATTCAGAATCAAAGGTGAGTCAAACAAAAAATATGTCCAATAAGTGGAGGCAGCCCAGACAATCAGTCAGATGCCAAAACATGTGACAGACCCAGAGGCAACTCCAAAACAACCAAACCAACTGCCTGTGAAGTCTGCCAAGGAGCCAGATGCTCCTGCTTAAAAATATCTTCCTCTGCCTTGGCATCTGCATTTTCTGCCTGCCGTCAAAAGAGGAGGGAGGGGAAAATGGGAGAGCGGAGCGGGAGTAGGGGTGGGGGGCAGCAACTAATAATATTTTTGCCATTTTCATTCTAAGTACTTCTGATTATTCATTTGCAGTTTGTCATCATGTCACCAGAGAGCAAAACAAAACCCCAGCCTGGCATAGGCTGGGAAGGGAAAAGCAGGCAAAGCCCTTCATGCAGAAGGGAAAAAATGAGGGGAAAGATCCAGTAATTCCACATTGCTGTGAGTGGCTTGTTCCTGTTAAGGTGATAAAAAGCTAAAACTGCTGGAGCTGGCAATTTACCACCTGGGAAAGCACCAGTGTGCCCACAACCCAGATGGAGCTGGGGACAGGATGCTGCAGCCTGCACACACCCAGGGTGTCCCCGAGGTGCCCCACGCTGTGTGGTGGGGACAAATGGGCAGTAGATTGTACTGAATCAAGATATTGCTGCTACTAACCATGGCAGCAGGTTTTGGGTCACAGAGGCTGCAGGTACTCAACAGAGGTTAAAAACACACTTAATATTAACTTAGTGAATGAAGATACAAATTTTCATTACTGTAGTTGTTGATTAAAAGTGTTAAATAAAATACTAAAAGTAGATTATTCGATAGCCAAAAGGAGAGAATTTTTGCAATTTCTGTTACTGGAGGAACTGTAATGCAGAGTGTTATTGCGTTTCACTTGTGTCAAAGGGCTTTCCCTCTTGTATGCAAAACTTTTCAAAGGTGAATAAATACATCCCTCCAGAAATTCAATTGCAAACTACTTTTGGTTGTGTTTCTTGATTTCTTGAATGGGAATCAGGAATTCTGCATGTGGTCTGTCCCTCTGTCACAGAACTGATCGAAGCAAGAAATGTCTGTGCTTTGAGGTGCCAGATGTGTCCCCCACTGCTCCATCCCAAGGAGAGCTCTTAGAGCAGCAGGTACTGAACAAGACCAGGAATACAACACTCTGTTGTAGAATGCCTTTACCTGAAAAGAGTGTTTGTTTTTGTGAGATATAAATCAGAACATTATCTTTTTTCTGAGCTGCTGGGTTGGGTTCTGAGTCGGGAGGGTTTGGGACACTGGTGCATTGGGGACTGCCTTGTATCGACACAGCTCAAAGCCAGAAACCTGGTACTAAATGAGCCCTGTATCAGAGACCATCACTGCCTTTCGGAAAGCAAACAGCGCTGGAGGTCAGGGTGAGCACAACCGGGATATAATTGCACCCCACAAAAGTCTCAGGAAGCACAGAGAGGCTCCTTTGTGATGTTTGACTCATGTTCCCACTCGGATGCGTGGCGAGGCTCGGCGGTGTTTGTTTCAGGGCAAAGTTTCGCGCCGGCTGGTCGCCGGCAGAGAGGGCGAGCTCTGGGCTCGCAGCTTCTCTCGCAGTCCCTCGAGCAATCTGGCAGCCGTGGGGCTGCCACCACCTTTTCCTCGCTGAAAAGTTCAGCTCCAAAAATCTGCGCTACACCTTGCAGCCTAAATTCTGCATACAGAACCTGTTTGCAGGGAAATGCAATCGCAGTAAATAAATAAGTAGCGGGAGCCAAACCGGCAGCGTGGTGAATCGGCGGAAGAATTTCAAAGAAATTGAAAGAACTTGCGGTGACAAACGTTTCGTGCGAGTCTGGTACTGAGATTGTAAGAATTTTGCATGTCTACATCAACTGACTGATAGCAAAGGAGTTTCTAGTCCCCCTCATGGCACACACAAATGTCTGTTAAAGACATAAATATTTAAAAACAACAGCTAGACTAAGAGGGTTAGCTTTCATTTCATCTAATTTGGCAAGCATTAGCTACACCCACCAGAAATCATTTTATTTTGTGTAATTTAATAGCAGATCTATTGTAGCATCGCAGTTTCTGACATGCCGAAACAAATCAATGTGGCCTTTTTTTAAAACTGAGAATTAATACAAGGCTGTATTTCAAACGTTAGATGGAAATCAATAAAGATGAAAATCTTGCTGTGTTATTCACTTATTTTCATCCTCTGCTGCGAAGTTTATTTGCCTTCCTGCATGCAATACAGAGACTTTGATCCTTTTTCAAATATCTCTGATTTTTCACATCCCTCATGTTTGATCTGGTTCTCAGGTGAGAATTATTGGCAGAACTTGTTAGAATTACACCTGCCAATGGCAGCATACATGGTAACAACATGAAATTATATAAACTGTACTGTGCATGCCCTTTGGAGTCTTACACAGCAAAATAATATTCCCACAGAAATCAATCTGAGATTTTAATTTATTAAACCCTCTCTGTCTTCCCCCTCCACCTTAAAGGGATAGATGGAGATATGGAGGAAGGAGCGAGATAACATCAA
This sequence comes from Prinia subflava, assembly GCF_021018805.1. NCBI lineage: Eukaryota > Metazoa > Chordata > Aves > Passeriformes > Cisticolidae > Prinia > Prinia subflava. The sequence continues at coordinate 2,942,913 of NC_086256.1, forward strand.
ATAAAGCAGGTTTCAAATAGTCACAGATGACCTTCACAATATGCGTTTTGCAATTTTGGGTGGATTAGAGGAAACTAATGATGGCTTTGAAATGAGCTTTTGGATAAAGCTTGGGAAACTCTAATCATTACAAATCCACTACTTAAGAGAACAATTCCATGTAGCACACTGCAGCTTTAAAGCATACATGTCTTGTTTTCTTTCCTCCTCTCAACAAGCTTATTTTGTTTTCACTTATTCCAGTCTTCTTATAGGAGCCCTGAGACTCTTTTCATTTTCTGCCATGCCTTTAAATTTAAGGGAGCCTATTTTTTTTTGCCTGGTGTTGTCCTTACAGTGCCTTTAGCTTTTAGTTTAGGACTCATAGAGTTAACAGACTGAGAGAGAGAGGAAAAAAACCCAACCACTTGCATTAAGCCTGAAGCCTGTCACCTTTTCTTGGCAATTACACTGCTAATGGCTGGGTCCCAAGCAAAGTGGCAAAGAATATCTCTTCTCACGTTCCCAACTCACAGTGCATTCCCAAATACCAGATGGTGTTTTTGGAATCCGTTTCACTATGTTTGATATGACAATACTTTTGTATAATGTTAAATTATATATAACTATTTCAAATAGCCGATACCAGAATAAGGCTAGAAAAGGAATATCAGATGCAAGGAGGAAAGAGAGAAACTGAAGACTGAGGGTTTTCATCTCCTCCTGTTGTATCTCGTGTCTCTCAGATTTTTCTGTAATTTGAACAAAAGAGGAAATAAGAGTGGTCCAACAGACTAGCTCTCACAGTGGTACTATACAGAAATGGTGTTGCTTCCTTCCCAGAATTTGGTGTACATCTTAGGCTGCCTGCCAGCTCTACAGGAGGCAAGTGCAAGATCATAAATAGTGCAGGGAAAGCAGGAAAAAAGAAAAGGGGAAAAAAACTCAGTCACAAATAAAAAGGTCCCACCATTTTCCTTACAGATTTTTCCTTGAAATCTTAGGAAAAACAAGTGCCAGGAAGTTCAGGAGAGGTAAACTGGTACATCTCCATTAACCTCAGGGGAGCTGTGCCAGCTGACAGGGGCATTTGGCTCAAGATATTTAAGCTGAAATAACTTGGATCTATGGAGTAAGTCATCTATACATCCTACTGAAGGTGAATCCAATCTCGCTTGCCCAGATTAGCGGTTCTGGTTTTATATTAACACTGATGGACTTACAGGAGTTGGAAAATACCCATTGGAACCAGGCCTGCAGATTTAGTTCCAATGCAATTCATTATGCCTGGACTGAAGGACAGAAGTAGCTCAGTCATTCCTCAGGAGACAACCAGGACCTCAGCTTAAGGGGGAACAAATGCTTTCCTTTTGTTGGCTACACTACAGACAGTTTCTTAAGAACAGGAAGAAAATGCACTACTGAGGCAAAAAGTATTCAGGATATTCAGTGCCCTGTCAGTCTGACAGTGATGCCACTTCCATTATCAGAATTCCCTCCTCTAAACACTGGTTAATTTTATGATTTCTAAACTGAAATTGTTTATTCTAATGTATCCAGGAACTTTGTTTTCTTCCATCCCCATTTCTGCTTAAGGCACTTTTTAACAACCAGCAAGCTTTCAGGATAAACGCTTACCAACAAAAGCACTTCCCAAGACTAACTGCAACATGAATATTGAAACTAGAAGGACACAACTTCACAAGTAATTTGTCTAGTTGAATCAGTTTTGTTTCTGCATATGCCAGAAACCTGTCCAAGTGAAGGTTTCATTCACATGGCTACGCACAAGCAACTCACCACATAAGTACTTACTTTTAACACAACAAAATACTGATTTTTCCCTCTTGATTACTCACGCTGCCAGCATACAGTAAAGATTATCAAGCCCTCAAAGGATCATACAGATCCAGTGACTACTACATAATTAACAATAACTTGTAGTAATGCAATTTAAGAGTCTTTTTAATGGGCATAGATGGCAGAATGTATAGCCCATCTTTCTTTGTCATCCTAGAAAAGGGGCCCCATGCGGAGCTGCTGGTTGCTGAGTGATGCTTTGTAGTCTGTACCAGACAGTTGCACAGTACCAGCTGCATTGGCAGGTAGCCGAAGTGCAAAGAGATAGCTGCCAAGCTATGCTATACAAAGGCAGCGGTGCCAGAGAGAAAGGGACCTTTGCATGAAGTCACCTTTGACCCTGAAGCCAGCATGGATCCCATATTCATCAATTCCAGACAATTGCATCTTTCATTCCACCACAAACTATGATTAGAAAGGGCCCGTTTGTGATAGTGATTGTTAGTTTACAGTTCCCAGAGATTGGATTATTTAATCTTTAGTGCTGTTGGCAGCAATATTTTCCCTAACCTTTTGTAGTGGTGTGCCAGTGATAATCTAACATATGTATATAGGGAGATGTACACACACATACACAGAGGCACCTCCCTCCCCATCAAAACTGGGTGAAGAGAGAAAGAGATGCACAGAAAAACCAAAGCACACAAAATTCACTTTGTTTGGCAATCACTGTGCTAATGTACAATTCAAGAATTCAGCCTGGAAAGTGCAGAGCACTCTGAGTGCAGCAGCATCTCAACTTCTGCCCACAGACCTGACTTTGCTGCAGTTCTTTCTGCTCCATGGGAAAGCTTTTCGTTTAGAATATTCAGATTATCAAAGACATTTTTGCATTCAACTGCAGATTATTAAAAAAAAAAAATTATAAGCACCGACTCTTGTAGCACATGCAAAAAGAAGTAGTTAAACGTTTTAAATGCACTCCTGAGAAAACCACCAATGACAAACAAAACCACTGTCTCAGGGAAGTGGGGGGAGACAGTGCTGGGATGAAAAGCAGCAGGGAAGCGTCTAGGCCTGGTTCCTGCCTCTGCTCTCCTGTGTGTCCAGCTTTGATATCGTGAGTCCTATTGAAATCTGTGGCAGAGCTCACAAGGTGCGTGTGCCTGTCAGCACTTGAATTCCAGTAAATGGGTTTTCAACAGTGAGCTGCCCCCCTGTCCCTCCCAAAATTCACCTAGCGCTTCCTCAAGCAATAAAACAAGTCACATAATCAACAAGTAGGCAAGAAACATGAGGTGCCTGAGCATATAACTCTTAACAACAACTTGCCATAGTGTTTAGCAGAAAAAAGGGTAAAAAATGCCACCAGAATCAAGTGAAGAACTAACGTCTGCAATTGGAAATGGAGAGAAAAGGGAAGAGGGAAAAAAAAATGAGTCTATAAAACTTTCATGACAATCTTTTTTGATCTGCTTCCTTGGTCTGATCTCAGAGGTGTTGGCTAAAGGGAAAAAATCCCTCTACCTGAAGGCTGGCCGTATTGTGCGGCACCTGACTTCTGGCTCACATGCGAGACCGTCTGTTCTTTATTTTCACTCTGTATGAAGCTAATGGAATTTGCAGTTGATTAACCTCAAATCTGGAGTAATGATCCAGCCTGGGACTGCAGCTGGCAATGCTGGGGCTATTTGTACTTCTTAACTGAGTAAGACAGCAACAAGTGTAGTGGCACAAAGGTAAAGATCCCGGGTAGATGGGTGAGTGTCAAGGGTGCAATAAAAGGAGGTGAGAATGTGACCTGAGAGTGCAGATACTGTCCCCCCTCCCCTCAAAGAGGTGGGAGCACCAACTCTTAGAAAAATTAATCACAAGATAGTACAATATGAAGTATATGGCTACAATTATTCAATTATATTCTACAGAGGACACTCAGAACACAAGATTTACACTTATTGCATAATGAATCCATGCATTAGAAAAAGGTCATCGGTTGAAGAACAGTTTCTTTAGAAAAAATTAGGAGCAGAGGGTCCTAAAACTTCTCTACAACTTCTGTTTGTCTGAGAGAAAGCAAAGTCTTCATTACATTGGCACCTCAAAATAAAATTCAGAGACTCACACTGTGTCTATTTATTTGTGCAATTAATGATTCTGTCTGAAATATGAAAAATCACAGCTGAATCACTACAGATAAGCATCACCAGAAATGAATTCCCGCACATTTTTTTTATCTTAATAAATGAATTTCTGTTTTCTCCTTCACAATTGTTCAAAGCTTCAATGAACAGAGTTACACAAACGTGCACCAAACCTCGGAACTAATTTAGTTTAGCAAGTGCTTCACACATCTTCGTTTACTGAACAATGTTACTTTCAAATCACGACAACATTCTTCCTTCCTCCCCTCATGACTAATACAGTGTTATTCAAGCCACTCCTCTTCAGACACTTTGGATCTTTACAAAGCTTTTCCTCAGCTTTACCACCTGATTTCTAATTAAAATTAAATGGAGACTGTTCCTTCCACTGATACAAATCCTGCAACCCCAGGCCAGTAACAGGCATACACAATTTTTCTTCCATGGCATCATTTGGAAGAGGAACTTCTACAAAGAGATAGGTAAAATGAGCTGAGATGAGCTGTGCTTGGTCCTGAGCTCTTACACAGCTCATTGGATAAATGTCTTAATGTGATGTAGTGAAAACAATTTTTCGCTCTGGGGAGGATCATTCTTCCCATCCTATACAAGTCTTGTCAAATTAATGATTACCAGTGGACTTTCCTAACACTGCATTACTGTCTGTATTTTATTTATATATCCTGCATGTAAATATACATGTGCACACGCACACACACACGCACTGTGTGTACTATATGTCAACAACTAATCAAAAATTGTTTGCCCACAAGCATATGTGAAAAATTCATCTAAATAATTGTACATTTAATTTTTAATGAAATCCCAGTAATCCACCCAATTTACCAAACTCCTACTTAATATGAAATAGTGGCATGCACGGAGATGCCTGAGCTTTACACAGTGTGAGCATTCGTACCACTTCAGGCATCCTCAGTCAAGATTTATTAAAATATTATCTTGATTTGGAGATCACTGCTTTTACTTGTGTGCAGAGTGAAGAAGCATATGCTATATGAGTAACCCATAGTGTTTGGCTTAAAGGCAAAATAAAAGTCAGCAATAAATAAACAGTAAAAAACAGACTGCTGGGAGATGGAACAACTCACAGTCTTTCCTGCCTTTAGTTCCCTAATTCTGCAGACCCTTATATTCGCAAATACTTTTATTTTAAAAAACGCAAGTCCTTCAATTATAGCATCTACAGATAATTTTGAAGACCCATTAATTACCATCTAATTCCCTTTCTGAGGTGAGGTTTTTTTATTCTACTCCATATAAGGGGAGAATCAGACATAAAGAAATTAAAATGATAGTTTTGGCAGATCTGTACAGAAACCAAGGGAAACACATTGCACATCTGCTTGTGAGAACACACATTTAAAGCAGGCACCTACATTTTGCAGGTGCAAACACCTACAGCATACAAACAATTCCACACCAAGCTCGTGCACACCTGTCCCAGAGTGTGCACCCAGAAAACTCGTTAGAACAAAGGAATCTGCAGCCATGAACATGTACTTGGGAGTGCAGGTGTTTGATTATTCAATCCAGGGTACATGAACAGATGTTTGCATCATACTGAAATTGTCACCATCCTCAAAACTCTGCAGCTCTGCTGTTCCACCCTTACCAGTCTGTATTTCTCATATTCCAGAAGGCCTTGTCTCACACTGCTTTTCAGGGTACAACTTCCATGTGTCTTGGCTCCAGCCCCTTATCCTGTTGCAAGGGAAAATAAAAGTCCCCAGCCCATCTATCTCTCTGTTCTTAGGCAGACAATAACTCCCTTTTTGGCTAGATAAAACATTTCTTTTCATTAGGTCTTTGTGCACTTTCCTGTCTCTCTGGATTTTGCTGTTGCAAAGACCTTGGAGTTTATGCAGTATCAGTTCTATGATCAAGGAGTAGATTCAAAAACTGGGGCAGGTAAGAGAAACGTGGACTGCACCACTCAGAGGTGAGGACAGCTGGTTCCAGGAGGGAGAGGTCAAGGTGCTGTGAAACCACACATTTTCAAGCTGCAGATGGGAGACACCAGGGTGCAGGCCTGTGGGACATGACCAGTGGAGCATCAGGCTTTCCTGAATCCCTGTGCCACAGGGGCACATTGTCAGCCTGCTCTTCACATTTCCCCCCCAGCCTTGTTTTCCTTTTCTCAGTTACCACCAGACAGAGTTTACAGCACAGTTCCCTACAACATTCCCTGAAATTCTGGAACTGAGCAGATGCAATCAGAAGTGTTTGCACCACTGGTCATGGGGGGCATCTCGTGGGGCTGGCACTGAGCCTTGCTTTGTTCTGCCACTGCTGCTGTCCTGTGCCTCTTTGGCTTCCTGCTATGGAGTTACCTCAGTGCAGGAGAGTTTGGGAAAATGAACTGCTCTGCAATTTAAACCCTGTCTCTGCATCCAAAGAGTGGAAAATAAACCACAAAGTTGTCTGTACAGTGGTCCAGTTACTGGAGGACCTCAGCAGCTGGTATCCCATATGTAACTGAATGAGATTTTAAGTAATGGAAAAGAAAAAACTTCAAGGAATGAGTGGAGAAGGAGAAAAAATCCCATCCTGTGATTCACTTCCCCTGGTCAGGTGTGATCTTTTGGCCACTGCTCTTCCTCATGCCAGAGAATATTCTCAGATCACAGCCTGCCCTCCCTTCAGTCTCCTTTACAGTGCTGGTACTGACCACCCACGCTTTGATCCATCCTTTTTTCTCTATTCTTTACATTTTCAGCTCTTGACACAAACTTACGTTAGAAATTACCAAAGCCATTGCTTGCCAGTGGCCAGGCACTCACCAAGGGTTTCCCACCATGATAAGACTCTCTCTTCTTCCTACATGCCCTCATACTTCCCTGGAAGGTATTTCTCCCATTTGTCTGTGGAAAACTTAGGAAACTTCATTAAGAACAAAAAGAATGGGTGCCCATAGAAAAATAACAAATTTCAACAACTCTACATATCTCCATATTGAAAAAGTTGCATCCTAAAATCAGGTGAGACAGGTATAATTTGTAAAAGAAATTACTATTTTCTTTACAATTGTTTGAGCATTATTCATTGATTTTTGAACAAGAGGGAAGCCCTTGTGTATATTAAGTAGTGTCTTATGCTAATTTCATTCCATGCACATGGCAGACAGAGAGCTGATTTCTAAACCAAGGTAAAAGGAGAGGAAGCAACAAGTCCTAATTTGTCTAAACTGTAAGTCCTCATTAGCAGCAGATCATGAGTAAAGTTGAGTTTTACTTGTGTTTGCTTATAATCCTTGAAACCTGTGCTCTTGTAAAACCCTGGTGATTCACCTTTCAGTCACTGCCTTAAATAGTCCATTTAACCCATTCTTCTTAACACACTCTTTCAAATAAAATCACAAAAGAAAATCTCTAGTAAAAAATCCTGGCAAAGAGAAGTACACATGCATGTTGTCTCTATTTGTTCCTGAAAGTAAATATAAATATTGACTGATCAAATGAGGCAGATTTTTTCTTTTCTTATTGAACACAAAAGGTTAACTTGGGTCACTTTGGAATACTCTTTATATCCCCTTGACATAAACCAATAAGACACGCTCTACTTTCCATTTTCTTTAGCAGTATATTTCCATGCGGAATCAGGTTCAGACTAATTGAATTCTGGATTTAAAAAAAAAACAAACAACCAACCCAGAAAAAGTCCCCTCTTATTTACTCACAGAATCTCAGTTCTGGAAATACCCTGTCAGTGACCACGTACACCCTGTATCTTTTGAGTTAGTCGTGTTTAAAGCAGAAAGGCCTATTTGAGAGCACTGTTTGTGCTCTTAATTTCCACGCTGCTCCTATTGACAACCTCAATCCGTGTGTGCGACTCCAATTGGGTTGTGAAATTAATATGGCTGTTTGCGTACATCAAGGGCAACCTGCACTCCTTTGAAAGCAAGGGCATTGCAATTATGGGTAGTAAGAGCCTACAAGCTTATATTGCCATCTGTACTATCCAACACTTCCACCCATCCCTACTTGTATTGCTAACTTTGTGTTTCACAGCCTCTGAAAAAAAAAACCCAAACCACCAAAGAACAACAGATACGCTTATACAGGCAAAATATTTTGAATCTCACTCCACTAGTCAACACATCTATTTAATCTGTTCTAATGATTTTTATCTTACTGAGAATTACTCTTCATTAATCTCCTCTATGGAAAATAGACCCAGAGATCTCCATTGCGGTGAATGTAAAGGCTGAAACCTCTGTGTAAAAGAGCTGCTGCAGGTTTGTGCAGCACCTGATCCTCACTCAGACCGGCTTCTCCCGCTCCAAGATCAGTGGAATTTTGGGGAGTATGGCAAGGCCTCAGCTTTTTGTGGGTGGATAGTGTGAGTGTATTCCATGTGCAAAGTGTTTGAACATGTACAAAGAGTTTGAGCACCTGAAACAAGTTCTGTAATTATTACCTGCAGCATTTGTGAAAGAGGTTCCTAGTGACACTCGTGGAAATAACAAAGATATTATCAGTCCAAACCATGCTGTTATGAACCAAATATTTGTCTTCAAATGTCAATGAAGAAACAACTCTATTTGTCCTAAAATAATCTTTAAATATTGACCACTGTGAGTGACCACATCTGACAGAGAGGGCTGCTTCAAGCAGCACAGTGAGATTCTTTTCACTCTGGCATTAAAGCATGGGAACATTTTGATAAACCAAAAATCTTACCTTTTTTTCCTCTCATATGAAGTTAAGGAAAGTAAATATCTATTTTCTTATTTGTAGAAAGTTTCAGGTTGTTTGTATGGAAGCTACATGCACCTTTGCAGCAAAAAGTTTCAGAATACTCTTCTATTTTCATCTCCACTTCCACTATATTCCAATATAGTGGGGGACTTGCCAAAAGTATAAAGGCCAGACTGCCAGAAACCATCACAAGCATCCCAGTATATTTAAAGATCCAGTCCCGGTGTTTAAACGGGAGTACCTGAATAGTGTGGCAGCCCCCAGATTCAAATTGAGATGTTAGACCTTCCAGGTAGTGTCTGTCTTTTCTGTTTTTAAACACAGTTTTGACACCTTCCAACCTCAGTCCAGTGTGTACAATTAAATGATGGTGAGTAGTAGCACAGAGACACCTCAGGTACAGCACAGACTGAGCTTGGAAGTCCTCCTGTTCATCCTTCACAACACAGACCCTCCAGATCCTGCTATTACTGTTTTTCCCAACTATCACAATGATTTCACAAGCAGAGGCATGATGAGCTCTGGAAATCAGACATGGGGATCACCAGCAAGAAGGAGCTGGCCCTTAGGGGTACCAAGCTGTCCCCTTCCTCCTGGTGACACAGATACCCACACAGCGTCCCCCTCCCGGCAAACGCCGAGCGGGGATGTCACCTCTCCAGCTCCTGGCTCAGTGGGCAGCACTGGGAGCCCAAACAAAGTTTTTTTGGATAAACAGGCCTTTTCCTCCAGCCTTTCCTCAGACTGTCCCACAGCTACATTGTCATGTCACAACAGATGTGAAAGTTTCTGAGGGGAAGAGGGTTGAACAAGGGTTAACATGGCGCATTCTCCTCTTACTAAAATGATGTCATTTCCCTCCCCAAAAGTATCTGTTGCTTGGCTGTTTACACACTGAATTTAAAATCTATATTATAGACCTGTGTGACATAAACTTGAATGAATTCTCATACCTAAAGACATTTGTACAAATTTAATTTAAACTTCCACTGCTTCAGTGTTATTAAAAAGTACTGGGTTTTAGCTGCAAATTGCCCCTTTTCCCCATTTTCTGTACTTTCTCCAGAAAAATAAAGACTAAGAAAACAGAAGTACTGATACACTGTAGAAATTGTCCCAATGAGTTTATAATCTAGTGTGAGTTACACAGTACTGATAAGTAAAGGAAGTTCAACCAGACAGTTTAATCCTCCAATTTCCTGTCTTCTAATCAGCCACTGACTCCTCTGGCTTTAAATTAGAAACATTCATGGCAATATTCAGGACAGGTGAAGGAAAAAGAGTAGAAAACAACTAGGACGAATACTTGTAAGCAAGAAGAGGCCACGTATAGAAAATATAAAGTATACATATTGATGCACTGAAGTGTTTAAACTATACAGAGAATTTAGCAACGCGGACAGAGAAGGAATAATTTTATTAAAAATATTTATACAGCAGCTGAGCAGCGTATGAACATACAAGAGTTACTGTATAAAACAAAGGAAATCCATGCTGCAGTGTTACACTGTTCACACTTTGTTATTTTTATAGGGGCAGGAGCAGGATAATTATTACTACATGTATGCCTTTTGATATACCATAAATCATAAGTCAGAAGCACAAATCAGCAAAGCCACGGATGGTTCAACAGCATGTGGGGATTACCATGATATACTTGGACTGAGAGTGTCTACAGATATGCTCAGTGATTAAAGCAAAAAATACTTTTTTGAGTATTTTGGCAGTGCCAATTAACTTTCCATATGATGAAATTAAATATTTATTAGATGCACCATCATTTTTATTTTCATTTGCAATGAAATTTATAGCGAGAATTCTATTAATTCTTAATTGATGGAAATGCTAGCAACATTTTGACATTTTCATATTTTTTTTTAATTGGGTGAATTACCTGAGCAATTCCAGCTATTCCTCTGAAAAAACAGAGCACAGAGGTGTGGAAGAAAAGTAGTCACCAAAAGCTTCAGTGAAAAAATGATGTTGAGTTAAAAACCTTTAAAGTAACTAAATGACCATTTAAAGTCTAGACTCACTATTTTTAATACATTCTGGTTTCACTCATGGCATCTACAGAAAATAAAGGCATTCACACTGAACTGTGGATCGAGAGCGGGATAGTAAAAATAGGAAAATAATTCTTTTGGAAATGACTGGAAGATCTGCTTTAACTGTCGCATTCAGTAACAGCAGTTTGCTCATACATGGAGTCATTTGAAATAGCTTCTTATTTATTAATGAGGCTTTTTTTTTTCCCCTTCAGATGTTTCATAAAAAGAACAGTTTAGGGGTTTGAAACTGTTTGCACGGAGATAACTCAAATTATAGCTCCAGGTTGGCTCTCAGTCTCTCAGGTAAGCAAACCTGGAGTCGCTCCGCTCCTCCCAACGCAACAACTCCAGGCTGGTGGCAGCGTAAACCTTGAGCAGAATTTGGCCCAATTTGGGGTATTTCACTTTGTTTTGCCATGGAGGATTTTCCCTCCAGTATATACCTTTGCTGCACATCTATTTCAATAACCCCGTGCAAAGGAATTTTGCAGACAATCCCTTATTAAACATATTACGGTCACATCACACTGGCTCGCTAGAGCAAATAATTTAAAAAAAATAATCAGCTTGAAATAAATGTTTATAAAAGTAGCACAGCTGCACATATTTGTTACAAATGCAAGACAGAGTACTGAAACTTTTCTATGACTAACCCTTTAGTGTCTCTATGACAGCAGCAAATTTAAATTGAAAGTGCCATTGAAAACAAAATAATGATCATTTTTCCAACAAATTCACCTCGTATCTTCAGGCTTCTATATCGGTTAAATTATTTATTATTAGATATATATTTAAAAATTAAATATAACTCCTCACACAAATTTACAGCATTTGGGGGGAATTTTTGGGGGGACTGTCACATTATAATATAGAATAATAACTGTTTCTGCTTTTACTTGATTAAAGCATTAAAAAAGTAGATAAGGTGTAAGAGTGCCTTATAACAGTGGAGACAAATGCAATTATTACTGAAAGGTACAAATCCTGTGACTTCTGCTGAAATAGTTTGAAACATTTACAACTGTCTACAAGGAACAGAAATAACATTTTTTCATTTACTTTGGTCTCTTGTTATTTTAGCAAGTAAGATAAAATATATTAGCCATTCCATCAGATGGCTGGGGAGAAAAACTAGCTGTGATGAGGAAAAATGAATTAAAGGAGCATTAATAAAGATTATCTATGAAAGAAAATAAGGTCAAAATTAGAACTCTGCATTTTAAAGCCACCTTTCAAAATTGCAAGCTGCTTTGCCCAATGCTAAAATCCATTCATTTTACTAATCATGCAATCAACCAATCTCCATTATCTCCAGAGCTGGCTATAAACATGCTATAGACTGGGGTGAAAGAGGGAGAGTGTGAGGTTGAGGGACAGAGAGAGGGAAAGAAAGAAAGAAAGAAAGAAAGGGAGAGAGAGAGATTACTACACCCAGCCTTTTATAAAGCCGTTTCTTTCATTATAACAGGTCTTTTCATCCCAGTGACACAGAACCTTTAAATTTGGGCATAATGCTCCAGTACAGTACTCAGCTATAGCTTAAAATGGATTTAGAACCTGCTCCAGAAAGAAAACAAACTCCCTCGCTTGACACACAAATTGTTTACGATTCATTAAAAAGCAAAATTGCATATCCCAGTGCTGGCAGCTGAGTCCATATGGGTGCAAGGGGTATTCACTCATCTCTTTGTATGCTGGCAGTACCAAACCGAAGTTTAGCACTGTGCAGCTGAGATTTTGTGCAGCCAGACGATGCATGAGGTAATTTTCAAAGCTTTATTTGTCTTTAAAACATTAAAATCTGTCTCTAGCTTACTTTTGATGAAAAGAATGTGGCAAACAGGATAAGGTTTGGGGGGCGGGGGGTAAAAAAAAATCTATTTTGTAGTGTTGTTTTAGATTCATAATGTATGAAAAACTGCTTATTACTCCATCAATAATTGAAACTTTGTATGAAAATTATTTGCAATTAACACATCTATTGTAAAGATCTTGAATTATTCATTTCAGCTAAAAATAACGTCTCTTATCTACCACAACTTCTACAAAAAAGGCTATTTAAGTGATTTTTTTTTCTGTTAGAAAATAAATGGTGTGACGTTCAAGTTTAAGGAGAACTTTCTGCAATGTTTAATCTAAACAACAGCATGTGTGGTTATAAAACTGTTTATTTTTAGGCAAGTGCATTACTAAATGTTTCCAGGATTTTTACATATTATATTCACAGCACTAAAACATCTGTGAAATAGATGTGACTGAAATGAAACTTCCTTGGACACTTTCTCTAGAGGGCTAATAACTGCCTAGTAACATTTGAGGATACTTATTAAATAATAAACACGGACGTACCTCATCATAAAAGCAGCCGATAGACAATAAAAGAGGAGTGCTAATAAAATATACAAATGGCTTGGAATAAGGCAAAATCACAGCACGATATAAATCTTGTGGCAAAAACAGGTACTTGAAAAACTTTGCTTTGAAAACGATAAGTAAAAATCAATAGCCTTATTTACAAGGGTTTAACAAGCTAAAAAAAAAAAGTCACATGAATAATCAACAGTTTATGTGCATGCAAATACCCCTTCCCCCTCCAACTTCTCCTGGCAGAAAGTCTAATTGGAAAATCAGTACTATAAGTAAAGTGGTTAGCCTTCCCTATTCCCATTAACCAAACGCTGCATGTTACATTTCACTGGCAACCGCTGGCAAACCTCTAATAGACGCTTAAAAAAATTAAGAGTTTAGACAAAACAAAACGGAAAACCCCGAGCCCAAACACCTTTAAATACAAGCCACATGATATACACAATGGCCACCACCAAGCTGCAGAATAAAAACCTTCCGGATCTCACTTTTAAAAGTCTTTCAAGTCCTCTGAGGTCTTAAACTTTCCAAATGATACCAAAATTGGTCCAGGGCGGTGAGGGGGAGGGAAAGCCCCCGACTTGTTTCAGCGTATCATACAATGAAAGTGATCATGCCTTGTTTTGTAATTCCACTCGCCAGTCCTTTTTTAACTGATATCTATGTGAAATGAGCTGAGGTTCACGGTCCAGTTAGGAGCGGATAATACATTCATTGTCCTGGCAGCAAACTTTTCCTCTCACTGGAAGAATTCACGCTTGCCACAAGAATAATAATTACAGAAAACTAAAAATGCGCTGCTAACGAATTAATCCCTAACGGACAACACGCTAACGAGGGCAGTAATGATTTGAGGACTCTCTTCCTCGCAACAGGACTTGCATCTTCTGCTACAATGGGCTATTGTGCATCCTCCTAACTCACTATACCTCTTATAGATTCAAGATGTCAAAGGTTGTCTGGCCCGGCTGACCATGACATGCTAGTTAACTCGTTCTGCGGAGCACGTTGGGACTTTATTGAAACTTTAATTGTGCCCAAAAGCAGCCAGAGCCAGACTATGTGGGATCTGTAACACATGGCTCCAGGTCAGCACAGCCCGGGAACCTGTTCTAACGCGAGCAAGCGGAGGGAAAAGTTAGATCGGGGTCTCGGATGAAAGGCAGCACCTCGCAAACCGCGCTCCTCTCACACGTGATGATTTTACACCACGCCACGACCGCACCGTTCCAGGCTTTTACAGGGACCGGCTCGCTTTGTAACGGATTGAACTTTCCACCTTCCCTTTTTACAAAATACTGCATGGTAAAAAATGCACGCGCACATGGACGCTGGAAAGCAGCAGATAAAATAAAACAAACTGAGTGTTAGGCAGCCGACTGAGACAAGTTACTCTGCACAACAAGGCTTTTTCAAACTACTTCTTTGCATACTTTTTTTTTTTTTTTTCCCCTTAAGGAGAATTGAAAAAGCTTTCCTCTGGAAACTGTAGTGCACATTAACAGTCTCTTGTTACACAGGGGAAAGCACACAAGTGGGACAAGTGTGAGGCTGCTCTACTGAAGAGTGTGAAAAAAATCAAATGTTAATTTGATAAATGTGAGGTCTGGGACATTTTGTCAAAGAGGGAGGGAAAGTAGAAAAGGGAGAAAAAAAAAAGCAGCCCTGCTGCCAACTCACCATCCACCAAGTTCTGGCCGAGATGTCGTAGCAGAGCTGCCATTTGATGGAGCCGTCGGAGGTTTTCCCTGCCATTATGCTGTCAGCAAGCTTCATCTGATGCTAACTCACGGGAGATAAGACACCTAATTGAGAAAACATTTGCACTGGCATGTTGGGCAACATGTAGCCCGGTCCATACCATATGGAATCATGGGTAAAAAAAAAAAAATCTCCTTGACAATGAACCAATCTCTCACAGACCCAGTGGCAAGGTGAAGTGGAGATGAAAAGTCATCTGCTCCTAGCACTGTCTTCTCCTCTCTCTCTCTCTCCCTCTCTCTCCCCCTCTCTCACTCACTCTTTTTTTTTTTTTTAAATAAGAACCCACTGCTCAACATCAAAGAGAGGCGGTCAAAATTAGGGCTTCATCACTCAGATGATTTTGGTCTGCAAGGTTTTTCTTTCCTTTCCTTTTTTTTCTTTTTTAAGAAGAATAAAGAGATTTAATAGGACAAAGGCAGGTAGTGGACTGTGGAGGGAGATCGCCACAGGCTATTAGCCTAAAATTTCTGCTTGACAGATGGAACTGCTTAGAGACTATCATGCAATGTTTTGGGTGTTTTTTTTTTTTTAAAGACTTTCAGTCTGATTCAGTATCTGTTTATCGCAGCTACTTTTCTCATGTATGTGACTGGGGGGGAAAAGACTGAGCAAAAAAAGAAAACAGATCACGTCTTTCTTTCTTTCTTTCTTTCATAATTATGCATATAATAATTTAAGCAGTGAAAGGCAAAGCAAAAGTATAAACTGTCCAAGTTAATTTCTCGATCCAGTGACAGGCGCTTTCTGAAGGAATCAAATGATCTTTTTTTTTTTTGAGACGCTCAAGTTTTGGCTCTTTATTGCCTCTTGATTTTAGATATCAGATCATATTGTTTAAATGAATGACTTTTCATATGAAGGTTCAAAGTCCCTTCTAAGAACTCAACTATTTCCTTTCTATATATTTGTAAAATATCATTTTGCTACAATATTTTTTAAATGTGGTTTTTAATGTTACATTTCTTAATCCCATCAGGTGACAACTGCCAAACTCAGAGGTTTGTTTCTCCCTCCTGCAAAACTTCTCTGCCACGCTCAAAATTTACATGAGGAATTGACAGATAACTTGGGAAAAGACAGCCCCAAAACAAACTGCTTTGAAAAGTTATGAAATCCCGTTATTGTCTGATGTTAAAATCTTTTCCTGCCTAGCAAAGTCAGAGATAATCATAGATTTTCTCATCTCATTTTCCCACTTCTCCTGGTGCACTGTAAAGCCAACAGAAGTATTACTTTTATGACAGCTGACTATTAAGCAGGCAGTGAATGCTTTCCATTTAAATCACCCCGCTGTGTCACACGGAGCGGCGGTTGCTCGGCTGTGACCACCACAGTCCCTGACAGGGCACTCCAGCCTATACAGTAGAGCCTTTCCTCAAGTGCTCGAAAAAATGAACTTCTGAACTGGCAAATGCACTCTTGCCAGGAATATTTCTTAGGGCTGCGGAGCTATGGCTGATACAACTCACTCACTCAGAAACAGTTACACTCTGCAAATCTTTTTGTGATTTGGACACAAGAGGAAAATGTATTAAAAACATCCACTCGATTTTAAACAATATCTGTTTCTGTTTGTATCAGAAAGAGGAGCTCGTGGGTGCACAATCCTTGTTTGGATTATTTTGTGTATTAACTATTGTGTAACTATTTGGCTACAGCAAAATCGTAATTCTGGGCTGCACAGATTACAGAACTGCCATTCAGCACAGGACAGAACTAACTTTCACTGAGCCTCAATAATACCCTTGCATTTCTGTGATGTACGAGATGATAAGCAAATGATTTAGTGTAAGCACAAACTGCAAATGTAACATGCAGAGGTTTGGGAGTTTTTTTGCCTCAGTCTTACAATCTGTTTGGACTACACATCAGTGAATGATCTGTGTTGCTACAGCATCCCAGTTTGCACTTTTAGCTCCAGATAGCAGGTACAGTCCCACTGCTGTTTACAGGAAAGGGTCTGACTAGCATGGGAAGTGTTAAGTTTTATTTCGAGTCCAGAGGAAAAAAAAAAAAGATGGACACTGTGCCAGGAACTGTCCTTGCTCTGGCTAGCCAAAGTATTTATTGTCTTCTGTTGTTGCAGGTTTCCTAACACTACCTGTCCTTTCAGTCTCACTGCTTATTAAAAAAAATCTCCGTCTCCAAATACTCTCACAAAATGTAAAGCAAAACTCTTAGTAACAATCAGCCCTTGAATTAGTGTCAGATTCAATTTTATGCCTCTCTCTCTGCTCCTACCTCTCAAACTCATCATCTTACCCACCCTGCTCATTATTTATTTAGTATCTCATACCCAGTTGTGCTGCATGTCAATTCAGGCAAGTTCTGATAAATCTGTATTCTATCTGGGGCTTTAGCACCTGATGTAGTTACAGATCTACTGACAAACTTTCTCTGGATTGCTGGATTAACCACTTCTTCCTAGACCAACATAAGATTTTACCTCCCAATATTAATTGTAAACACACCAACTAAATATTTTTTTAGAACATATACTTTTCAGATTATGAATGACAGAAGCATGAAACCATTTCCTTCCTGACAGTGGAGGGTTATGTGCAAAGAAATGAGGAGTGCTGTTGGTTAACAGTGTTTTAAATTCAGAACAATTAGGTGCAGTTAACTTTGCCATTGTTCTTTCTGATGCTAGGGATGGTGGGTTCTTACCCGTAGAGCAATTACTCCTTTCATAAGCGGCTGTTGTTAATAGCATTAAAACAAGATTAAATACAACATGTTAAATATTGCAATTATTGTGGAAAATAAAATTATTTGGTGAGCATAATGGGGAGCAAATCAAGCATTTAACATGATCCAGGAAATGCTACTCCAAACAATTGCATTTGTTTTATGCAATTTTTCCCCTTTGATTGCTGACAGATGCCGTTTTGGAAACAAACATCTAAGTAGTTTTCCTTCAATCAGGAAAAAAACCACACACCAGAAAATGGCTACATGTTTTGAATTTAACTCTTGTCAATCAGCATTCTGCACAACACTCCCTGTGAATAGTACTGGGACAAAACGATGCCTTCCAAAGACTAATAAGCAACAAAGATATTTGCTTCTAAATCGGATCTCTTCCGAAGAAAGAAAAAGCCTTCGTGTGGCATCGACATTTGTGCAGCTGCAAAATAAAAATGCTTGCAATATAGAGTAGTATTTCAAGTTGGAAATAAGTTGGAAATAAGTTAGGTGTGTGTGTTGTGGGCTACAGGAGATTTGTTTTCCAACAGCTTTGGGCCTCAAGCAATGGATTGAAGCACTTGCCAGTTTCTTTCTGACTTCCTACTGGAGAAGTGGCCAACTACCCACAAGTAATTTGCTTAATTGTTGAGCAGAGTTACCTGCTACAGCTCACACAGCACGAGCAGGCCCCTCTATCTTCCCTTAGCCACAAGTTTGGATGAGGATATTGTTGTTCCTATCAAGTACACGGAACCAGTAAAGAATGCTAAAAAAAGGCTAATAAAGTATATTAATTCAGATGACTGTATCAAGCTGGCATTTTACAGTCTACTGGAAAGCGAATGCATGAGAGCATTAGAAATGTTGGCATAGTGGGTGGTTTCTCCAAATGTTGGCGTCTACTGTTCACGTCGGTAAGAGAAATGCGGTAGAACTGCGGGCAGTTCCCAGTGCCAGACACATCTTTAGGGTCTTAGACCTTGTTATTAGATTATCTATTACTTGCACGGTACCCATTGCTCATTAACCCTCTCTTCATTCCCTTTGCCTGCCCCTATTCCTCCAGCTGCAATTGCTCAGAACCTTTTCAGCTCATTGCAACAGTGTGATTTAGATCTGTTCCTAATTTCGGAGGCGTTTTCCTTGGAAGCCTCAACTTCTATGAGCTACGAGGAGGATTTCCTTATCTCGAACAGCGACAATTAGTTCAAGTGCCACGTGAGAGCAGGCAGTTGATTTTTGGGCAGCCTCTGAACTCATGCAAAGTTTCTGACAACGAGGGTGTTCTAGCTTTTGGAAATCCTATAATCCTGGCTTCAATCAAGAGGATCTGCTGTTGCTGAAGGCGTAAACAAGGAGAGAAGCAGCATGTGACCACTGCTGCTGCACCTTCAAGGACTCCCAAGCAAAAAACGAGCACAACGGTAAAGCTTTTACAGGTTGCTTAATGTTACACACACATTTTGGATGATCTTCTTGAACCCAGGGAAAGTAGTCCTTTGCCCTCTGCAGGAAAAGTTGGGTTTGGATTCTGCATTTCCCCCTCTAGCTCTGTTTTGTGTGTTTTTCCCTTCTCCCCTCTCACTCCTCTGATTTTCTTCTTACCATCTGTATTCCCCTTTTCCCTCATCTGAAACAAGCATCAAGATCTTGTTTCTGACAGAACGGTCTGTCAATATGGAAACACACTGACATCACAGACAGTGCTGTGACTTCATGTCTGAAAGAAACAGGAGGAACAGATGAAAGGACTGAAGGCGAAAGAATGACACATACAAACATTTTTAAAAAATAAGTAAAAATTCTTCTCTATCAACCCAAAATGCAAAGGAACATAAACCAGATTTATTTTTTAAGTCTAAATATAACCAACTATTTCCTAATCTGTGACCATAACTCGGTACATTTCAAAATACTCTTCACCCGTGAGAGGTCCCTGTCCCTCAGGAACACACACTAGGCTGGCTCAAGGCCCATGTGACAGTCAACATGACCCTGAGAAGGACTGAGCAGGGTTTGTAAAAAAAGCCATTATCAAGTATATATTGGGAGAAGCCTTTAGAGGGAAAGGAGGAATCATACCCTGGACTAATCTGCACCATCTAAGTAAATTCAAATTCATAGAATTTGAAATAGAAGTGTTCTTTGAAATAACAAAGTCAGTTTGGATGCAGCTGGATCAAAGGTAGAATTGCCTCAGTGGGGTGGGGATACAAAACATACACAGAAAAAGAGTGTACAGGGGTGGACGACTTTACTATGATTTTCTTTTTGCTCTCTAGAATTAAATATTAACAAAAGGGCATAACCACTATTTCTATTGCTAGCACTGGGGTTTTTTGCAGAAAAATTTGGGAGGAGTTAAAAGCCCCACATTTCCTTTACTATTTGAATTATGTATTTGAGTTCCAGCATTAGAGGGCATGCAGAAGATTCCACCTTCCCACCATCTCCAGAGCCACTGCAACCCTTTAATAAGGAGATTCATAACTAGTAGGAGAGGAGCTCAAGAAAACTAAAAGGTTAATATATTCTAACTAGATGTTGGGTATAGAATGTCAGATCTGTCAAATTTCATTACAGTTTGCTGCTCAATGAAAAAGATTTGATTTCTTTTGCCACTGTCCTACTATGTTCAAGTCACACAGTGCCAGCAGCAACCAGCCAACGACCACAGGCTGGCACTGAGCGGGCCCGAGTGGGAAGCCAGCCGCAAGGACCATCTGTTTCCGATTTCTAGCGAAGCCAAGATGTGCAGTGAAGTGCATTCCATTCACCCAGCCAGCCTTCTCCCTGCTCAAGTTATTAGTGTTACAAGTGAAATTATCTTTTCCAAACAGCGGGGGAGCTATAATCCTTATGGAACAAGGCTTTAAAAAAAAGGGGAAAAAAGAGGAGGGGAAAAAAAGGAAAAAAAAAAAAGGACAGAAAAAAGGCCCCCCAACACTCCCCGCTCTTCAAACATCTTTTGTCAAAGTTGTCGATGACACTGTTTGTAAATTTAATTGCCATGTTCACGGGTTTTATCATTTTAAAGGATGTTTTATTAAGAAATATATTCTCTAAGGGAAGAATGTGTACGTCAGTTCATAGGCTCTAATGTAATAAACCATTCAAATATATTTAGAGGGTTATTTATGAATAAAGTTAAAAATGACAAGATGAATGCTCATTTAAGTCTCTCTAACATGAAGTGCCTTGAAAAACATCATAGGTTTAGAAGTATAATTTAAAGTGCGAATGCATAAACAGCGCTAATTACATGCTACTTACATTGTTTCAATATGTAATGCATATGTTTAACCTCGCAGAGGAAGGATTGGTCTTGGCACAGCAATCGTGGGGATTTAAGGGTATGCTAAACTGATAACTGTAGAATGAGCTCTGACACAGGATATTGGGCTCCTACTGTTACCTAAATGCCAGGTGAAACCAAAGGATTTATAGGAGGGCAGGTGGAAAGGGGGAGGGGGAAAGAAAAAAAAAAGGCTACACAATGAGGTGAAACTGAGAAGTTTATTTTCAAAGGGAGAAACATTTATCCTTTGACACCATTCCATTCCGGTGACTTTATTTCTAATATACCATGAGATTAATGATGTGGCTACTGTCACTGTGTCTGATGAACACTGGCAGAGCCGTGGAACAGTTGCTCCCCCTACTATTATTGGACATATTTGTAAATTGGCATCTATATGATGAACTCATTCTGTGTGCCAGCCAATTGGAAAAAATCTTATTCAGGAGGACAGAATTTTTGTTTTCCTATTGAATTCTATATAATATCCAGTTCGTTTAAGATTGGCTGATATAATTTTTTTAAAATAAACAATGTTTGATAGTTTTAATTTCATATGTTAATCTCAATATGACTCTTATGCAAATAAATTGTAGATAATTAAGGAAGCGAGTTATTGTCAGGAAAAAGATCCCTGACATACCAGCTGTGGGCCAATATTTAAGTCTTTGCTTAGGGAGGGCACAATTGCTGAACATCGCCAAAATGATTCACTATCCCATCCCTAAAGGATTTATTCATTCAAAAGTAATCCCATCCTAAATGAAAATTGAGAATAGCTTGTTCCATTCATTTTCCTGGTCCCTTTCAATCTGTTTTTACAGGTCTAAAACTATTTTGTCTAAAACTATTTTCATGAGTGGATGGTATAACACATAAAATGCAACTGTTGAGTCACCAGGAACCTGATTAGGAGATGAACCGCTTCTTTTGTGTTTTATTTTTCCTCTGTATCTTCAGAGTTTCAACTGGACACTGATAATCTCTTCCAGGACATTATTTGAGCTATGGCTAAGCTGATATTAACACAAATCATAACCTCATTCCAAATTTTCTGTGTATCCAGAAACATCTGCTATAGCTGTACATGTTGCCCAACTTTAGGATGCCTTGTTTTGCCATGCGTAAAATATATTTCAGGCTGTCTGGTGCTGTGAGAAATAACCCTTCTTAATCTCTCCATGCAAAGTTGCTTCCATGTAGGTCAGGAAGAGAGGGGTGCAGAAGGACCCAAAGAACCCAGGTGGGAACTGGGGGGATTGGTCCAGCCAGCTGTAATATTTGAGAGGTACAGGGAATGGGAAGAGAGTGAGGTCAGCAGGGGAAGATGCAGAAACTCTGTCCTTGACTTTGTCAGACACAGGATGCTGAGTGCCAGTTCTTACTAAGCCCATGGCTATTTGTGCACTAACAGGCAAGGGTCACTTTCCAGTTTGCAGATTATGCCACAGGACTACTTTTGGATTCAAAGACTGAAGCCTCACTTGCTGTAGGAAACTAATCACTGAACTTATCCTTTTGCTTTTACTTACTTTCAGTTTTTGGATACAGATTTGCTACAAGTGGCTCATTGTGGAAAAATAAAATTTATTGTTAACTAGGAGGGACAGACAAGTCCTCAAATCTCTGGCAATGGCTTTCTTGCACAAGACCTACTGAGTTTAGCAGTGCTGGTGGACTTCCAGGCAACAGTGCTAAATCAGTGCCTTTTATCATCTACAGCTACATGAAAGACTGAGACTACTTCTGCTTAATGAGAGACTTCTGTAACACTCTCTGCTTAGGGCTATTCTTAAGGAATAAGGAATCCAAGACAGATGTGGCAGTGACCATCATATTACTCTCAAAGTCCAAATCCTTCAAAGCAAAGGAAATATGAACAATTAAAATAATAAATACACTGAATCATAGGAATTTTCAGTGCCCTCAGTTCTAACTCCAGTTCCACACATTAATTTGTAATTCCTTAGCCATGAATAAGTAAATCCTCTTTTGTTTAGAGAACAAGATTAAAATGCTACTAATATTAAAACCACTCCTGTTTGCTGGCTCATACATCTCTTTAAATACCTGCCTATTTCTTTGCTTTACCTCCTGAGTGTCACACTTGTCCTCCTGCTAATACCAGCTGACTGGCAGCCAGCAGGCTGAGCACCACAGGTAAATACCTAGAGAAGTGCTTTGGCAGGGCTGAGATCTGTGTAAGCACATTTTACAAGCAAGTCAGGCATAATCTGTTGAAGTGGCTCTGGATTACCCAATATTTAACAGCAAGATAACACGTTTGTGACTATGAAGACATATTTACACTCCTGTGTAATCTATGGCAGTGGACATCACATCATGAAGAGAAAATTGAACAAAGTTCATTCAAAACACATCACTCTAAATACCTTTTTTTCCCCCCCTCCAGTTAACTAATCATAGAGACAAAGGAATTTTGAAGGTGAAGTATGTAGCACATGTCTTCTGGTGTGGTGCCTTATATTTTTTGAAACTGGTTTTAAAAATCTGCAGGAATCTTAGCTTATAATAAAAATCAACACCCAAGAGCAGAAATTTTTCAACTAATCAAGTTGAAAATTTGCCATGAGTTTAGAATTTATGAAAGTTCATCACATATTTGAAAATCAAGTCTTATTCACTACATGATGTGCTGCCAGCAGTGAGAATGTTATGAAGAAATTATTTGATTTTTTTTATTGTATCCACTGGACATTCTCATTAAAATAAGACAATATAACAAACGTTATGACCTTAATTCTGAAAACCTGACTTTTGCCTTGTGCTAAAGGACTTTCTTTGGTAAAGCTGACAGATATGAAAGAACTGGTTGACATTCTAGGAAACAGAAATAGAAGAATGAAGCAATTGCAGTATCCCTTGATGCACCTCCATCTTGTCCTAATGTTGGGATCCACCACTAAGATGATGACACTTCTGTCTGTGAAGGCTCCTTCAGAGAGGGTTCAGGGCCAGGAGCATTCCTGGGAGTGGATAAAACAGGGGGTGGCTCTTTTCCTGTCACCTCACCTGTCCCTTACAGGATTTCTTGCTTCTCTGTGCTGGCAGGAGTTTGCACAAACCCAGAAATGAGTCTGGGGAATGCTTTTATCTTCGTAGATGTCACTTGAGGAATAGCTGTGAACCTGTCTCCATGCTTGGGATCAAAGGTGCTCAGTGCTAAAAAGCTCAGGAATTATTTCAAAATGTGTTTTGAAGCCGTCCTGGTGGGAACAGCTGGAATGTGTGTCTGTGTTACCAGCTCTAATACTTGGAGCACAAACACAAGCTGAGTCACAGTGGACGACAATGCTGCTGACAAAATGTTTTAAACTGTAAACTAAAACAACAATGGGATTATTTATGGACTGCAACTCTTATTTTAATGTCAATAAATGCACTGGATAAATTCCCCTTCATTAGCTGGAAACCTCAGAAGGAAACAGAAATATTCTGGTAAACCACAAGCTTGTTCTTAGCAAATAGATGGCAACATTTCCACTGCTGAGGCATAGCCAGACTGTTTCTGCATTGGGATAATAAATCTCTGGGAGTGAAAAACAAAGTCTATAAAAGCAAGACCTACAAAGTAAGGGTGTGAGACACATGGCCCTCAAGCCTCCAGAGGATGGCATTAGAAAGTATCAAGAGTAGGGTTTTTTTTTCCTTTTTATGAATGGAAAACATGTTTTCCAAGATGTACCATTCAACTCAAAACAAATGGTTGGAACGAGTCCCTCTCACTATGGGAGGTGTTTGCTCTCTTATCTACTGGGCTGCAGACAGCCCAGACAGAGCGAGTTGCTTTGACTGCTGTGTGCTGCAAAATAGAAAAAAAAAAAAAAAAGAGGGAAATCAGAGAAATAATGTGTTACAACTCCCTGATTCCTGAGATGTCTGAGGTGCAGAAGGAGCAGCTCTTTGTAATATCTGGCTCCACAGATATGCATTATGCCATGGCATACACGAGATACAGGGTTCTCTAATGCTTCCCATCCAACCTCCTGACACTTCACTCCTGCAGATCCTGGAGAGAAACTGAAGACCCAGAATTGCCATGGGGCTCTTCCATCATGGGAGAAAGGTCATCAGATCAGCTAAGGTCAGCTTCCCGTTCCTTGAGAATGCTTTTCAGAGGCAAACAAGGCACAACATCTTACCAAGTAAAACTGATGTCTCCTCGTTTCTAGAGTGAATAGTTTCATGTCAGGATGGAAAATCCAAACATCACAGTCAGAGATTGCTTTTTCATTCTGCTCCTCGGCACTTACCTGTCTTTACTTTTCCTTTCTAAATCTGTGGTTCTATATCTTATCCTGCACCTAATGGCTTGTAAGCTATTTCCAAGATGGAAAATGTGGTATTCTCTTATCTGTGCAGCACTTTGTTTATTTATAGCATGACACTAATGACACTTCGAATTTGCTTCTGAGTTTTTTTTCTTATTGTAAGGACAAGGCACACAAACAATTGTGTCTGGGTCTAAGTACATTCTTAACCCCATTCAATTTATTTCAGATGCTGAGTCCTCAGGGAAAGGGACCAATGACTAATAAATCAGGTGTTTCTTCCTTCACCTACTGGGATCAATAAGAAGCAGGAGGAAAAAGTTCTGCTTTGCATGAGATAATGCAGACAAACAGCACCATGTAGTGGGTAAGAGCGTATTTCAGGCCCTAACCTTTGCACACAGGCTCAGGTTATTGAGAGTAACTTGTATTTTAGCAAGGCTAAAAAACTGTTTGCTAAGAAGGGAATACAGGAATACAAATATGGCTTGCATATCCTTGGAAGGCAAATAATCCCCTTTTTATTGAGCAGTTTATGTAAACCTCATGTTGAGTTGGGCTTCCAAACCTAGACTACCTGAATATGTTGCAAATGAGGCAGAAAGAGAGAGGGGCAAGAGAACTCAGCACCTTTATGCACAGCCCCAACCCCTCCAGTCCAAAGTCGATGGTACTTTGCCCAAAATATCTCATTTTGTCTTTAAAACAAACACAGAATCAGGTTCCTCCTTGTAATTGCTTCACCTAAGAATACAGTGATCACCTTCCTAAAGGGAAACAACGTTCACTACAGCTTATTTGTGTTGGGAAACCAGGGCTCTTGTGCATCATCCAAACCATTATTCCACAGTGGATTAACCCAGACAACACTTATCAAAAATGTCACACCACAAATATGAGCCAGGAATACATTACTGGGAAAGCTGCCTGGACCAATGTAGAATTAGAGAAAATGGGCAAGTATTATGTATCAAACAATGCAAAACACTTGCACAGGCTATGAACATACATCACTATAATTGTTTAATTTAAACCAAGCAAAAAAATTAAGGGAACTAAACCCTGTCCCCCGCTTCAGTGTCTCATCAGACTGCATTATTCTGACAGCTCCACAGGAACCCAGTGGCTCTGCACTCATATTCTCCACTCACACCTCTGCCAGCATCTCCCTGACACCAGTTGCACGTTTCCATCCTCCCTGGGGATGGGACACATTGCAAGTTCCATCCTCTCACCCCTGCACAACCCCTTGTCCTACTCTTTCTGCACTTCATTATTTCTCAGGCCTGCAGTCATCAGTTTCCTCAGTCTAGATCACCCTGCTCAGCAGTCCTAGCTGTCCTCAGCAACACAAACTTATCCCATAGGTATTCCCATCTCTCCACACAGCCAAGCTTCTGCTCAGACCTCTCTTGCTCCACAACTCTGGCCTCTTTTCATTCTCAATGTATTTCTGGTTTCTTTTTCCTCCCACTTCATTCTTGCTCTGCCCCACTGGAGTTCTCTGGTCATTCCCACACCCACCTCTGTGGCAATCTACAAGTTAGAAAATGCTTGATTCATCCCACTTAGCTGGGACAATATAACACAAGGATATATAGAGACAAACAGAGAAAGCCAGATGCGTTTGCTAACCTCTGTGCTTTTTGCCTTTTAACACCCCAGATTATTTGGGGCAGGGATCTTATTAACTCTATTTATACTACACCTAACACATAGGGGCCATGAATGGGGATTTGGTTTCTGCACAATTTCATTCTAGAAAATAACTTCCATGCTAAATAAATCCCTACAGAAAAGATACTGGTAAAATCTGTCTTGTTCTAGGATTTAATAACAAATGTACTATTTGGTGCATAATAGGCAATTCATTTTGCTATGCATTTACTCTATTTAAAACATAAAGCACTTAAGGATATTTGGAGTATGCAACACTATTAGAAAATCAATTTCTATTCTGGTTTATAGCCCAACCACTTAAAGTCTTAATTTGCTACAATTCACTTCCTGATATTCTGACTCGTTAAAGTGGATCAGCTACCTCCTGAACTCTGGTCATATGCTTGTTAGAGCTAAACTATTTAATTATTGTCTACCACATTCACTCTCCCCAGTTGCTTATTGCCTACATTTATGCATTTACAGCATCAGTTCAGGTTGTTTGCACTTGCTTGAGAACCTGCTGCTTCTTTTTCCAAGGTTTGGAGGAGGGAGGCTTTGGTTTCACCGAGGGCTATCCCATTCCACTTGACAAATAAACAAACAGCAGAGTAACTGGCAGGAAGTCATGTCCCTTTGGTGAGCAGGGCTCCAGCTCAGCAGAGGGCAAACCAGGCAGCATCATTTTCACTGCAGCACAAAGTGTCCATTCTTGACTCCTTGACCAAGGGAAGCAAAAGCAGAGGGACGACGAGCACAGCACATCTGCAGGGCTGGGTTTCACAGGAAGTTATGCAGCTCCTCCACAGATAAGTTTCACTGAAGAACAAAGACTGATTTTGTTCAACGTTCCGAGAATGCTGCATTGAACCTGGACTGAGCTTTTCATTCCTTGAAAATGAGGCTCACAGAGCAAAATCTAATTTCTCCCTCACCCTTGTTTAAATTAGCTGCATGATTTTTGTATCAGCCCTCTACTTACCATATGAAAAAAGCTTAAAAGACACCCACTCTTCTCCAACTAAGTTTACATGTTTTATGTATTGATTTTAGCAGACTACACACAAGTTGGTGCATCCAAGATAAATGTCAGAGCAACAATGACTAAACCAGTTACATGAGACTTAGTCTCTGATATAGAGCTGCCTTAAAGCTTAAGAAACAAGATATTTATGACCAAGAGCAAGACAAATGGTGCAATAACACATTAGCAGGCAGTATTGTTACTGATTGCAAACATATTTTGAGCTTACATATTTCATGTACACCCTGACCTCAGAGGCATTTTACCCACTACAATTGGTTTTGCAGCAGCTCAACATTTACCAGGAGATAATGAGGTGTGTTTTTGAATGATACAAGCAGCATTAGATGTAGTGGGAGCCAAAAACATGATCATATTAAAAGCAAATAGCAGAGCAGATTACCTCTTGCCCTCTCTTTTAGCTTGAGCAGCATATTCCAATAAGTGCAGAAGAGACACTGTCAAGTACTTCTTTATAGTTTCATTTTCTTTTTTCTTTTTTTTTTTTTTTTTTTGATCTCCATTGCTTGCAATGCCCTTGCCCTCTTTAAAAGCTGCAGAATAAAATTCCTTTCTCAGTCAATTTTGTACTCTCTCCCTCAGCAAAGAATGACAAGGGTAAAAAAAAAAAAAAGCTCAAACTTCATCCCCTCTCCAAAAGAAGAAATAGATAAAGGTTAAAGATAAGTTTTCAACAAAATTTAAAGGAACCACTAAGTTCAAAAGAAGGTCATCTGCCCTGCTCCTAGTTATTGCTCATTTCCACTGAGCCCAGGTCTGGGAAAATAGTGGAGCATTTTATAGCAAACCATAGCTAACAGTAAGCACAGCCTTGGAGATTCTGCTCTTTAAGGAGGGCAATAGTATCTTTTCTCAAAATATTTCTTGAGCATTTTTGAGTAGAAGTTTTGAAACACGAGAAGAACAAGGTCAGAGTGGTCTGGGGGAGGTCCCTGGATCTGAGCTGTATCACTGTGGCAGCTCGGTGATGCATATCCCAAGAATTCCCCTTGGTGGCTGCCTGATCCGGGCTTGGGCTGGGACCGGGAGCAGGGGCTGTTTGTGCTGGCTCGGGGGCTGGGAGCCCGCGGGGCAGACGGGATTACCTGGGAAGGTGGGCTGGAGGCTCCGTGTTTACTCTGGCTGGGCACTCCAGACCTGGAAGTCGTCCCCGTGAAGGAGAAAATATCCAGAGCTCCTAAATTTATAGGTTGGCAGCCTCCAATTTTATTTTTTTTTTCCTAACTGCAGTTGAGAAACTGTCTCTTGGTGGTTATTGATAGAAATTTTCCTTCAGTTTCAGGACTGATAAGATTATTATTTCTTCTGTAACTTAAAAATCATATTTCTACAAGTTGTTATTTAAACACTTGACCCTTGGTGCTGTCTATCACATACAAGAGCACTTCTTTCGATTTAACAGAGTTTGAAGATGGCATTCACAATGGTGCACGTTTCTGCATTAAACATATAATTTACATGTGCTGTGGGACTAAATTTGATTTAATCGCTTTCTCTCCTCATGTATTGCAAGTCTGTAAAACAGCAGCAAGAGGAGGAAAGGTCTCATATCTCCACCTCCTTTCCCACTTTCCAGCCAGCACAACTGATTGAACAGTGAATTTATTGACATCACAGCAGTGATTACTCTGCAGTAATAGTTTGCTCCCTGGTGTGACAGTGGGCCTTTGGGTCAGCAGATGCCATAGTGGCAGTGACAAAAAGCTTTGCCTGCATCTTATCTGTCCTTCCTGCAAACTTTACCAAACTTCTTTCTTTTATTCTTTTCTTCAGGGATCCACAGGGAAGCAGCTCAGCCCCCCAGTACACCCAACACGCTGATTTCTCCAGCCCAAACACTGATATATTCAAAATGAATCCAGAAAGAACCAGAGACTGATGCACATCATAGCTCCAATTTCATTACAACAGACAAACCCCAGCCTGCAGCTGAAGTTATTCTTTTGAGAAAGGAACAGACAACTGCTATTCAAGTAAAAGCAGCACATCACCTTGAGAAAACTTACATAAAATCACATCTTTCTACCTCTGCAGAGAAAGCAGCAACTGGCAGCTGCCTCTGGAGGGAAATTAGATGGAGGATCTGCTCCAGGATGGTACTTTCTGATCCCACCTCTGATCTTTGCCAAAGCAAAGCCACTGCCTCCTTCTTCCTCCTTTCACCCTCCAAATTCCCCAGGCAGCCAAACTGCTGTGGATGTGCAAATAGTTCAGGAGCAGCAGCGTGGCCAGCAAGAGAAAGAAATGACTCCACTACATACAGAAAATACTGTCGTGAGAAGACACATGGTTTAGGACAGGGAGATGCTATGAAATGCACTCTGGGCAACTGGGCATGGATCTTTTCCTCTTCCCAGCTATCCACCAAACTGTCTAAAACTTTGCTGTTTGAGAAGATTTGCAAAGCAGAATGTGTGTCACTCATTGTGTCCAACAATAAAAAAAAAAATTAAGTGCATTTCTAATGCTGTCAAACCTTTTAAGAGACTTTTAAATCTTTCACTGTGGGACATAATTAAAATAGTTTTGCTATCTGCAACAGGCCTGGCCTCCAATCATATAATTAAGCAGTCACAAATTGCAAAATTGGTTTGTTTGGTTCCCACACCACAAAAATACTGATAAAAGGTTTTTTGTTTGTCAGTTAGTGCCCTGTAACTTACAGGTTATTGGCAACACAATTTGGCAAATTTGGAGCTTGAAGACCACATCCACATCTCCTATTGTTTCCCCCACACTGGACACTTTACTCAGTGTGTTCTCTATGGTTTCAGTGGCTGCATTCACTCAGATGATGTAGCAGCTACAACTTGAAATAAAAGATATAAAAGATATAAAAGATTTAAAGCTTGTTAAGCATAAGGAATTTTTTCTTTCGGTATGAGACAGAGGGTTATACTTCCTGTAGCCAATTATACCATCTCTAACCACTGCAAGGACTCATAAGCAGCAGCATATGTAGAATGACTGGCTACATTTTGTAGCTCAGTTCTTACAGACACAGACATGTGTCCTGCAGACCAGAAGCACCATATGCTCCAGGAAGCAAGTGCTGGGGCTTCTGCACCATCTCGTGTGCTCCTCCTGTTCCTCAGACTACCCAAGTGCACTGAATAGCCAAAGCTGTTCACATAAGAAGCCTGCACCTTGTACCCATGAGAATTTTTTATTCAGCAATAAATGAACAATCTGTAACAAAAACAAAACAAACAACAACAACAAAAGCAGAAGATCATGTGTAAATCATTTAAGCGGGTTCTTGGCCAGATTTCCAGTAGTAACTTTTGACACTACCAATCAGCCAAAATTGCTATTGCTGAAACTTTAATATTGATGAAAAAAACCTCCTATATTACAAGGGAAAAAACAGAACTACATCAGAAACACCTAAGGAGAGGGAAGCCAACATTCTCTCATGGGTTTTTCATACTACCTAGCAACAAGTTAATGCTTAAGGCCCCACAGGACAGTTCAAAATGCGTATAAAACTTTTTGCTTGCTGTCAAACACACCAGTTAACTGAGGCTTTAGATGAACAAGGGTCTATGTAAAACATCAAAATCCTTGGAGGATCACCAGGAAGAACATAAGGAGGATGCAATACTTCTATGTACTTTTGTGGGTGATAGGGGGAACAACAGTCTGCTCTTTGAAGATTAAAGAGACTTCACATTCTGTATTTGTATTTATTTTCCAGCAGGATTTCCAATGAACCCAAGACCAAATGTCCAGACTAAGTACTTTCTGGAAAGAGGAAACATCTCAGCGTTGATTATACCATGGCAGGGTGTTTCATCAGCACTTAGCTCATGAAGTGGAAATAAAGAGAACTTGACAGCAAATGAAACTGTTTGAGGAAACAAGCAGTGGAACTGTGCTCCAGAGGCTGAGTAGTTCAGAAGGTTACCAAGCACAGTATTTACTAATATTTGCTAAAACTTGCTCTTCAGAATCAGGCTCCCCTAAGTTTAATTCTCATTCTCTCTGCATTGCCTCTCTACATTAAGGTAGATGGGCAGCTTGCATATTTAGTCACGAATGAAAGAGCTTTGCTATTAAAAGGCCAAATTCACGATTCTGCTGCCATCTCTATGGCTACAAGGTTGCACTTTCAAAAGTGACAAAATTAGACTTTGGTTATATCTATATAAAATTATTGCCTTATGAGAGGTGATTTGGATTTATGCTGGTGCAAGCTAAATTTAGCCCTGAAGTTGATGTTTCAGGGATTTTAATGAAGTGTTAATTTTATATAGCTCAAAATAGAATTGGAAAACACCTCCTACCCAATTTTTCTAATATCTAGGTTAGCGTGTCTGTTACTTCAGTTACTTTGTGCTTTAAATTATTGGCATTTGACTTGTGGTTTTGGCAGCTATAGTCTGCTTCCTCCAATTAACAAAGAATGGGGAAGGATTTTTAAATGCAGTTCAATATGGACAATGTTACGTCGGTTCATCCACTGAGAAATCCAGAACTTGTTTGCACCCAGCCTGATTCTGCCGCAGAAGCATTGCTCTGTGATTGTCACGCATTTGCTAAAGCCCTGGTGCTAATTCACACCGGAGCCAAAATCTGATCACACCAGGCAGGTGGGACTGTCCAGGTGCTCCTGGCAGAAGCACAACCCAAGCTGCGCTGCAGCAGTGCAGGTGTTGTGCAGCCACACCTCCCACTGCACCTGCACTGCTGTGCCAGCTCCTGTTTCCAGGCCACCACATTGACTCAGATGAAGAAGAAATTCCATCTCCAGGGAGTGCTGGCATTTGTCTGTGCACAACAGAAATACCTTCACACCTGAGCATATATGAGAGCACATAACTACTGCACTAGACAAGCAATCCTTAAAAGCCACACTATACATGCCACCTACTAATCACCAGTAAGAGGTTATTATAGCCTTTAATGGACATTATTATTTTAAAATAAATAAACTAAGTAGATTTACATGTTCTGGATTCAGCCAAGGAATGAGCAGGCTATTAAGAGAAGTCCCATATATCTGACAATTACTCTGCCACTACTTAGTGCAAACAATTCCTGTTTCAATCAGACAGCATCTTGGTGGTCTATATCAGCATTTACAGGACCTTCAAACCAGCATGTTTCTGCTTCCAAACGTTCCTCATAGAGCAAGAGTGCTGAAATCCCACAAATATCCTCTTTGAGACACTGTTATTTTGTCTAGTTTCATCTTTATTTCAGAGGGGGAACTTCTAGACTTTTCTATGCTCTGAGCAAAGATTTAGTGCTTCAGAAAAATTCATCTGGGCTGCTCTGCCTGCCTCCTTCCTGCCACTACAGCACACAGGAACTGGCCTGAGGGCAGAGGACTCCTCAGGTAACATCAATCCTGGCTGTCCCTGTCAGCCCCAGTTTATGTTTTGAATGCTCTGTGGTTGTGAGCAAGGCAGGAGGTGCAGGGTGCAGAGGCACTCCCACTCTGCCGCAAAGGATAATTCCCTGCTCCCGGGCACTCTGCCCCTTCAATCACCGCCAGCCTTGGGGGGTTGGCTATGCTTCAGCACGCCTCCAAATGAAGCTGTGGAGGAGGATCCAGGCGAATCAGATGGTGTGGGACGGATGTCAGTGAGCTGGACCCTCAGTAATTAATGGTTCATAAAGATTCCTGGTATCCAAAATGAGCCTGCTTATGTGACAGCATCAATCTGTTCCAGGGGGTGAGCAGAGGCAGGTGAGAGGAAAAGGTCTGTGCCATCACTCTCTAGGATGTGCCTGGGGAAGGGTCACGGCCAGGCTTTTTCCAGGTCTTGTTATTAGCCATAACATCCCCTTTGTGCTCTGACAGTGAGTGTGAATGGCCCCAAAATCAAAGGCCTGCAATGGACAAAACACGAGGTATCCTAGAGCCAAACTTCTCAGCTTTGTGTCAGCTATTCCACTCCAGTGCTAAAGGTGCAATGTCAAACTGAAACAAGGAAAAATGGGGTAGAGTTTTACTGAAGTACGGTCATTTTCATGGGGGTGTTTGTCTGAAGTAGGAATAACCAAATCACCAAAAAACTCCCAGATCTTGAGGGTTTTGTCAGGGCACTTTACCAGCTTAACCACAGAATGAGATATAAACGTGCATTCAAACTACTTGGTGTGGAAACCAAATAACAAAACATCTTTCGGTTTTGGATTTTTTTCAACTAGTAAACAACATTCAGTGACTAACAAGCAAGAGCTAGTTGTGGAAGAAATATTACTTTTGTAAGAATTACTGGATTTTGTGGAAAGAAACTTCATTCAGAACTATACCCCCTCCTTCTTTTTCAAACCAATATTTAAATTTATTACTTAAGAAAAAGAATTAAAATGTCTCCTCACCCCTGGAAGAAGCCTTATTACTAATAAGGATCCTTTTCAAAACTGCTTTGATTAAATGAAGAAAAAGAAAAGATGAATAGACAACTAAATATCCTCTAATAAGAAAGGTTAATAAGGAAAATGGTTCTACTATTTCTTTCTCTGATAATGGTTCCATTGTTTTGATTGGAGAGGCAGAAGTGAAGCACACACTCAGTGCTGCATTCCCATGACTAAATCACCTGTAAGATTGCATTTTGCATTTGAAAGCTCTTTGACAAGGTCTGTCCCAGGGTAGATGCCTTTGCTTCTTTGATGCGGTTAAGCAATTTTGCACAATCATGTAATGGATTAAATTAGACTTAGTCTTCCTTGAATGTTTTATATGAGGTCTGGGCTAGAGATGGAGCTCAGCATCCACTCACAGTGAAAAGCACACTTGAAGACATTTTGCAGGATGGGCTTAAGTTGAACAATCAAAATGAGAACACAAACCTTTACTTGTACAGGAAAAATATGCCCTGTTTTCAGGGTCCTTTATTTTTTTTCCCTTGCTACCTCTGAGCTGGAATATTAAACTGTATAATTTTCAACTATTCCATAAACACCTCTTGAAGGTGGGGAGAACAAACAAACCCCACAGCACTTAATAACTCAATGTATTATCCTAATAAGAGGTTTTAAGAAAAAAATGAAAAGATTGCAATTTGCTTTGTGTCATCAACAACAAACCATCCCTTTTTCATTCCTGGAAGAGTTCAAGGCCAGGTTGGATGGAGCTCCAGGCAACCTGGTTTAGGGGAAGGTATCCTTGTCTACAGCAGGAGATTTGGAATTAGATGATCTTTGAGGCCCCTTCCAACCCAGGCCATTCTAGGATTCTGTGATTCAGATCACTGATAAAACATAAAGGTGGTAGAGGGGAAAAAAAAACCCTCACTAAAAAGTTGCTTTCATCTTTTAAATTTAACTTTTATTTAATGAAGGCATTAATGAGCAAGTGAAACATTTTGTAGATATTTGCTATGACATAAAATAGACTTGGGGAGTCCATTTCAGGGAAAAAATACCCCTGATCAGGCAGTCTGCATTCAATAACATAGCAGAGGACAGAAACATTTAATAAAAAATAAATTTAATAATCAGGCCTCATTTTTTACTACATGGCTTGTATTTAAAGGTCTGGTTTAAGGTGCAAATGGAAAGTTCCCTTTTGATTTCAGGAGAGTTTGGCCGTGTTGCTTAATAACAGCTTTGCTAATGAAGTGTCTCTGTTGGTTACTGAATGTGACACATTTCCTGGCATTTCAAAAACCTCTTCTAAATATACAGAAATTGTCCACTCTTGGAGTTTTTTAAGAATGAGGAAAAAAAGCAACAGCTGACACTATGTTAGCCAACAGAATTTCAAATACTTCTTTTAACACTAAAAGAGGGTTTAGCACTTAGCCCTGATAATAACTAGTTAATAACTAGTGGAAGGCCCTCTCTCTGTTCTTACACAACCAACCTGCTTGGGCTGCACCACCATTCACATCCCCTTTTCTTGAACTTACTGTCTGCTTTGTTTTATCCTGAATGAAGCTCAAAAAATTCTACAAGTTATTTGGGTTGAAACTGTAAACCACATGAAACCCCTGCTATAACTTAGGTTTGTTTTTTTTCCTAAGCTTAGTCAGAATTCTAGCCAAATTGGCAAACATGATCAGAGCTTCAGGTTGGTGCGTGTGAAACAAAAATCCCCCCAAATCTGAAAACCAAGTCACTTTTGCCTTATTTTGGGGACTTCTGCGGAGAACATTAAACAGCCCTGTGTAACAGGATTAAAATAAATTTAACTTCCAGGGTCTGAAATTTTTTCCTCTGGGTTTAATGACAGTTTTATTAACATAAGCTGATGCAGGATTAGACCGTTAAATATTTAAATCCCAACACTTCCTGAAATTAATCTAGAAAGGGGAAAATTTCAGCCTGTTCCTTACCTAAAATAATCTATTCCACCTATGTGCTTCTATGGTCCACTCTTCTAATAGATGATTTAGTAAATGGGATACGGAGTCACTAGTTAATTTACTTTTGGCTAAATTTGCCCGGAATACTTCTGAACAATTAGCACTCTGGTCTGAAGGACAGAATTACTTTGACAAAGTCGTGCCTAGGGGCTGCTCCATGACGTGTTCAGAGTCCGACATTTTTGGTACATGTCTGGAATTGACAGTGACTCAATACATAAGGATATCCTTCCATATTCATTTATGTGATAACCTCACTTTTGTTGGCACAGGAATATGTTGTCTTTTAACCTGACTTAAGGAGCTGGCCCTAGAAATAGTCTTCATCTTTTTGGATAGCAAGTTGGAATCAAGATTATTTTGACAGATGGCATCTAGCCTGTCTAATATGCATTTTACCTGCTCCATAAATATTGATGACTTTAATACATTTGTGTTCTGCCATATGCTTCTTAAAGGTACATTTCCAAAACTTGACTTGGTGTGTGATTTAGATGGAATTAATCTCCATTTTATTGTATAAATGAGATCACAAACACACGTGTTGTGTCTGGCATTGGAAGATAAAAATTATGTGTGTGAGGGCACAGGGGGTAACTCCACTAGATTTACATCCCATTTCCTCTCAGTCCTGACATCATGGACCTTACAAAGTACAAGGAGAATATGTCTTTATATTATAAACCTTTTAACACAGAAAGGAGTTTGGACAAAGGGGAAATCCCTGCCTCACAAGGTCCTGCCACTTGAACCACATTTAAAGCATTTTTTCTCACTCCATTGTAAAACAGTTCAGCTCTGTCACCTACTATGAGTGCCATATAAAATGCCTCAAAGAAAAAAATCTGAAAGATGAGATACCTACTAAATCAGGTTTTTTAGAGTCACAACTGTATGAGCATCCCATATGCACACTGATATACTGCACAGATATTCCTCTGCATAAGGCATTTAAAAGACACTGCTCCATGTTTTCTGGAGGAGGACTGTTTGCTTTATGCGAGGACAGTTCCTTTGAACTCAGTGATTTCCAAGGCAGATGGGGTGTACAATTAGCCCTTTTATTATTAACACCACTTTCCTGCTCCTCCACCAAGGTTACAGCCTCGTTCACAGGGCCGTCACTGAAATGGGAGCGAGTCCAGGGCTGCTGGCAGGAAAAGGGGAGATGTGGGCAAGAGAAAGCCCAAGAACCATTCCCCCAGGCTCCCATGGCCTTGAAAAAAGCAGAACTGCTTCCAACGGGAAGAGCCTCATGCCCCACAGCTGGGACAAGTTGGCTTTGACTCCCAGCAGTTTTTCCTCTGTGGATTTGCCACCTTGTCTCATCAAGCAAAAAAAAAAAAAAAGCAGCCTTAGCTCTGTCCCTCATCACATTTCACTGCTGCTGCTTCCTTTGCCCACTCTAATCAGAAATTGTTCAAACAGTGCCTGGGACAATTCTGTGCATGTATTTGTCAAGATATTCTACAATACAGATGAATATAGCAACCCACAAAAAATATGGCATGGTCTTCATAGTAAACTGTAGAGCAATAATTCAAACTTTCATAAAATACAAAAAATGCAAACTTACATTTTTGCATCAGTTTAAAATGATAGAAGGATAATATTTTTACAAAGAAAAAATATTTTGAAATAGAATTGAGAGTTCCCAGTGAAAAGTACTGTTCTCAAAAATTATGAAAAACTTATAAAAAATTACAACCCAACATAACTGCAGTTCTCCAAAAATTTGTGAATGTTAACTTTGTACTCTGTCAGGTGCACAATTTTTCTAGCTATTTTCAGAGAAATAAGAGATTAAAATTCAATTAGAATCATAGAACATCCTGAACTGGAAGGGATCGTCAAGTATCACTGAAGTTAGAATTAGCATTTACTAACATTTAAACATATTTGCTTTTGGTTTTTGGGTGGTTTTTGTGAAGTGTCTGCTGTTAATTACTGTGCTGTACAAGGGGAAGATAGTGCACCCTAGCTCAGCAGTGAAGGAAGGAAAAGAGAAGGAGAAAACCTACTGAGCATATTTGTAGCAAGAATTGCTTGATAAATAACAACCACTTCAGGGCTCAGCATGTAAAAGGAGAGGTCAGTGGTGCCACTGCTGCTTTGGTACATCAGTGATGGCAGAGGCTGTTTGCTGGCACTGAACTCACAAAGGAGCCACATCCAGTGTGGTGCAAAGGGGAAATACAGGCAGCTCAGTGCTGTAACTCTGCTACCTCCAGTTTATTACAAAGGGACTCCAAGCGCCACACAAGACCATCAGGAAGGTTTCTCCGCAAAGCATTTATCTAAACTCTCTTCAAATTAAACAAAAGTTTTCCCAGCCTTTTTTTTTTTTTTCCCAGTCAAATTGTTAGGGGCTTGGTCTGTGTCTGCTCTCATTAATTTTAAGTTTAAATTCACTCACTCACAGTCAGGATTTATCTCTGGGCACTAACTTCCCACATGGCAGTGCCCAGCAGCCACACAGGGTGGTATTTATCAAAACTTGAAGCTATGGTGACAGCACAGTCCTGAAATTTGTGCTGCTTGCAGAGGGGCTAGGCTGTGAAGGATGTTTTGCAGAAGATTCTGTTTGCCTGAGCAGATTTTAACTGGCTATTTGATGAAGTAGCAAAGGCAAACTGGCAAAGGTAAATTCAGTTTCATGCCCACTCACAGAAGTGATACTCCATAAATTAAAGCTTGGACAAGGCTCACCTTACTCTAAAAAAATTTTTTTTGGAAAAAAAGCAGCATCAGCCTATGCAGAGTTCAAAGATAGATCCCTGCTAGATGTAAACCAGCAAAGCATCCTTGGCTTTTGTGTGTTCAAATCAATTTTCCCCAGCTAGGAATACATCCTGGCTCTGGTTGGATGAGGCACAAAGAAAGCCCGAGACCACAAGAAGGGCTGGCATTTCTGAAGCCAATAGTAATCTCTGGTTTAGCCCATAAGAGATGGCTGGGAGTCAGTCCTCGGCTGGAGCAGAACGTGCTAATTTGGGCAGGTGCTAAAACACAGGAGCTTGGCAGCTGTGAATGGGAAAGGGAAAAATGAGTGCTCCTCCAGCTTTCAGTTGTGATTTGACACCTCTAAATGTGGGCAAAGGCTGAATCAATTCAGAAGCTTGAGTGTTTGGTCAAACCAACAGGCAATATATAAAATAAGCCAGAAACACAGCAAGAAATGGCTTTCTTTGATCAAATGGCTTCTAGGTGGATCAAAACCACAATAGAAAAAAATCTCTTAGAACTATTTATTTATTTAATTTTGGTACTGCCAGTTTAGTACTAGTTCTGGAAAATACTACAACAAATTTCAGATCCTATGGCACTAGAGGTTAACCAACAATCTGAAGCCCTCACAAGAAATGAGGTAAGGGTTTTTTTTCCCCACTTTCTTATTTGATTCAAACTATTTTTTTCAGGTACTTAATTTATTTGTATTTTTGCAGTTACCTGTTCTCAACAGCTCTGCCTGCTGTCCACTGACATCATAATTAACCATCACTTACAAATTGCATTTCATCCTACATCAGCCCTGTTGTCTAAAACACTCAAATGTTTGGAGCAGAGAGCAGTTCACTGCTTTCAGACCAGGGCCTGCACTGAGCACAGCAATGTGAAGGTGCTCCTTGCTTTGTCCTCAGTTCTCAGCAATGCTCATTTGACTCTGTGGTTCTTCACCTGATGTCCCAGCAGTCTTATTCTCTGTAATGTGTCCTTCTCCAACTCATTTTGTTAAAATGCCAGAGAATATAACTGACAATCCCCAAATGTAATTTATCTGGAAGATTTCTTAACACAAAAAGTAATCTTTCAATGTGTTTTTAAGAGAAAGTACTCTGCTTGTAACTGAAGAATCCAAGAGTCTTTCAACCACTTTTCTCCAATCTGAATGTAATTAACCACTGGAGCAATTCAAAACAGGTATTAGTTCAGTTTTGGGCTCAAGTTCAGGGAATTCTTATCTTGGCAAAAAGAAGCTCCACTAACATTTCTCTGTTTCCTATCAAAGCACCTCTCCAAGGAAAGAGGAGAGAGGCCTGGTTCAGGGAGCACAAGTGCAGGATTTTAGGCACCTGTCTAATCTCAGGATTGGTGACTACAAGAGAAGCCAAAGCCACAACTCTGTTTCCAATATACCTAAATCATTAGGAAGCTGAGATGGTGAAAGCACAAAACCCCTGTGTTCATAATTCGTGGGCCACTGAAGTCTGGTAACAAGCTTTATTTCCATGTTTTCTTTTTCCTAATATGTACACAAATCACTTCTGAAGCCACATGTATTCAGAAACAGAGCTCAGGAGCTTCTTTTATTTTCTCAGGCTTGGATTTGTAGTGTTAATGTGTCACAGAACACCCCCAGAGAAATAACCTTTCGCCCCATCACTTTGTTTACTATGGCATTTCTTGGTTTAATAAATGAGGTCGCTAACATTAAAACTTTTCCTTGCTCCTAAGGTTTTGTTATTGCCATTGAAAATTATTTCATTACAATTCATTGAAAACAATTTCATTACTTCAGAGGGCTTATTTCAAATCAGTACCACATCTTTCTTTTGTTCATATCCTCATAACATATAAGAAATAACAGTAAAATTTTCTCTTCATTACTTTCCCCTCCAATCTCATTACTCCATGTTTCTTTATGTTGAATTGGATGAGTCACTCAAGTTTCTAATTCAAGTTTTGAAACCATTCAAATTTAAATTACATGCTTCAGACCATCAGCAATTAACATCTCATAAAGGTTGGGGGTTCTTTTGGTGTGAAGAAGCATAATTTAAGTCCTAGCAATGATACAGAGCTGATAGTGCTCTGTAGATTTAGTATTTTCTGCAGTTATCATTTTCAGTATGCAGAATATTCTATTAAGTAATACACAGCTCTCCAGGGATTTACATATATATTATTTATGGAGAAACCCCTACCATTATATAATCCTAACAGCCTTGTTGGCTGAGTAGATCCACCCAGGGAAGCATTTCATTTTGTCTCAAGAATATTTCTTAATAATTTTACTGCAGTGAATTTCTTGCTGTCTACTTCAACAAGTAACAGCTCTTTATCAAAGGGTTAAATTCTCACAGTCAAAAGAGGTTTTAAGGCCTCTGCAAACCTCTCAACAGCCTTTTATTTATGCAGTGTTGTGTGGTGGTTAATGTACAGTCAGATTCAGACAGGAGGACAATTCAGTATTCCTCATTCTTCTGTGGATACACTACATGACCCAGCTGTATGAAGGATTCCTGAGCCTAAGGCTCTCTATTTAGAAAGTAGAAATAGTAACCCAGATGTAAATGTAAGGAAATATAGGGGATTTTAGATTTTAAAAGTGGTCTTACAAACCTCGTTCCATTTATTATTCCCTATACAGTGGAATATTTCCTACTACAAAAGACTTTTAACCTTCAGTAAAGCCATTGTTTAATTTCTTGTGTTAAGTCTTTTCTGGTTGAGTACCAAGAGACCAGTGACCTTCACTGAATCATGAAAACTGTTGGGAACAGTTTCTACTTCTTACTCACACATTTTCTGACTGACAGAGACAGGAGGGGAAGCCTTAAGCCCACTGCTGGTGTGGGAAGGACACACCACGACTTCCACAGAAGAAAGTTTTGCCTTGTATTAATCAAAACCAGAGCAAAACAAAACCTCAAAACCAAAACAAATGCTCTTGATCTGTTCCTTGACTGTGCAATATCTTGTCTTCTATTTTAGCTTTAGATTACGTGCACAGTAGCAGACATTAAAAAAAAACTCTACAAAGCAGGGGTACATCTGGTACTTTGATTACATTGTCAGCTCAGGTAAGGAAGGAGATAAATACTGATATCGATAGGATAAGCATTTTAACCAAAATACAGCTATGATTAAATTGATAGTATTAGCAAACTGCTTTTATGTTGGGAATTGAACACAATCAATAATTTTCAGAGCACTGCAGCAGCAGGAACACTACTTATTAAATTAAATCAAAATCACCTTGTGAACAGATTCAGTGTTGGGAATAAACACTGTTATCATTTATTTTGATATATAAATGAAACCTCACAACAGTTTTCCCCCTAGTCCTTGTTCTTCTATTAAATTTGTTTGATTCCATTGCTCCCTCTGGGCTGCACAGGTGTACATGCTACAGAAATCTGGCTTGATGCACATTCACCTATTCCCTCTAAACACAGAACTTGTTGGGAAGCTCTTAGCTTCCACTTACAGAAAAAGAAAAATCACATTATGTAAATGGAAAATCAAAATTCAGCAGTTACTAATTGCTGAGAAGTCTCTAAAAACCTGCATGTTTAGTGGTAGTGGCATCCCAGAAGTTCACAGCTCTCATCCTCTGCTCTCCTATGGCGCAGTTCTGCCACAGAAACCCGCACCAGTAACTTGAACTGGTGTCAGTCAGAGCCAGAGGGCACAGCATAAGATCCCCGGCTGTAAATATCACTGGACCATTCTGAAGTGGGCTCATTTCTGGCTTTGCCTTAAGCATCCTTTGAAGGGCTAATTCTGTTTCATTTCCCTCTATTTTCAGCTATTTAGCATAATTAATTTGATCAGCCCAGCGAAAAGAGTGCTCCTTTCTTTCTTTCTTTCATGCTGCAATGATGCAATTTCTTTGACCTGTATTTCTACCTTTTAGATGTAAGAGGTTCACATATTTTGAAATAGTGACTTCTGCATTATGAGCAATTATATTTACAGAATAATTACTTCAGTAAGTGAAAATACGTATTTCTAAAATGGCAAATTTTCAGGTTGCCCCAGTGCCATGAACATTTACACTTCCAGTCATATTGCTCCAGATAAAGATCTTTACAGGAAACTGAACTGTGTTACTTTTGGAAAACATGGGAACTATGAAAAATTGTATGTTTCATAACAAGAAAATGATTTTAGAAAAAGTTGATGTACATGTACAATATCTGCAGTTCTTTAGTAACTGGCAAGGAGAAATGCAGATCTGATTAAATCCCAACTCTTGTCCAAACCTGAAGCTAGGTTAATCTTAAAGATTTTGAGATCATGAAAAGTCCAATAGAGATTCTGCAAGGAGAATGATATTGTACCCTGAAACTCAATCACACTTTGCAGAAAACTTTCCGATTCTTTTTGTAATGAGACTCTCTGTTACTGCAATTCCAATTCAAAGCTCTCAAGCACATGCCTAACTTTAAGAAAGTAAGATGACAAATAAATATGTGCTTAAAATCTGTTCCCCCTCAGCATGCTGCTGCAGATCTCAGGTGTGCATCCTCTCTGTTCTGGGCTACCTGTGAACACAGCACACAGCATGAGGAGATGTTCTTTGGATGGCAGGCTCATTTTCCTCCATTCCTTTCTCATCCTTACTCCTTTAAAGCCTACGTTGATTCTCCAGGGTTTTGAGGAGCAGAGACAATGGCAGATACGGGATTTACCTGGGATGCTTCCACCACAAGTTCATTTTATTATTTCTTCATACAGAGCTTTCAAAGCAGTTTTGGAGGCTATAAATTTATAAGCAATGAGGCAGAGGGTGGACTCATAGATCACAGTGCCATGCTCTCAATCAATATATACAACATCCCAGATGCTGCTCTTGTGGCTTGGGCACACAAGAACCCCCCTCATTTTAACACCAACTCCATCAATTCTCTTCACTCTTTTTTTAAAATAGACATGCTATGATAATAATTAGGTTTTTGTTCAAAGCAGCCATTCTGTAAGACACGATACTCAAGGTAATACTTTTATTTTTATTTTATAGGCTCTTGTTTTGTTTTGTTCACAATTATCAGTGCCTGCTCCAGGTTCTCCAGAGAGCTTTTTTTTCCGAAGCAGGTGCATTTTCAGCCCATGTAATGGATTTAGAGATATTTGGCCATAAATAGATAGTGTTAAACGCTGCTGTAAAAATGAGATAAATGTTTATTACCCAAAAGGTTAATAAAAAATCCACTTGGGACCCTCTAGAAAAGAATTAATCCCTTTAAGCCTGTATTGAACCAGTGACAGTTGCGCAAGATTCACAAGCAAATTGCATCCCTAAAACATCTTAAAAGCAGGAAAAAAAAAATCCTAGACTGCACACCACAGTAAATGGAGGGAAGGAATTCATGAGATAGGTACCATTTATTATCT
This sequence comes from Prinia subflava, assembly GCF_021018805.1. Classification (NCBI taxonomy): domain Eukaryota; kingdom Metazoa; phylum Chordata; class Aves; order Passeriformes; family Cisticolidae; genus Prinia; species Prinia subflava. Next base: position 2,987,166 of record NC_086256.1, read on the forward strand.
AATTTAAGCACTTAGTAGCAGCATCTGTTTACAAATAACCACTTTCAGCATTAGATAAGTCCCATGTTAGGCTACTGTTCCTTCCCAACTTTATTATCAAACACTATGATTTTATCAGGGTATCACAGAAAATCTCAGCTGAAAAATAATGAGCTGTAAAATAGTCAGCCATCCAAAATGTCAGTAGGAAGAGGAAGCAGTACTTGCCAGGCACATGACACTTCATGCATATACAATATTTTCTTTGCATTTCATAGGTTCTTACACCTAGCTCTAATGGACTAAATGCACTTTACTTCTTACTCCTCTTACACCTTGCTGTTGAATACAGAAAGGACATATGGTAGCCTGGATGAAAAAATAATTTAATTTGATAGGTGTACAGGTGATATTATAACCATCAGCCCTGACAGCTGCCCATGATAAGGCAAACCTGGCATGATCTGTTTACACAACACACAGTCCTTCAATGCAAACTCTTCCACACAGGCACCTTCCCTGTTCCCCTTGGGGGCAGGCAGGACTTGCACTCTCCCAAAATCAATATCCTTGTGGCCTCCCAAGGTTTTCAAGCATTGTCTTCCCTTATTTCCATTCATACCTCACCTCTGCTAGTTGTAAGTCTGTTTTTCCCAATCAATAGAATGGATAGCAAAACCTCTCTATTTGTGCTAGAGGTGATTAGTGGAGTTAAGAATAATTTGGCCCTCTATGTTTTGAACAACCTTGCTGTCATCCCCCCCTTCTGGCTGCCTGCTAGAATGAGACAATAAATCCAAGTTTGCTTCCCCAAAGGAATGCAGTGACTACCAGGATGGTGGACTTGGGACAGCTAAGAGCAGTAGATGATTTTTGCACCATTGACAGTCAACACCCTCATGCGTTCTGCTTTTATTCTCCTTATTTGTCCAAATCTACTACTAATCTAAAAATCTACTTTAGATGGATTTTGTCCATCTGAAGTTAATCTTCGAGCAAGGATGAAAAGCATGTAATATTCTGCATTTATCTACATGACTACTTGAAGCAAACACTGGAAATTAACCCAAGTTAAAAGGTACTGAGAGCTGAACCTCCCAAGAGCTGCAAATATACCTCTGGGATTGGTGAAATGCACATCTCAACAACTGAAAACATCAGGGCTGTAACTCAACAAGAGATATTTAAGCCACAAATTTCAGCTCCTGAGGTTTTCAATCTCTGGATGGAAGGACCAGCCTGGTATGCAAGTTCAGTGCATTTTGGTGAAAAAAGAGCTGCATAATATCAAAACATGAGTTGAACCACTAAAATAGTGTGCGTGGTGTGAACTCATGAGTTGTAAAAGACCTTTTGCCAGAAAATGCAACCTACTCCTTCCTCTGACTCCCAGAGCTGAAATCACTGGCTGCACAAAACAGGTGCATTTAGTTTTTTAGAAAGCTGGCATAGGATATAGGGATTGCAGGCTCAAAATTCTTAGTAGGTCCTATAGTCTTTGGCACATCTTTTTTTGTTTTCATTTGCAATTGCTTCCATTTCCTTGTAAAGGCATGAAAAAAAGAACCCTTTGAGGTTGTCAGTGTCTGACAATGAAAATGTTTGAACTAAACTGATGCAAAATTTGGCCAGTTGCTATTGTTTCTTTTTCAAGTCATTGTATTCAAATACTGGATTTTTTTCCTCAAAAGAGTCATGCAATTATTTAATGTTGTCTCTTCTATTTATTGTCCCTGATACTTTTCCCAACACTACAGAGCTTTTAGGAAATCTGCACCTTTATCCTTTCAACTACCAAAACCCTGGAAGATTTTTTTTCTTTTACTAAATACAAAATACTCTGAGATATAACCATTCCTTTGGGTGCATCTTTGGTAGTGTAGAAGGAAATTCTGAATCTCCAGTTTATTTTATACTATGATGCTGTTTATTAGAAACATATCCTGAAGTTAATGAAGTATCACTGCGCATCAGAAGTTTAATCCAGATCCTTCAATCCCCCCAAACTTTGTGATATTTTAAGCTGGAGCAGAGCTTCAATTAACCCCGCCTTTGTGTGTCCCCAGGTTGGAGTCCTGGGATGATGGAATAGCCTAACTCCATCCTGAGATTGACAAGTTATTAATTAGGACAGCAGGCCTGTCACAACCTCTAAGCCTCACCAGCACTTCCACTGGTTCCTTGGAGAGATGTATTGTCGCCTACTATTGGGATTAAGCTTCTCACTTCCAAAATATAAACCTCAGCCATGGCACTGGATTGAAAATGACTCTATTAGTATTTTTGCAGCCTGTTGGCCTGTATCCCTTCCAGTCTGGATTTAAGGATAAAGTCTCAGATCATTGAAATCAATGGGAGTTTTGCCACTGGCTTGACTGGGGCCAGAACTTTACATATTTTACAGGGAATCCTGAAAGAAAGAATTTAATTAACAAATTAGAATTTAATAAACAATGTAGATTAGCAAGTGCAATGGAAGAAACACAGTCTTGAAATATGCTCAGTTGTCTTGGAGATTGTGATTCGGATAATGTAGGGCAGGACCTGATTTACAGAATCTAACTACGGTGGCTGAGAAAGCAGCAGCCAATGCCACAAACTGATCAATTAATAGTGAACTATTGTTGTAGGATAATGCTCAAAGTGCTTTGAAAAAACCCTTGAATTAACACTCTAACAAAACAGAGGGAAACTTCTAGAAGGGATGATTGAAGGATTCGTGGGACTGCCTGTAAATTGAAGTTTTGCCTTGACACAAAGGCGTGGTGAGAACATACAGATTTGGAACCAGCAAGAACTGTATATTTTCATATTACTGTTTCCATTGTATTTACTATTCTCTAATGAGGCCATAAACATACAATAATGGCAATCACATACAGCATGAACTCTATTTAAGAGAGTTTTCTGCTGCATTTTTACCTTCCACCAGTTTAGGCAGGGAGCAGCGTGTGTGTATATATAGTGTGAAGACAAAAAAAAATCATAAACAAAACCCCCACAAATAAACAAACAATTTTACAGGAAAATGTGCATGCTATGGTTTTACAGGAAGTGTTGTATCCTATTTGAAATATTCACATTTACTACCAGGTACCCTGAAGGATAGCCACAGTGCTAAAACATGAGTGCTTTTGCAGCTCTACTGGTTTAGAGACAGCTGCTTTTGTTGGATTAGATTCACAAAAAATCTCTAGCCAACACCATGTAGGTCACCATGTGGGGTTCTAGCACTTGCCACACTGCAAAAACATTATTTAAGACCAAATTTTGTGAAGGAGCCAAAGGCCCTCTGTAGCATCTGGGTGTGCTGGTTTCTAGTTCATTGCTCAGAGAAAAATACATGGTTTCAAGATAGAAAATGGAAAGGGATTAATAGAGGGATTTTTGTACAATACCCAGTCTCAGATTTGAGTCCCCTATGTGTTTATCAAAGCCATCAATGTACAGTTTTATAGTCACTGCTTTCAAAACATCCACAGGCCTGGAGACATCACGTAGAATTAGGACAAGTACAGTACGTAGAAAAGCAACACCACTAAGAATGCGTATCTAATTGCACCCCAGTCTGGATAATACCAATTTCCATAGTAAAGCTATAGGCAGTCATAACAATTAAAAAAAATCCTGTCTTTTCCTTCCTAGCCTTTCTAGTCAGCCTTTCTCAAAGCACGGTCAAATGAATAGGTTTGAGAAAGGACTTAGTTGTCTTAGATTAAGTTTCCAGTGAGCAAAAGTCAACACTACAGATTTATGCATTACCAATGTAACTCTGGGCTATCCCAGTGTTACACTGGTAATGCTGAGATCCCCAGAACTGCTCCAGTATGGAGATTACACAACAGCACATTCCCATTCTTGGTAGAGTTCAAGTCTAGGTCATTTTGGCAACAGGCATGAAGGAAAAGCAGGGCTGTTCCTGGCTGTGCTGAAAAATCAAAGTCCAGCTTCAGTCAGCTTGGGACCATGAGACGGGAAAGACTCTCATCCAAACTTGAACACTTTGCTCTTTACACAGCTAGACATGATAGATGTTAACTAGCACAATCCAAATAAGGAGTCATACCAAAACCTGGGATAGACACAATTCTGACTAAATCTAGGAAAACACATAAAAAACTGACTGACGATCAACAGCCAACACTATCACATTCACAGAGAACTGAGGAGGCACTCAGAGGAGGATATTTCCCAAGAGCCATGCAAGACATTCCCATCATTATTTTTCTAAAAATTTCCCACAAAACCTTACTTTAAAAGCATAAACAACAGTTCTCTTTTCCCACTCACCCCATCTGCAGTTCCTCCTCTGCCAAGAAGATGCCACTGAACTCTCCCTTGTCATGCACCACCAGAAGCAAAAGCTGCTCTGCCACCAAGGTGAGGCCCTCAGAAACACCTGGGTGCATCCCTGGGGTTTGAAAAGATTCAACTGGGTATGATCAGGCTCACCTGGCCCTGCCTTCAGGATCTTTACACCTAATAATGCTGTCTACAAAAGACTGAGCTGGAAATGGCTTTCAGGTGAAGAAACTAATCAAATGCAAAGACCCAGGTTGTCCCCATAAGCATGAAATGGCAAAATGCCTTTTTTTTTTTTTTTAACAGAGTCATTTTCCAGGATGGATTTATATCCTGCAGTGTTCACAAGGCCTGTGTTTTCACAGCATTTGAGGCAAACAAAATGCTCTTGATGAAATACCAGCTTTACTGTGTGCAGAATATGGCATTAAATTTATAGAGCAAAGGAAGAATTGGTTTACTTGCCTTGAGGGGAATTGAGAAGTGACAGTACGCACTTAACAGCAAGTTCCAATTACAGCATTTAAATATAATTGCATACTCTGTTAATCTGTGTCAGGGTGGCATCATTTTAATATGATTGTCACAGATTCTTTCTAATATTATGAGTGATGTAAGTGAAGCTGAGCCTACAGAAAAAGTTCACTTCCAGGTCTTAATATACACTCTAATTCTGTCTGTCAATTATGCTACAGAAGAGTTCAAATAAAGGTCTGGGGATCTAGAGGATGTAGCTACCTTTATTAAAGTACTTCTATTGTAAATACATGTATGGGTCAGGAGACAGTTATCATTTGGTCTTGTTATTTTTTATGAGCCTACTACTATTAGAATAAATTCTTGTTTATAATCATTTTGATGTGTCATGGAATCTTACTTCAAATGGAAATCATGAAGTGAAATAACAAAAATTACAGCTTGACCTCTGCAAAAATGTTCATCTAGCCACTACCATTTGTACATTATATATAGTATTACAGGACACAATTATAACCCAAGGATCCAAAAGCACTTTGTATATCCTTTATAAGCTTTGTATGTCCTTTATAATTATATACATTATATAATTTTTTAATTATATAATGTAAATTTAACTGCACAAAGACTGGATATTGGTGTCTAGTAAGTAAACTTCAAAACTTAAAATAGGCATTACTCTTCTGGCAATGGTAAAAATGTGTCAGACTGTTTCTTCTGGTGTAAAAATCACACGAAGGTGTTTCCTGCCTCCTTGCTCCCCCACATCTAGGTCTGCATTGGGATTTACTGCCTCCACAGTTGTGCTTTAGGAACTGATTGTATGGCTGCACTTCAAACTTGATCAGAATTTATACAAGTTGAAAAATGTCTGCTTTTAGAGGTTTTTGGTGGTTTTTGTCCCAACCATCTCACTGATCTGGTTTAAAAAGCACAGTTGCATCAACAAAAGTATTGCAGCTCAGGGGCTGAAATCAAAAACAGCAGTAAAGGGAGAGAAATTGCTTATAACAAGTTTCTCAAAGTATTTTCTACTGCTGGAAAGTATTTAAAACATCTCTATATAGGCAGCACCTCCTTGAAAGAATCCACTTGTAATGATGATCATGATCAAGCAACAGAATAAAACAGGAAGAAAGCTCCATGAAACAGAAAGCAGAGAGTGGAATTACAAAGCAGTAAGTATTAAAACTTCCTTATCTTTGCGCAAATCATTTCTAGATCCTTCAACAAGTTTACATCTCATATTAAAATATCACTGCCACCAACAAAACTGTCCCCGAGCACCATGCTGGCACTCGGGTTGCTGTAATCGTGCAGGAAGGATGCCACTTACTGAATCACTGGATTTTCCTTGGCGGTTTCCCATCCAACACTACAGGGCTTGGCTGTGTTTAACTCCCAAGATCAGGCAGGATCTCAGCCAACATTGCATGGCCACATATTTTCTTAACCCTCCGACCAGCTGCCATGCTAAAAACACAAGTTGTAAATGCCCAGCTACATAATTCCTTAAATTTAGGATGGTCTCTTCTAACATTTTATTGCCCCATTCTTTACCCAGTTACCTTTATTTATCTGTCACTCTATTTTCTCTGTGGTCACTTATGGTAGCAGGATAATTTTTAAACAGATTTTCTTTCATGGGAAGAACCAAACAACATCAAAATATGGAGTTTCTCCTAAAATGACCTTTGCTGAAACAATGGCTATCCTGGGGGCTTATGAGAAAAGACCCAAAAAAGAGATGTACATTTTGGAAATCAGTGAAGCAAGTGAGTGATTGTCCTACGAGCCCTTGGACAACACTGCACAGAGCTACCATATGCTTCCTAGTGCTCCCCTAACTGCCAGCTGTCTCCACCTTGCTCCTTCCAAATGGCAGAGGGGGCAGCTGAATTGCCAAAACTGATGTTTTGACCTGCAGTTACAGGCAAAGAACAGGCTCGGGGTTGGTTTGATAAGAACATAAGCTACATGTAAGTAGAGCAAGGACAAAACAAGGTCATATTGTTCCACTGCTGCCACGCGAGGGTAACTGAGGAAAAATAACAACATAGAGGCTTTTCTGCTAAACTAGAGGGAGATGAAAACAAAGCCCAGATTCTGAGCAGCTTTTTACATCTATTTTTCCCTTCATTTAGAGAAGAGGCAAATGTTATACAACGTGCCAGGCTACAGAAAATTGGATCCACTGTCCTTTGAATTAATGTGATGTGAATGCAGATAAGCCTAAAACAAATGACTTGTCGAAAAATGTGCAGGCTGGGGAATCTATTCCAATCACCATATCATAATCTTCTTTCTCAGAATGACCCAATTTGCTTTCTTCTGTCTCTTTTTAGCCTTCCTTCCACCATTTCTGGCCACATCACTGGAGAACCATCACAGTAAGTCAGTCTGGGCTCTGCCACACTGGGCCTTGTTTCTAAAGATTGGTGCTTTGAATCACAGAATGGTTTGAGGTGGAAGGGACCTTAAAGATCATCCAGTTCCAACTCCCCTATCATGGGCAGGGATGATGGGAACTAGATCTGCTTGCTCCAAGCCTCATCCTAAAGCCTTGAACACCTCCAGGGATGGGGCAGCCACAGCCTCTCTGGGCAACAGAAGAGTTGTGTGAGTGGCTCCCAGCACACAGAGAAATCATTTTAATGATTATTTTTCCAGTGTTGCGGTGCGTTGCATGGTAGTGTGTCTGGTGATTTTTTACTATGCCAGATGGAATTCTAAACCTTCCTCCTTATGAAACATTAAATTGGACAGGTTGTGACTGTCTGATTTGAGTTACTCTCTAAGGTATGCATCTCATGGGACATTTAATGAATAAAAGCTTTTAATAATGAAACACATAATAGGCAGGTGTGAGGTAGAATGTAGGAACACATCCTTATCTCAGTCATAAATGGAAAGCTTGGAAGAAATGCTCATAAACTGTTAAGAGCCTTTAATTAAGTGTGGCCCTAATAAATTGTGTGCTGCTTGGATGTGTGAACTCAAGAGATCAAAAAACCTCAAAAACTCTTAGGAATTTTGCCCCAGGGCATCTGGAGACACTGAACATGCCACAGGTTCTAGAAAGGCAAAAGATGGTGCAATCACTTTGTCAGTCTTCATTGCCCCAATACCTTCCTGAGGGTTTCATGACCTGCAGAACAGAGTGCCAGGATTCACATGCTACAGCCAGCCTGTTGACCAACCAGGAAAACCAGACAGCAAAATGTGAAAAAAGAGCTTAATTTATTTTAACTATGTTTCATACAGAAGCAAGGCCTGCAGAATGAGGCTCCTGAGGACATCAGTTTTAGGGGGCACATGCTATCTCGCTTCATTGTGGCCTTTAATATTTTGTTAACATATCCTAAGGACAGCTAAACTTCTCCAGATTGGGTAAAAATCAGTATTTAGAAGAGCTGACCCAATGAATGAACCTATGTATACTCTAAGGAAGCATTTATCACAAAGCTGATAATATTAGATCTCAGAGAATCCTCAGAGAATTGCTCCTACCTAGCAGTCCAAAAACCTCAGTTTGACCCTGCATCCAAAGACTTACACTAAGACATAAATTCACAAAGAAGCCCAGGCTTCATTAGCTCTAATTCTCGTGTAATAGGCTGTTTCAAGTCTCTGCTCCTGAGGCTTCCCAAGGCAGTTCTTGCTGGATCCCACAAACTTCAAGGGGCTGTTCAGCACTCATAGATCACAGTGGCACCAGGTGAATGTCTTCAGCCCTGGAAGACAACCAGGAGTGAAGGATATTCAGCTGGATTGCTGAACTGACTTTTCACCAAACAGGAATTTTCTCTACTCTAGACTTTCTCTTCATTGTTAGGTTGAACTGACTCTGTGCATGGTGATTTGCTCTTGTAACCTCCAGAATGCTCTGTGCTTCCAAGAACGATGGTATAGAACGATACAAACAGCAAATCAAGCTCAAATAAATGAGATGATGCTCCCTGTGCAAGTACTGAACACAGACACACAGAAACTCATTACTGAACCTCCCTCTCACATCCATATGTTGCTGCATTTCCCTAATGATTCTTCCACTGTGCCAGTGTCTCCTCCTGAACAGGAGATGCACAACAGCTGGTGCAACAGGACAAAGTCAGGGGAGAGCAGCTATTAGAGGAGTTAACTGGTGATGCCTGGACACCACTAGGAGACATTTTCCATGTCACTGTGCATTCAGCATGGAATCTGTGTCATCACATGGTGCAGCAGTCTTGGCAAATCTGTTCCAAAGCTGAGTCTGCTGGCACTTTGCAACTACCATCATCCCTGCTGTCGTTGCTCTTTGGCTGCCTCACTGCAAATGGTGTTCTCCTGTCACCTCTGCTGCCACACAGACAGACAGACAGGGCTCAGTTTAGTTCCAGCCTACCTACGTAGTCTGTCACCAGGCTGAATGGGAATACTCTGGGCTCCTTTTAGATGGTATTTGTCCATAAGAGACAGCCTGAAAAGCAGGGATATAATTATTTTCTGCTTTTATCCAGGAATAGAGGAGGAATTCCTGATTTTCCACAGGCATAAATGTATTCAAGTCTGCTCAGTTCAGATGTTATTTTTTCAGTGAAGATCATGCAACAGATAAAGAGTCCATGAACTTCAAGCATTACACCTGAATTCTTTAAAGGGACAGCAGACGTTGCTGGGAACTGGAATTTGGCTTGTGTGTAAGTCAGCACAGGAGTGCGTAATAAACTGTGTTGGCGTTGAAGTAATTTTGTATCTGTCAGAGGCAGTTCCTTCTACATAAAACTGTATTCACTGTGAATTTGCAGTTATAAAAATAAAAGCATGAGGACAGAGCAGCTCCTGAACTCAATTGTCAAATGTTGGGAGCCTATCATGCTGTACTGGACAAACTTGTTTTTCCTGCTGTGCAGATCCTTTTCTGCATTTCACCCCTTTCATCTATCCAAATAAAGTGTTGGTTATTTTACAGTTTTTGAGGAATTCTTCAAAGCAGTTACTGTGTTTCTGTACTTTGCACAGAAAGTAGGATATTATTTGCCATTCCATTCTACTGCTCTCATTTACCATGGAGAGAATACATTTGTTGTTCACTGACCCCTCTGGATTGCATGAGCAAATGTTAAAGAGATTTGCTCTACATCCACCCTATGGGAATCCTGCTCAATGTGACTAATTCCCTGTGCTAACATATAATTAAACACACCTTGAGGATTTTCTTTTCTCCCCTGAATCTGCATGCAGCCACATCTTTGAGCAAATTTTATGGCTTGAACATTCTGGAGGCTGACAGCAATGGGCCACTTCATACAGCCAGTACATTGCCACAGGTCTACAAGCTTTTTGGAAAAAGAAAATTTAAAAGTTGCATTCCTTATCCACATGCCACATTATTGGGCTAGGACCAGGAGAGTAGCAACTGCTCACACAGGTTATCTTCAGAGAACTGCTGGCTTGCAACATCTTTTCTTTTTTTCTGCCAGCTCCTGAATAAAAGGAAACAATATCTGTACAACCTCTACTTCTTTCAGGAAATTACCTGTCTCTGAAAGATTTTGTTAGTTCTTTCATTAAGCTACTATTATATAGTACAATTTTATTTACAAAACAACAAAAAAGTTCAATTTTTTTGACGCAGAAAATTCTGGTTCTTTAAATGTTCTTATTATTTGGAAACCCATGGTTTCTGTGCCCAGCTTTCTCTACTCTGTTCTGTAAAACTGAACTTTCAGTTTAATTTTTTTCTGGCTTTGATATATTTTTATGCCACTTACCTATGTATTTTACTCCCTTCTTGCTCCTAGCTTCTGTATTGTGAGAATGAAATGAACCTGTGGCTTTTAGGGATAATGCCTTTTTTTTTTTTTTTTTTTTTTTTTTTGATACCTGGTCCAGAGCAGAGAGACCAAACGGACAAAGTTCTTTTTTTCTACTTGTCCCACATAAACCAGATACATAAAATATATAGACATGCATAAGCCTCTCTAAACATTCCTACAGACAAAACCTCTGCTGGTGTTGGCTAACAAATTCCCCTCTAGCATTTTCTTCTCATATAACCAGAAGACTTCCTTGATACCAAAACCAAGCAATTTTCATCTAGCGTGTTTGGACTAACCTAATCAACATGATGTGACCATCTATTTTAAAGTCTACAGGACAACTAGACCAGTGCAGTACGACTTGGAGCAATTTTTACTCTAAACTTTACCAGACATTGTCTGCTTTAGTTTGTCTTTATGGCTGGTTCCTTAGCTTCTGGCAAGGCAAGTATTTAAAAAATGAACATATGTTGCATAAAATGACAATGCATGTAAATTAATTATTTGACTCTGACATACATTTCTAGCGTAGCCTCTTCCTGCACAGTAATCTCTATTGCTCGTTACTCTGATCATGTTCTGTGAAGTCTGTGAGGCCAGTCTGTTACAATGCAGCTGCATCTCACAAGTCATTCATTACCTGTAAATGCAGGTGAGCATCCTATATGACGCAAAGATGAACTTTCAAATAATTGATCTAATGAGGACAGGGAACATTGTAATAATTATTGCTTTGGGTGGGAGTAGCTGCTAGGATGGATAAGCTCCCTCTGTGGATTACAGAATCTCTGATTTCTGGAGTTACTTACTCAAAGTGCAGGTGCTATTTACTTATCTGCCTTGTAGAGGAGTTGTAGATAATTTTTTTTACGTAATGTCAAGCAAATACAAAGCATTGTGGTTAATAGCTCGAAGAGTGCTAATAATAATCATGCTTTTTGCTTACGGCTCCCCAAATAACCTTCCTGACTGGATTTCTTGTCTTAAAAACCAAAACTGAATGAGAGAAAATAGAATCAGAACTGCCTGAAATGTCAAATCTCAGGAGCACAGCTTGGAGTGTAGACAGATGGACCTAGCAAAAAGCAACTGCATATAAAAGTGCTATAATCCGTTGGAGCAGCATGTTAGTCGAGAACAATCAGATTCAAAATTGTTCCTCTGAAATTTTCTCGCTGGCAACCAAACATTGTGACTTTTGTCATCGTGCTATGAGGATGAATCAGATGGGTGACAAGAGCCAGGGACTGGAGAGAAAGCAGCAGATGTGAAGACAGAAAAGTGAAGCCAGCACAAAATGCCGCTATCGCTTTCGAGGGGAGGTAGTGATTATGGCATTAATCAACATTCCATAATCAATGGCAAAAACCCCGAGGAGTGCCAATATCTATTCATCTTTATTTATGCATATGCCAATCCTTCTTTATAATGTTGTCCCTGGGAGTAGTTTCTAGGTTATAAGGATTGTTGCCATGAAAAGAGATAATTGTAGTTCATGACCTGGAGGCCAAGGTAGTGCATAATGACGCTATTGTGCTCTGGGATGTACAGGGAGCTCTAGAATGAGGGTGGAATGTAACCAAATACGGCATTCCAGCGGAAAGTCAACAATTTAAACAGAGCATTTTAAACAGAATATCCTAGCTGTGCTATTAGAAATATGCTTTTGCCAGGGTGTAATTACACAGAAAACCAAATTATATCACAAAAGTGATAGCATTCCTGACATCAACAGCCAAAAAAGTACTTTACCCCAGGAACTCACCAGACCTGTGAACAATGGGAAGTTGTTTTGGAGGGCTGTTAGCCTGGGATGGAATCCTACCTTTGCATGCATGGTACTTAACTCCTTCCTTGCCTCTTGAGCAATGCTTTCTGTCATGCTCACCCCATAATTACATCAAATATCTGCCATATTTGAGACTGAGAACTATTTTCCTGTATAGTACTAAAATGTCCTAGTTATAAGCCTTAAAATTATCTAAGAAAGTGTCTGGCTTAGCAACCTTTAAGCCTGCTATTTCCAGAAGGCTTCAGCTCAGCACACCAGATAAGGAGGCCTCAGGGGTGCTTTGCTGGTTTTGGCAAGGACTGTACTAAAATCCTGAAGCAATTCTGACTTCTCGTCTTTACTGGTTGCAATTCTCATTTTCTATTTTCAGCATAATTTTAGTAGAACACCAGAGCGCCTTTTTTATGCTCAGACATACAGATAATAAGTTGCATCACACCAAGTTGGAGGATGACATGATTTTTGCAAAGACTTGAGTGTTAAAAGTTTATGAGAAGTTTGATTTAAAACTATAGTCTACACCATGTTCCCTAGGGAAAAAGACAAGGCTCCTTTAAAGCTTGGAAATGATGCTCCATTTGCATTGCATGGATCTGAATATACTGGATTAAGTTGCTTTATGTGATGTTATGTGACTGAACGTAACCAAGTATAACCATATGGTCCATAAAGTAACTTGTGAAATAGACTTGCCTTACCCTGGGAATAGATGTTGCTCATTTACGATCCCCAAAATATTCTGTGTCTGAATTGCTTGCAAGTAGTACGAGGGAGCTGGGCTGTGTTTTGAGGCGGGTGCAGCAGCCAGACAGAATTCTGACACTAGCTCAGCTATAAAATGTACTTGTAGGTCAAAGCTACAGAACAATCTGTATCATGCTGGTTGCTGTCGTTAGCGTTTCCCAGTGCAGATCTGTTCAATATATAAAAATACTAAATTACTGACCCTGGTTATGTTAAAATGAAGGCTGTAAAGACTATCACATTATTCTGGTTAGTTCTCCAAGGAAAAGAATAATCTTGGAATACAGTTCTCCTTCACATCTACCTTAAGGATAAAATAATCTGTTTGAAGTGATCCCAATTCAGTCCTCTGTAGCTTTAGTCCCTGTCTGCTATCTTTGACAGGTAATTTTTCCCATTGTTTTAGTGTGTAGTTTAATCACATAAAACTACATAAACACTTCTCAAATATTTCAAATACACTCTTTTTCTGGTTTGCCTTATGTAATAATGATTTGCAAATCCAAGAAGCTTTCCTGACAGACTTTGAAAGACCCCAAGTTGGTCACGTATAGCAGCGCTTGGATGTGATGGAGTCACTGGATGTTACTAAGATGGACCATAATTACAAAGTTAAGACTCAGATCACAGTTATTTCAATATCCTGGAATAATCTGAATTCAGAGCCTGGGACTAGGCTGTGACAAAAAAGTATAGAATTTAAACAAGAGTTCCCCAGGACAAAGAATGCTTTGATCCAGTATTTTTGGCTAAACCTTTTGCTAATATCTACATTTTTTTCACTTCAAAGAATGGCTGGACATAGATGAATACTAAAAACTTGTTCCTGTAAGAACAGAATTGGAGCACACTGAGCAGTGGAGACTCATCTGACTTTCTTTCCTTTGCTCTTCGTTATCAATAACACAGATGAAATTCACACGTTAAAGTAAATAAAAGGAGAGATAAGAAAGAATAAATAATGTGATCAGTCGATTAATCTAATAATCTTATGGTAATACTGGCAATAACCACTGTTGCTTCAAAGCACCATGAACAGCATTATTTGATTAAAACTGCATGGAAAAATGCATGCTCTGCTTCTTAAAAATCTTAATGAAAATAGTTTTACTAACAGATACATCCTTTCCCAGTTGCCCATGAATTGAGTAATACTAGGTGGAAACCAATGGCTAGGTAAGTAAATCTAAAGGACACACTTCTGATGAATGTCCAGAGGCGGTTCTGTATATTATATGTTGCAACCTTATAACTAAAAAGTGAAGTCTAAATTCAAATGTTGCATCAACTACCTGTTGACCTTATTAGATCAGTACTTCTTTATTACCTCCAAGATTTTTTGGGAGGCATTCATAAATATCTAAACCCCTGCTAAGAATATAAATGCAGAGGTGATGAACTCTATTTCATTACAGATTTATGCCTTTAACAAGAAAAGAGAATATTTGATATTAATAATAAAGATCTTCACAAATTTTTTAGGGAGTTACTAGACTATAGCATCCTGCACAGTTACTCTGTTCATACCCAATTTCATGTGCTTTTTGAAGACTGATAATTCATGTTTTTCTATTTTGTTAAATAAGAGATTTCAGAAGGCATAGAACATCTCTCTTTGTGCATGTGTGCCTGCATGTGAACGTGCATATACATGCAGGGAAGTTTCTCCCCACCAATCCACACACAATTCTGTTTTCTCAATTTTTTTTCTCAGAGTGTTTCCGCAGATGTCTGTGGTAGAAGTATCAAGCCCTACTCATGAATGCTGGATGAAAAAAGATACAGATATTGGCTTCCCCACTGCTCAAGGAACTCATTTTTGAGACTTATTTCACCTCCAGAAGTAGCTGAGTGCCTGCACTATTTAGACTTAAATTATAGTGATGGAAATTAGATGTAATTGTCTTACCAGATATTGAATTCTTTCCACATCTGGCATTAACATGAAGTGATGAAATAGGCAGGAAAAGAGGAATTAGAGGTAAAGAAAAGTAGGAATGGATATTAATTCCTAAAAGTATGCACCAGAGCTCTGGGTGCTATGTCCTTTCCACAGTATTTCCACTGTCCCTCTGTTTTTTCCTAAAATATCATTTGAGCAGTGGCCAGAAAAAAAAGCAAGCAGACTCATGATCAACTAAAAGAAAACTTGGTCTCATTATTTTATTAAAACGAAGACACTAAGTGTAGGGAAAAAAATGGAAATTAAGTTTCTTTGACCTTTGCCCTTTGGACACCAGCTAGATCTTTTTTCCCCACTGTGACTGATAAGCATAGTGAAAAGGGAATGAAGCCACGCCAAGCATGTCCAAATTCTTCATTTCCAAGCCTTCTGTTTCCTTCTGCGAAAGGGAGTAACCTCTGCATATTACATTATTAAGCTGCAACTAACAAAAATAGTGTCTTCTTCCTGTCACACTTTACAGCAGACCAAGGACATGCAAATCATGAGACTATAGATTTATTTTACCTTTTTTCATTAAATATGTATCTGTGAGGGAAACAGGCAGAGCCAGGATTATTCCCTTAGAACGATTTCATAAATTGCACATGGTCTGCACAGACTTTTAGGCACAGACTAAACATCCATCACTCCTTCCTTAGATATTTTCCTCAAGTCCTATTTTATTTTCCTCTCCCCTCTGGGTTATAAAAAGTTGAGCCATTTCCTCTATAAAATAATCATCTTCCTAAAATAAGAAAATAGATGCTTCTGACAACTGTATATCATTATGGTATTCAAGCTACATAAAATAATCCCAACATCTGTTTCTCTGTCAGTTTTCCAAACCCCAACCTACTAATAATATGCTAGACGGATGGTAAAACCAACTATCACGCTATCTGGATCCTTCTGATTAAATAAATGCAATGTGGATTTGTGGCAGCTTTTGTGACAACACAAAAATGTATGGAAAAAAATAGATGCAAAAAGAATCATGATAAAAAAAAAAGAAGCATATGCCACTGATAAGAAAACATCAAAAGTAAACTCCAGAAAAATAATTTTAAGACCTGTCATTTATTAGACCAAATTTGACCTGTTCTGTTTCTACAGTTCTATCACTCACAAGATGGTTTCTTGCAGGTTTTGAAATCATGGCTGACCAGTGATACTATTCTCTTTTGCTCTGTGTGTCTAATGCTCAGAAAGATGTTCTCTTGATTGACCTTAACATTTCACCCTGCTACTGCCATCGTGGGACTACCTCTTTTCAATGGGAATCATTTCAGTGTTAGGAATTCTGCAGTGAAGGGTGCTGCATCTGGTCATACAAGAATGTTAAGGATGTTCTATTGCATATAACTGATCTTGGTTAATGTTTAGGAAACAATAGCTGGATTTGATAAAATATTTTTCCCTATGTTGGAGCCACAGATGAGGCATGAGGCAAAAAGAGGCTGTCATGACATCCATTTCTATGCCAGACTTAAAAGACTTTTCTTGTGCTCAGTACATGTGATTAATGACTGTAGGTACCTACGAATGGCAAACTGAAACACGTTGGACATCCTGCTACTTAAATATCCCATCTTCAGAAACACAGAACAACAGAACAAGTAGACAAGTAGGCAGTGATGACCTTCTCCCAAGTTCTGATAAGCCGCATTGTACGAATTTCCAGAGCCAGAGATGGTGTTCTCATCTTTGCACTGAACAGCTCTTGCTGCACTTTGATTGTTTCAGTTTGAATACTCAAGCTTTGGAGTGGCCTTCTTGTGGTTTCTGCAGCTGTCTGGATGCTGCAACTTGAAAGAACTCATGTTATTATCTCTCCATCTTTTTTGTGCTATTTAATTTGAAAAAAGAAAGTGCAGCTGCCTCATTCCTCTTCACTGACTGTGCACCTAACTTCCAACTAATTTTGATTGCACAGACCCCTGTAACCCTAATACTTCCTTTTGTCTGTAACTGGCCTTATGAATGAAGGCACGGTGATTAAATTACAGTGATGACATGCCTGCATTGACTTCTCTGCTATGCATTGTGGTATATGACAGGGTTTGTTGTGTAAAGTCTCTCAGGCTATTAGTTGTCTGAAATAATCTTGCAAGAAAAGGTTTCATTTTTAATGATAGAATTTTAAGTATCAAAATGGAGCTGAGAATGGAAAAAAAAAATGGAATGAAGTAGAAAACTTATGATAGAACACCTTCTAATTACAATAACGCACTCCAGGGCTCAAATTATCAAATGATAATTTACACCTAGGTGATTTGACAGCACTCGGCCTTTGGCCTTCTGCCTAACAACACAATAGGCGTAAATCATTACCAAGCGATTCACACCCTGTCATGTCTTATTGCTTAATTAATTTGTCTAAAAGGCTTTCCATGAGAACTTAGAGCAAATGCCTTTGTTGTACATCTTTTAGTATGGGGGTCAGTACCTGCCCTCTCTGTCATTCTCAGCTCTCATTCCAGCCTGCTGTAGTTTAACAGCAAACTTTTGCTTTTTCCACGTAGTCATTTAAATTGATGTTTGCATTTTTTGCTCTCTCCTTTTAAGGGAGCTCATCAGTTGTTCAATGGCTGCTGTGGACCCATGGATGAAGGTTAAAATTACGCTGAGCCCAGGACTGCAAAGAGCCTAGAACTGATCTTATGGGTCACTGGAACACTGAACTCAAGCAATTAAAATATTATTTTTATTAACTTGTCGGTGTATGTTTATTCAAGCAGCAATATCAACCTCATATATAATCTTAGAAGAAGTAAAGCTATATTGCTGAAGCAGACATTAAATATTTTGAATATAAATAATGTATAGTATGTTCTTGCAATGATCCAATCTGAAGCCCTGGCACTGATCTGGAGAATAATAAATCTGATTATACAAAAAAAAAAGAGTTAAACAAATGTATGGGGAATATAACTACTGATATCCATTAGACAGGATGATCCAGCTGCAGTCTTGAGTCCTAAAAATATTGATTGTTGAAAGCTACAATGATTTTACAAGGAAAGTGACCCCAGAATTCACTTCTGACTCCTTTAGTAGGGAGGATGTTAGGTTAGATGCATCAAACACACTGGAAGGCTTATTTATGTTCTTATGAACAGTGATAACCAGAATTTCCTAAGCAGTCTTTTCTGCTAGAAAATAAAAAAGAAATTACAAGAAATATTCCATAAGCCTTTGCAATGAAAATAATTTTTCTAGACGTTTACTTAAGCCCTACCCAATCCTCTTCAAATGCTTTCATTACCAAAATAACTTGCCTGTCCTGAGAACAAGGGAACAAACAATATGTGACCTGTCCTTGCATCCAGAATAGCCACTGCTGGAAGATATCCAGGATCTGGAATGATGGGCATGGTACAAAACTGAAGGTGGGAGCCATAAACATGTGACATTCGAGGCAAGCGAAAAGCTGGAGATAGGAATTAAATCTCTGAGTAAGAAATAGTCTCTCAAGGAAAAGCACTACTGTGGTAAATCTGTCACCTAATTTCCCCTTGTTCTAAGTACTGGGAGTTTTAATTAAAAAAATATTGCTCTTGTAAATTAAAAAAAAAAAAAAACCCCTCAAACAATTAAATGAAAAAACACCCCCAAAAATCAAACCACTTTTGGTGAGTGAAATGGCCTTGGCTCAAAAGCTGAAGTCCTTTAGCTGCTCTTGTAGCAGGCACAGTGGGGCAGCAAGGAAGCCACCAGCACTTCTCAGAGCACAAATAATCACGAGCTGGTTTCAAGCCTGTTTAAACACTTGTTCTTTCTTGCTTTGACTGTCATCTACAACTAAAAAATTATTTCGTTGGCTTGCTTTGATTTCACTTTACTGACTGTCATCTTTCCACGATGAGATCATGATTTCTCCCAGACATCTCCTGGCTGAAGACTGAGTGGGCTGGGAAGTGTCCTTAAACTATCTCAAGCCATGGAACACTCATTATTGGCCACATGAAGGCTTTTAATGTTTGTGCAGGTGAATGCAGAATCAAATTTCTGTCCAATTAGCATTTGTACTCTTGGATACATGTGTGATTCTATTTAGAAATTATATTTTGGGAAACCATCAATCTACCTCACACCTCTTCCTTGATTTTTATTGCTATTAATATAAGTAAGAAAGAGGTGATAGGAATGCAAAAAAATAGACAGAAGACTACATTTATCTTCCAAGAATCTTGTTTCTTCTTATTGAATTTTATCTTTGAAAATGAAATTATGTACCTGCAACTTAACACCTGCAAACTACAGAAATTTACTTCACTTCTTTGACAACCTGAGAAGGAACATCTGGGAAAACCAAGCCAGAATGCAAACAGTTGGAAATTTCATTACAAGAGAATATAAATTCTTCCCTTAAATAGAATTTACAAATTAAGACTATTTTCTGAGGATGTCCATGTCCCTTATCAAAGGTACTTTCTTTCTAATTCTTAAAAATGGAACTGTCCCTTAACTCAAATTTTAGATTAAGATGTTCCAATAGATATTTCCTCTTTTCTTCTTGGTTATGTTAATTTGCCTTGTGTTCACTGCACCTTCCCACTTACCTGAGATTGAGCTTCCAGGTAAGACCACAATTTTACGATTTTATGGCTGTTTGTGTAATGGTAAAATCAAAATGCTGATGTCAGAATTTGGCTCTCCCCATTTCCAAGTCAAGTGTGCTGACTCTAATTATGTAAGGGTGACTGGGACATAACCTCAGGTGTCTTCCAGCAGATCGAGGCAGCCTTTTGCTACAGAGCCACATGAAGCAAGAACAGCAGGTAAAATCCCCTCTTGACTGTAAAGATTTCTTGTTTACCATTTTGACAAATATTTGACTTATTTGGTAACCTCATATAAGATCGACAATTACATCAATGGTTTTAGCAACTGTCCTACTAAAATTTTTGTATCTTGTGCGTGCGGTTCCTACAGACAGGAGAACATGGTTTGGAGGTGGCAGATGACCACATTTTTTTAAGAAGCCAGGTGAGCAGGGCATGTTTTTTACCACTAAATTACCTTAATAACCTTCCTGAACACTCACCAGCCCAAGTGACCTGCTGTGCTCCAGTGATGTTACCAAGATCAGTTGTTTAGCCTGAAAGAGGACCAGACCCTGTGAGTACACAGAACAGAACATGCCGACAAGTCCAATAGCGATTATTTCAAAGGCAGTTGTACAGACATCTAGCTGTTCCTTTCATTCCTTTAATTTTTAAAAAAGGAATTAATTCAGTGTTATTTCATCCCCTACAACTGTTGGAAAATACCCACGGGTTTGGCTATCAGGTTAAAAAGAAACTTTATGGGGACCACCCAGAATCTGTCCTTGGTTATCCAGGGCAACAGAGCTTTAGTGAAAGATTTTCTTTTTTCCCTGTTTCTGTCTTAAACTTTAAAAGGGAAGGAGAGCCCTTTTAGCTTTTAGGCAGCTGCCCAGACACCAGCTTGCTCTGTCAGTCAGGTTGGCTCACACTCTCTGACTTCCCTTATCTTAATTCCAAACTCTTTAATAGTAATGTTGAATGCACAAAACCCTAAGCCACTTTTGATCTTTTTATTAAAAAAAAAATCACAAAAAGTCTGGGAGGTTGGATTTTGAAGATGCATATATCTCCTGTTTGTGATTTACATGTTCTTGGCCTTAAAAAGTGTATTGGAAGGTACCATTAACTGAAGGAACTTGTTTATTTGACTTCTGAAACCCTGGTTCTTGCATGGATCAGCCTTGTTTCTGCTCACTTCTCAGAATGTTCTGAACATAAAACAATAAATGCTTTTATCAGCCTTTGCTAGTAAAAGAAACATCTCTGCTCTTTGCTGGTCTTTAAAACAACAGCAGTGACAGTGTTTTTAATCTTATTTCTGAATTCAGATTATCTTTATTTTGCAAGCGTTCTGATTAAACCAGAAAAGAAGGGAATTACAACAAAGAAACTTACATTGAAGAATGGAATATGACAATCTATTCAGGGAGACTCCTTTGATTTTTACTTGAGAACAAGTCTAGGTTTCTTCTCGTTAGGCCAAATTTTACTGTCATTACACCTGGCAAGTTAATCAAAGTCAGTGTGACTATAGAACTGCAATTGAATTCCACAAGAGTGACATGGCACAGTCAGAAAGATTACTTCGCAAATCCTCTGTAAAGAGTATCTGCAGGACAGTGAACAAAATAGTTTTAACAGTGGCAAAACAGAGTGCAATGGTTAAGCAGTAACAGGATATCATATTTTTTTCAGTTTGAACAGAAATCCTGGATTACAAAGGGACTTTAGGATTCATCAGACCTTTGGAGCTCATTTCCTGCATTGTGACCCAGGACACTTGACAGGTTACAAGGAAGCCTTGCAGCATGACCCAAATGTGACATGAGAGCTCAGCCTGACCTCGGAATCACAGCCTGGTCTCTCACCAGGACTGCTCTAGCTCCACTCAGCTTTGATTATATTTATCCAGAAGTTTATGATAAATATTTTTCCTGCTCTTCCACTCTATTCTTTCTCCCTGTAGTTTACAGCATTGTAGAAATAGAAGCAGCAAAGAGTTCATCCGACACAAATGCTTTACAAGCACCTCTAAATTGTGATGATACCAAATTTGCATGCCTGCCATCTGCACACAAACCCTGTCTTTGCTCCAGCAAAGCTGACTTGCTGAACTTACAGTCTCTAGATCTGTACAGCTCTGCCCCATTGCACGGTTCTCTCTGTAAACACAGACAGTGGGGACAGCAGCAGCTGTGTGTGTCCGTCCAAGGGCAGAATGCACTCTTAAGCTTTAATAATAATACTTGTGGCAATATGTAACATTTAAATAAGCCTTTTCATCTTCAAAGTCCTCTGCAGGCACACAAATTCACCCAGCATCTCTCTGGTGGGGCTATTATTAGCATAATTTTACAGAAGCAGTCAGGGGACAAAGAAAAACAATGAGATTTGCCCAGGGCAAGTTGTGCGATCACAAGCAGAGAGATTATTGTAAATTGGCATTACCTGGGAACTTCATTTAGAGATTATCAGAAAGAATAACATAGGAATAGTGTTCAAAGAACTACACCGAGTGTGGACACCTTTTGTATGATGTGCTCTTTCCTAAAAATTATGGATATATTCCAGCCATTAACCTAACAGGAGAAAAAGGGGGAAATTTTAACAAGTGAAAACCATCCAGAGTTTTCTTATTGGCAGTTCAGTGTTGCTCAGTGTATTGTGATGTAGATTCAATTGATTTTTTGCAGAGAAGTGCAGCACACTGCAGGGAATGTGAAATATCACCTCCACTGCACATTGATTTAAACCACACAGAGTTAAACCGCAACAATCTAGTGGCTTCTGATAGAGCCACCCTGCTATAAATATATAATCAATCTTTTCATTTTTTTTAAGGTATTTCATTTTCATGGGAGTGAATTCCAAAAGCTGAAATTCAAAGGAGTATCAAAACTGTATTACAGTAGCTGAAATACTAACGCACTGTGTCCTGGACTGTACCTCCCTCAGACACATGACATGGTTTTGATCTAAGCTTTAGGGAATAATGTGGACAAAAAGCCTTTTCAAAAACAGAGAATAAAAATGGTCTTATTTGAAATTTGAGTATAACAGCTGAAAAAAGCACCACCCTCATCTTTATTAGCCTGCTATTCAATCCACATGAAGTGAAGACATTGTAACGCTGCTATTATCACCCTACTGGAAGTGGAGTGGGAGAATAAATGGAAAGAAATGCATTACACGCTGTCCAAGAGACCTGATCCTGAATTGCACTGAGCTTCTTATTCCAAGCCAGGAGTCCTTTTAGCTCTCCTTGACCTCACTGAGAAATTTGGGCTCCCCAGAGCTAGTGCACAGTATTCTTTATTCTTACAACTCTAGGATAGGTGCACTGAAAAATACATTTAAAAGACACAATTTCTTTTTTCTCATTTTGTTTTTATATCTAAATGTAGTAAGTCTGGCAACATAAAGGTATAGCAGCTGAACATTATGTGAAATATAAAAATCATGTCTATTTTATCCAGGATTTGTAAATTGTGCAAGGTTAAGAATATTCTGCAGGAAAAAAAGCACATTATCCTTCCAGAAGTGGATTTGTACTTGTATTTTCCTATTAAAACATTGTCTTTTACAGATTGTTCTAAGTTCTCTATATGAATAAATACAGAGTAGGCACAATATACTCCATCAGTATAATACTGACCAGAAAAATATTGTTGGGGGGGGGGGGTTTCATAAGAAACAACAGCAAATGCTAGAAATCTTATCAGCCAGGGTGCTGTTGCTTTTTTTCTCTTTTCCTTTATTTATAGGGGACAGCTACAGGCACACCACTCACTCTCTAATATTCCTACAGAAACAGGAACCATCTGGGTGCTGGGGTGGGTGCAGCGAGCCCTAGGGTGCCTTTAGCCAGTTCACTTGGAATCTCGAGTCTGTCCCGTCCTATCACCCAGCAGCAATGGAACATTTGTTCCCCGAAGGGCCGGCACGCTGCCAGCAGCAGGTGTTAGGCTGTCCTCTGGGATGAAGGCAGCAGGCATGAGCACTGATGTGTGCCCATGACAAGATGTTGCAAATCTGCTCTCATAGCGACGGTGACAGCATCTGGGACAGTGTTGTGAGTCACCATTCTGTAACCATTAAAAACCAGTTGCCATTCCTTTCATAATAATAAATTAAAATATCATTGCAGAGCGGGCTGGTCTCAGGAAGGAAATTAAAGAAGGCATGTAGGGATAAACATGTGTGTGCACTGGCGCACACAGTGTGTGTTATCCGACCGTGTTCAAGTGATTGTGTTTTAAATTGACAGGTACAGTTGATGGATAGGATAGGGTCATGGCTACTATTCACACTGCATTTTTAGATTTTCCTAAAGGAAATACAACCAGGCAGAAAATGATTAAAAGTCAGAAAAAAGTTACTATCCTTTTAATCTAATGATTTTATAATTAATAGGTAATTCAGTTGTATCTATTAAGCCCAGATTCCTAAAATTCCTAAGCCACCTCAGTTTTAAATTTTATTTACATAGGCTGAAGTTGTGCTTCTTCTGCCTAAATGCAAAGCTAAGCAGGGTATTTGGCATTTTACAAGAAGAGGATTTATATAAATATCTGCATGGAAACAATAATAGATTAGCAGTAGCTGCCACTTTCCAAAATGTCTGTTTTGAAAATGCTTTCATAGGCAGGTGCACAGATATTGTTTCCGTGACTTCTTCCCACAGAGATCATATTCTTCTACATTGATTTATACTGGTTTTGAATATGGATAAAGTACATTTTTAAAATTCAGCAACAAACCATACAGCAAATATCCAAATAATGCTGTCCCTTGATTTCTCTGGAGTCTTGCTGGCATGCTGGCATGCTTATCTTCCCAGTCATCTAAATCCAAGACCTTCCATCTTATTGACCTTTGTTGAATACAATACATGAGAGTGATGAGCTCAGTGACTGGGCCTCCCTTTGACCACTGGTCATTTGTCAGCAAGGCCACTGCTGTCATTTGGGCTGAACCCAAATTGGTCCAATCAAAGGCAGAACTGATGTCAGCAGAGCCAGGATTTCACCCTGGGCCTCAACAACGATCAGCATTATTGCGATGGAGGTTTATAAGCAGGACTCATCAACATGAGGGGCTTCAGAAAGAGAGAACTCAGACTGAAACCAATACAGTTTAGCCCAAGTGGTTTTTAGCATTTTAATGCTTCTCCTCTATTCATGTTAAGTCTACACTTGGCTTAACAATCTGGGTGGTTGTTCACTGCTTTTAGTCCATCAAATAAGGAATTTTCCCACTTCTTTCCCCTTTAGTCTTTGCTGCAAGCCCCATAGTTGTAGGTTTGCCCAGTAATATCCCAGGTACTGCTGAAGACCAGACACCTTGGCTATCACCACATTTTAGTGAAAAATAAATTATTTCCACAAAGATAGATGAGAAATTGATTTCAAATGCTCCATCTTGTAAAAATACATTTTACTTTTGCCTTTTCTCATAATTTTCTATTATTGAATTAAAAAAAAAATTGTTATATATTATTTTTTGTCATAAATGGAATGTGCAAAATAGAATCAGGTGGGCATTTTTGGACAGTTTTGAAAAAAATATTTTCTTCTTTTAGAACAGATTTGGAAAGAATTTGGAAAAAATATGCAGAAAATATAAAGAGCAAATATTTTTTATCTGGTTCTTTTCAAAACAAAAATGTCTGATTTAAATGTCTGATTTCAGGAAATTTGTCCTTTTTATGGTTATGAATACTTTAAAATTTCCCCTCAGAACCAAGTACCTGTCATTAAAAATTTTACCTAAACCTGTAAGAAGACTAGATTGCCAAGAAATTTTAAGTGATATAAGCATGGAAAAAAAAGAATTCATTTACATTTGAATGCTAAATTCAGAGACAATGTAGAGCACTTTTTTTTTAGTATTTATTTTGTTATGGAATTGAAAAATTGATCACTGAGCTATTTTTTGCTGCATGTTGCAAATACAGGAAACCAGAAAGCTGATGGTATTGGAATTATTAAACAACTCCCCTCACCACACATTAAACTCCTCTGTTACTTGTAATACTACTACAGACTTAAATTTTAAATCAGGACTTGCTCTACAGTGTCTTCAGTATAAACATCCAGTAAGACAGTAAAACAAACTTCCTTCTGAAAGCGGGGAGAGAAACAAAACAGATAAAATGAACTGCAGCTTTGAACCTCTAACAGTTTTTAAGGATTAACTGCTGTGTCTGTGTTTAGTGACATAACACCACCAAATTCAAAAGGTGCCTATTACATCACCCCCTTGACCTCTGCTAAAGCCTGGTGACAGGCACCTCTCAGGTCATGTTCTTTTGATTTTTTTTTGGTGAACAATGAAGTTTTCTTCAGTCTCCCAGATCATTCACTCACCTGCTGTGTGTTTAAGATTAGATTTTCGAAGCCAGGCATGTGAATTTGTGCATGTACATCTGCAGGAATCAACAACTGAAAACCCAGCCCCTGGTTAAAATGAAAAACACCCACCCAGAATCCTATTCCAATGTGAATTCTACAAGGGCCCCTTGAGAAAGTTGAATCCTTTATTGAAATGTTTGACAAAGAAACCACATACTTTTCTATTTTGATGCATTAGATAAGGATCTACTTTTTTTTTTTTTTAAGAAAAAAGTCTTTGCTCTAAATCAGCAGCATGAAGAATTAAAACATGAAAACAAAAGCGTATTATTTAAGGAACAGCCTGTTCCCTAAACTGTTACTGTGCTGGGTGCCAAACCACATTTTGTGATATATCATGTACAACCTTCTCTTGCATGTTTTACTGTTATGCTTTATATGACTTGGAGTGAGAAAACCCTGATAGTTGTGCCTTGGACTCACCACAAAGACAGGTCCACTCGCAGGGCTGAATCACAACATGACAGCTTCCTCCCAGGATGATGACTCTAAAAGAGGTGGAAAAGTGTTTGTTTATTTGGTGATATGTATGAAAATCCAAGTTAAATAGAAATGTGAATTCATAGGGAATCTGCTGCCCTTCACAAAACACTTGGTAGTTGCAGAATGACAGTGACCTTGCTGCAAAGTGCAACTCACATGAAGTAGGGCCACTCCGTTCTCACACAGGTCTAGAAATAAATGACAGTGACCAAAGCTTGAATGTGAATTTGCAGAATATAAAGCATAATTGCTGCCAGTATGCAAGCAAGCCTGGAGAGGTAAATGTGAAATTGTTTATTTTACGGAGGGCCATGTTATATTTAATTTACAGTGCAGTAGCAACAAGCACGCATGCAGTTACTGCAGAGCAGCTCATGCCCACCAACTTCATCCTCAAATCTATGATGGAATGTTTTGGTTACATGCCTCTACCCTCCATCACTACTTTTACACCGATCCACTGTCAAAATTCATCCTGATTAATTTTCCAGGACACACCGGAGAGGGCAAGCCTAACTTCCTGTACCGTGGTAGAGAGAAGGGTTCAGCAGCCTTTCATAGGTCTTTTTTGAACAAATCCTGTCCCAGAGACAATAACAGGTTATTAAAAGAGCAGGCCTGACAAGTTAGCGAGGGAAAAAAGGACTGGAGGTGGATATGGAAAGGGTGTAAGTGGAGAAACCTGAAGCTGGAAGCCAATGGGTACAGCATGTGCAGAAGCTGCTGCTAACTGCTCTGTTAGCTCAGGTAGAGAGGTCCAAGTTATGGTACAAAAGGTCCCAGACTCAGGAGTGACCCACAGGGATGTCAGTGTGACTATTTTCCATTTTATTTATAATCCTTTTAGAAAGATGACAGGCAGGGGCTATACTGAAATTATACGTCTTTTAATGCCAAGGACTTATGGGAAAAGAGATTATAGAATCGATGTTATTCCTCCAGTTGAAATTGAATTCTCTCTGTTCATATGCATTATATCTTTAATAACATAATTGTGTGCTATTTTTTCTACAAGTCTCTTGCCTTATGCCTTGCATAGTTCTGACCTATGCTGGGATGAACAAGAGTTAAATAGTGAAGTAGACTGATCTGGATCTCCACATATTGAGAAACTAGAGCTAATAAATGAGGTAGAGATCCTTGGGACTTATAGGAAAGTTAAATCCACTTAGAGGTCTGGACTCTCTAAGTGCCATTACTAAAGTCATCATGTGGTGATAGGCAGATCATGTAGTCAGTGATGTATGGTCACTTATTTGTATCTCATTTTTAGAGAGCCCAAACTGATACTCCAGGGTTAGCACTGAAGTGCTGAACCAGCTGAAGGTGAGAACATAAAGGGCCATGCCAGGAACATATAAAGTTTAATTTGGTATTCCCATAAACATTTATAGTAAACTCAAGTATCAGTAAAAAAGAAGTATCAACTATGTGTATATTGAAAAGACGGAATTTTTTTAGATACACTGAAAATAGGAAGTAGCCTAAATCAAAAATTCTCTTTTATACATATTATTACTGTGAATTCAGAGGATTCCAAGGGAAAAAATATTAAATTTGACAACTCACTAATGTCACTCAGGTGATCCAAATGCTGCAGATCTTTACTTAGCTGCATTTAAAAAAAATAATAGTCATAAGAACATATTTTCTGTAGTGAACCCTGAGTTGGTGTATTAATGTGAGGATCTAGTGATAAGTATTCTAAAATAATTATAAAATCGGGATTTTTTTTCCCACTTTCTGTACATCATTTCCTTTCACCTTCTGGTGGTATAATAAAAATAAATTAAATCTCGTTTGTAACATACGTAAATGTGACTGTAAAAAGTGCTGTAAAAAGCTGAAGAGGAAATTAATAACTCGAGGCAGTAAACAAGGCCTGGGACCACACATTGAACTGTGAGGAAAAACAGAAGTTTTTCTGTCCCATCTATCTTATATGTGAATAAAACCCCACACAGTTGAGTAAATGTAGCATAATGCATACACAGAACTTGTGCAGTCTTAATTTCAGCTTTCTAATGTTTCAATCTTTGAAGTCCCCAGTCCTTTTAACATTCCTTAAATGTTATTTCACTGTAATTACTGTGTTTGTAATGAGAGATTTGCTTTCCCAAATGGAGTTATTCACTATCAGTCCAGTGAGGTTCTGGGAAAGGGAGAAAGGGTTGCATCTTACCTGCTCAAATCCCTTGCACACATGGTCAGACAATTCTGACCAAACTAGAAGATCTTTCCTCAAAATTCTCCACTCCATAAGAAAAAAGTCTTCACCTGTAGGAAAATGCAGAAAAGAGCCACAGTGACAGTTTATTCCTGAGTTTATTCTGGGATGTGCTGCCCAATCCCTGATCTGGAGCAGGGCTGTGGTGGAGCACATCCCAGCCCATGAGGGAGGCAAGTGTGCATTGCACAAATGTGGATGAGCAAAAGCTTATGGTTTATGAGGCAGCTTCAGGGAATTGTGTTTATATTATGGCTGGGCAAAGGTGCAAGCTTTGTGCTTTTTTTTTCCCTAAAAAGGGAAAACCACAGAAAGAAACGGAGATGAAAAGGAAACAAGTAAACAAATGTGGTTTTACAGAAACTGAGGGACAATTTATCCTCAGCACAGCAAGCAAAAACTTGGAAAACATTTGGAAAAGTCAGAAAACAAGTTAAAGTTGGTTGGCAGACTCTGACAGAGCTGACAGCTAAAACTACCCCTGGCATGTTGACAACAGTGTGGCATCAATCTGTGTGTAACAACCTATCCTTGAAAAACTCCATCCTGGATTTAAGCTAGCACTTCCTAACCTTTTCTCTACCCAGCATCCAAGCTGCGGTGTGGAAAAAGTTTTCAGACGTGACTTTTAACTCATTCATGGACAGCGGCCGGCTCCCTCCTCAGGCTGCCGTCATGACGGCCGCCTCAGCCGCGCCCCCTCACGGGCTCCTGTCCCTCCCTCCCGCCTCGCTGGTCGGCACAAACACCGGCCCCAGCTCTCTGCTCACCCCTCACCAGGGCGGTGGCACCTACTCCACATTCCCGCTTTCTTTCTCCAGAACAGTCTCTGTTTCCTAGAGCAAGGCTGTGGCAGGAAGATGAGAAATATTTCGGTGGGAAGGTGAGGAACCTTGTGGCAACATGGCTGCCCCCGCTGTAACCGACCCCACTGCGGCCTGTGAGCTGCATGCAGGGGCTCTGAGCATGCTACTAGCCACAAGGTTCTTAGTTACTCCTGCAAGACAAAGCGGCCTCAAATTGTACCAGGTAAGGCTCAGATCAGATATCAGGGAAAATTTCTCCCTGGGGAGTGTTGTCCAGCCGTGACACAAACTGCCCAGAGCAGCAGAGTCCCCATTCCTGGATGGATTTAAGAGATGTGAATGTAGCACTCGGGGACATGTGGTTTAGTGGTGGCCTCAGCATTGGTGAGGGGACATTTGGATATGATGGTCCTATCTCAATGACTCCATGATTTTATGTTTGTGAAGTAGGAATTAGAAAGAGCTCATAGTAAAGCTGAGGCCCAGCTGCAGCTGGGTTGCACAGGAGTTTGAGGCACAGACCTCCACACCAGCTTACATGGCTGTATGTTTTTGCATGAAGGCAAATAAACTAATGCCATGGCACTGCTTCCTCAGAAATCTGCAGCTGCATCCACTATTTGCTGGTAATAGCCCAGGCATCCACATTGATACAGCTAAAATGATGTGCTCAGCCTCATAAGCTATTGACAGCTAGATCTCACCTGAGGCGTGGTGGTAACAATAGGCACAACCAGCCTGAACTACCTGCAGCTTCCATCTCAAGAAAAGTGGGTTTAAAAAGTTCTTTTCACACAACAGTCTCACATGCTACCATATAGAATGCTATGGAAGTTCTTCCTGTGTTATTACTACACCTTAAAAATAACCTTCTGTTTCGAGATCCTTTGGTGTTCTCAGATTATCTGTATTTATATGGTTCTTGTGGTCCTATGATCTCTACATGTTTAGCTGGATGATACACAGATAGCCTGAGTTGTCAGTCACTCTCCCTCCATCTCTCCTATCCATTGCTCGAGAGCCTCACCTCACTCCTATAAACATCTTTATATAATATATCCCCGAGGGATTCAGCTCAAGCACCTCAAATACACTAAAGACATCTGTATGTAAGATGTCTGCTTCCATGAGGATGCAGGCAAAGGTTGCTCTGCACAGCTCATATGCAGGCTGTAATGACCATATTATTCTGATTATAAATAAAGCTGTGCTTTCTCACTCGTGGTATGCCTAGCTATCATTTGCTGCTGCATGCCACGTTGAGGTTGATACTTAGCAACTGATGGGGGGAAAAATGAGTTGCTAACATCTGTTTTATCTTCTTTTGATGAATGAAGAAACAAACAGAGGCCTTAGTTGTGCACAGATCATTCAAAACAATGAAATTTACACAGATCCAATGTTGTTGTGTGTTGCATTAATAGCAAAAAACCAAATTATTTTAGTGATAGTGCTAAAAGAAAAAAAGTGCTCATAATTATTGTCCTGTGGACAGCCTTTTATCCAGCCCAGTGTATTTCAGCCTTTGGACACTTGGCTTGGATCACAGAGGATCACAGTGTCAGTGATCACTGAATTACACTTACTGAGGTATCTATCAGAAAAAACTAAGATTGCTTTTCTTTCATATTTCTCATGTGCTACAGCCATGTGAATAGTGGGTCTGTTTGGTTCCCAACTGCAAAAACAAATAAAAATTCCATCTTTAACACTTAAGAAACTGTCTATTTTTAGTTTGGTTTCCTATGGAAACAAGGCATCTGTGATCAGGCTGTCTCTGTGCATGTATCTGTCCTTGTGTACCCCCTAATAATTTTTGAATCTAGTGGCCTTTTCCAATCAAGTGTGATGAAATGATGGGATTTTTGAAGTATCTGGGTTCTAACATTTCCTAAAAATATGGGGCCAGGTAGATGATCAAAAAATGTTGATGTTGCCCAGCTGAGGGAAAGCTGAAGCACGAACTTACATCTTATGAGGCTCCAGAGAATCCATGGAGGTGAGAGCTGCAGTAAATAACACAGCTATACAGAAGAGCTGCAGTCCAAGGTCATGCTTTTATGCACCTCAAATCCATAAAGAAACAGATTTAATTCATTCCACTCCTCACACAATTATTCGTTTAATATTTGCAGAGGTCTCCTTTCACTTCTCAGTCAGATTAGAATTCTCCCCTTTCCCCACAACCAGTGAAGAATCTAGAAGTTTTCAAATTTGACCTGTCATTTGGGTCAGAAGATCAGGATCATGTTTTAGTAGGCTGTGTAATTAAAGCTCCCCAAATGGTGTGGACTTGTGCATCAGGAAGCTTCAGGGAATGCCTGGAAGCAAGATGTCTTTGGGAATTAACCTGCAAGAAGAAGAAGTAATGTAGGACTCAGCTCTCCTTTATAAGTGGATACTTAAAATATATGGACAAATTAATAAATAAATGTTAATGAGGTGTTGTTTTGGGGAGAATGAAGAGAGGAAATGGGAGCAGTAGCTCAGCATGATGCTGAATAGACCTTGGTATGGAAGAGTTGCTAGCTTAAAATTATCTTGTTCCTTTTCAGGTTAATCCATCTCTTGCTCTGTCTTCAGTCTTCTCAACATTGCCCAGATCTGGAAAACAAGCAGATGAAAGAAGTGTCTTTTGGGGTAAGGAAACTGGAACAGATGCTGAGTGATTACTGCACTGTGTAAAGCTGACTTTGACTGCAGTTTTAAAATGTCACAGCTGACTTGGGAACTGGAGTTCAGCAAGAAGGGAAAGACCCTCCTCCCTCTCCAAGAGCTGGATCTGAATCTGTACAGCCACACTTCTGCAGGTTTGCATCCAAATTAATAAGGCATCCCCACGGCAGAGCTGCTTGTGGGTTTGTGCTGTGTGAATTAGTTGTGCTGTGTAGAGATTTCTGGCCCAAAATGGGGCCTGCTTGGGCCTCTCTGCACTGCTTTCTTGTACAGTGGAGCATATATGAGATGCACGATGAGCTACGGGTGTGGATAGTGAGTTATTGAGGCTGGGAAAATGGGGAGAGCTGCAGCTCCTACTTTCCCTGGAGAAGAAATGTTTTTTCAGCACCTGCTAAGGTCTGCAGAGAAATTTCACCTGATTTGTAGCTCTTTCTAGGCTTATAAGAATTCCACATCCTGGGAGACATACAAGAACTCAACACCTTGGGAGACAGGTAGGCCTTTCAGTATGGAAACAGACTTTCTAAAAAAAATATCCTGGATGTAGAGATGCTTTCCTACAGCTCTGACCTCTCGTGTTGTTTTGGTCACAAAACCTCAGGTGGATGGAGAGGACAAGGATATTTATCCTCACTGGTCTGAGGAGGAGGTCCCACAAATAAACATTTTGGATTTTCCCCAGAGCAATATTGCAGTTGCCATTTCTACCATTAGCAATCTGCTGTTACTTCACCCTGCCCTGTGTAATGTGTTCTGCTGCTTGTTTGCCATTGGATGGACATTACAATTAAAGACTTTCTAATTTCTGATCTTTTATATGGAACAATAATGAAAGTATTTGAAAAATAAAAATAGGCAGACATATTTTTGACACTATTTGCCTGACACTGAAAGCAAATGTCTTCTGGTTATATAGGTTTTTCTTTCCTATTTCTACAACACTTACCATAATTCATTTAAAAATAGTTTAGAAAGCAGTGGATATAATTAATGTATTGATCTAGTTTTCCATTATGTTGTTAGCACAGGTGAAAAATGTGCTTTTGATGAAATTGTTGATTAAAACTACCAAAAAATCCATTATATCTAGCTTACTTTTCCTTACCTAATGAAGCAGATGGTTATAAAATAAGGGAAGGCTATATTGACCTTTACTAGGAATATATATGGCATATAACTTGATACCTATAAGATAATTAATATTAATCTGACCTTTTTAGTTTCTGGGCTACAATGCTGTTACTAATAGCAGCTACATAATGTGTTGTATGTTTTCACTGAAGAGGTCACACACTGGCTAAGAGCAGGGAAAAGTGGATTTGCTGGAGCTGTTCTCAGCATCTCCTTGATTCAGGGCAGGGAGGAGGAACAACTCCATCTACCTTCCCAACCCTCTCATACACCTTGGTGGGTCAGGAAGGTGCAGAGGGCTTGTTGTGTGGGTATCATGCTTTAAAGGTGAATTGTTTCAGTCCCCAGGCTGCTGATCAGCGTGAGAAAGTGCAGAAACAGTTACAGCAGGGTATTGGGGATTTCAGCAAGGCAGTCCCAGTCCTGTGCTGGTCTCTGTCGCTGAGCAGGGACCATTTTGGGTTTGCCTAGCACCTAATATGATCACACAGCAATGCTATTTTATGTGATAAGATAGCTGTGTGAATATGTGACTGTGGCTTGCCTAGCATGGGATTACTCAAAAATGGCTTTTGCTTTCAAAATTCAGATCAACCCTGGGTCAAAATAACTTAAGTCCTAAAACAAATGCAGGGTACTCTGTAAAAAGCTTTTAAGGAATGTTCTATTCACAAACATTTTTACAACTATTGAGTCAGTGATTGGACTTTTTTCAGATTTAAAAAATCCTGGGTGTTTGCTGCACTGTTGAACAGCAGTTGTCCTTCATACTTGCCTTGCAATAAAACTTGTGCCTCAGTTTCTCCATGGTCATTTGTTTAATATTAACATTTAGATCTCCAGTAGAACCATATGATCTTTAAGGCCCCTTCCAACCAAAATCATTCTATGATTATATGGTTGTATTAAATTAGAATTATTTTATTCCAGAAAAATTAAAGATTCCAAAGCAAAATCCCATTCTCTTTTGTTTGGGTCAAGTGCAGACCTTTACAGCCAAGCCAGTACACTCAGTGCTGCCTCTGTTCACACCTCTCAAAGATCATGATCTCTTAGAGGGTATTTATTGATTGTCCAAGGTGTCCTCTGAGAGCAAACTCTCAACAATATGTGGAAACATATTTCATCCACATTGGATATTCCTAGCTGTCAGCTGAAGTAGTCCTGCTACTCTATATCTCTGCATCAAAATACTCTCCAAATGTCAAAATAAATGGGTGGAGGTGCAGATAAATCCTTTTCCTGCTCTTGTTCAAAGCCTGTCCAACTTTCCCAGCCATCCAAGCACTGCCCTGTTTGCTGTTTCCACTACACTGCATCCCTCTGCTCCGTGCTGTGAGTGCCACAAGGCTTATCCCAGACACTTCTTCACATGCAGAGTGCTGCATAATGACACAAGAAGGCTCCACATTTCTGCAAGGACATGGATTTTTTAGTAGGAGCGCTGGTTAGCGCTGAGCTGGGACTGCAGCCGGCGCTCCAGCCATTCTCATTCAGGCTGAATCCTTGGGTGCCTTCACTCGCACAACCCCTGCTCCTCCCTTCAAATTGTAGACAGGCTGTTAGCAGCAGTTGTCTGCCTGCTACAGAGACCAAATGGAAAGGCTCCCCGTTCTCAGGATCACCACCTATAACAAGTTTCTCAGCTTCGAATTTCTTCCCTGTCTTTTATTTGACTGCACTTGAGTGAATTGCTCTTCACTCCTTTCCAGGTTCTGTGACTTCTCCCTGAATGTCCTCCTGAATTCTCCCTTTTTTTACCACTCTCTTCCCTTTCCTATGGACACTTACACTGTAGACTTTTTTCCAGTCCCAGTTTCTTGCTTATTATCATCTGCCTATTTCCTACTTTGCCTGGCTTTCATCCTCTAGGATTCTGATCCCCTCGGGATCAAGAGCATTGCCCTTCTCTCAGTTCCTGGCCTGTTTAGATACACCTATGTATACATGCATACCTACCTATATATATGTTTTTATATATATTCCCAAGACTAGATGGTATGCAAACTGTGTATGCTCAATCAATGAATAAAATATTTAAAGAATATTTTTATATTTCTGACTCTTTCCAGTCAGCAGCATAACCATCTCTTGTTTTAAAGATGCTTGCAAGTCTTTTTCTGGCTAATATAAATAATGTAAATAATTCATGTATTTAGTAACAATAAATATTCATATTTCATTTGAACCAGACAGTGGTCGTCTAGATTAAATTAAACTGCTTTGGATTCAACAGCTGGCAATCTCCCATGCCAAAATAAGGGATTTTAGTCATACTTTACTTAGAGTATAGAACCACCAGAAATGGGAGGTGACATGGAAAGGAAATGGGCTCTCTTACCCAAACATATAACACATCTGTCTGTTGACTGTACTTTCTTCAGACTTGGCTAAAAGCAAATATATTTATTCTGGAACAGACAAAATGGGTGCTGGAAGGAAGAATACAGTTTGCATACTTTATGAGCACAGATAGCTGTGTCAGGGTCTCTTACTGCTTTTGGAGGTCAATTCTTAGTGAGTTGTATTTTTTTTGCC
This sequence comes from Prinia subflava, assembly GCF_021018805.1. Classification (NCBI taxonomy): domain Eukaryota; kingdom Metazoa; phylum Chordata; class Aves; order Passeriformes; family Cisticolidae; genus Prinia; species Prinia subflava. The sequence continues at coordinate 3,023,036 of NC_086256.1, forward strand.
AGAGGAAGCTTAGTGATTTGGGGAAACGTTTGAAAAAAATCAAACAAAACAGTAAAAAAAAGATGAATGAAATAGAAATCTACTCCCCAAAATAACAAAGACCTTTTCTTTATATTAGTAAACTTGTAAGCTGCATTTTTATTTGTTCAAAATTTTCATCATTATACATAAGAGTTTTGTATGCATGGAGGAGAGGTGAATTTAGCTTTGGGAGAGACTTAGGGATTCTGCTTTAAAATTCAGGAAGAGGATGGTTTCCTTCCTTTCTGTTCCAATTAATTGTGCAAATATGGGGCCATTGGTGGGGGGGAAAGTGGGCCATTGTGGGGGAAAAGTGTTCAGGTTTTCTTTTTGTGTTTCCTTGGTGTTTGTCCACCTTCCTAAATCTGTAAAAAGGGCTACTGAGAAGAAGGGCTGGGAGCTGATGTATATTTTCTTGCTTAGGAAGTTGGAGAGCCCAGGGCTGGAACTGTTGTGAGCACTCTATGTAAACCATATGTAAACCATAAAAAATCAAGAGTCAGAAGCAAACTCTGCTTCCTGAACGAATAAGGTAGGATCACCAATCTTTAATAAATCTCAGGTAAGGAGCTCTGCAGAACAGGATAGAGAGATTTCTCCAAACAATTGCTCAAATGCTGTATATACATCTTAATGAGGAAAAGGTATTTTTTTCAGCTAGTCTGAGCTAAACTATGTTAAAATCCTGCTGAAGACAAAGCAGTTGTATTTCACATGAATTATCTGTCTGGGGTTAATAATGGGCTTACACCTGGCAGTTAGCTAGATAATATGTATGGAATCTATATTTACCCCATAATTGTTCTGATTTGTGGGTTAAATATACAATGTGTGTCTTTCTGTTCACAGTAGGCTATTCTGGACTGGGCCTTTAAAGTAGGAATGTAATTTCAAAGGTCAGTGGTTTAGGGAGTCAGATTATTTTGTGAGTTCTTTCTGATTTCCAAAGGAGCTGGAGATGAGGTTAATGGGATGCTAGGGGTCAGAATTCAGGGGGAGTGAAGTGGGAAGAGCTCTGAGTCAGTGGGTTCCCTGAGAGGATTCCCCAGTTTGCTGCCAGCAGACTTGTAAGTCCCAGAGACATTAATAAACCTTTTGTGTTGTTATTTTTGCTTGTTTCTGTATTCTTTCCAGCATTCAGCAGGATTTAGGGCAAATAGGATGTGCCAGTAATGGGAAGCAAACACTGAGATGGCCAATGGAAATATTCTTCTTATGCATGCTCCCCATAAAACACGTGCAGGTGGGCCGTCTGGAATCACAGCCATGACTCTGCCTGGTGTTATTTCCTCATTTGTTGTTTTCTCCATCTGCTCATTTATTTTCCTGGTTATGGTCTTCTTCTCTCTGTCTCCATTTCCCCCTGCTCATTTGTATAAGTAGGAATATCCTTCCCTCCAGCAACTGTGTAATGTGCTTTCCCTTTTATGTATATATTTGGCTTGCAAATAGGTAGTTTAAAAAGCTGAGACAAGACAGAGAAGCCATGATCAAATTCCAGAGAATCTTCATGTGTTTAGACTATATTTCTGCAGCTTTTTTCCAAATAAATATTTTTGGCTGTGGCACATCACAATCTAAACACACAGTAATGAAGCTTTACTCAGGACAGGTTAAATGGGAGATGAGAAGCAGAGAACACAATGCACAGTAAATGCAGGCTCTGTCACCACCTCACCTGGGCACAGCAGGGACAGGAACCACTGTGTTTGCTGAGCAAAAGAAGGCGCTTTGCAAAATGTCTGTATTCTGTCTGGCTGCCCAAAAGGAGGGGTGGCTTTTGTCTGTGATGGCTGCCAGTTGTGTGGTGCTTTGCCAAGGAGAACTGCAAAGAAATGGAAATCTAACCTACCATTCTTTCCTGGGTTGTGAAGATATTGGTTCTGACCTCTTGCATGGCGTAAATCATGAGGAAATTACTGGATTAATTAAATAAGCACATGGGGAGGAGGAGGGGGGCAGCCTCTTTTCTGTCAGATGGTGGTGAGGGCTACTGTACCCACAGCTCCCTGCTAAATCTGCCCTTTCACAAAAGCATGTGAGTGTGATATTATAATGTGTTATTGTGATTTTCAGCTATCCTTTCTGCCTGAAAGTGAATTTTGATCTGCAGCTCTGGGGAGCTGCTGGAGCCTGGTGGGTAATGGTTAGTGATGGTGTGGGATGGACTGTTTTCTCTGCTAAAACTTACAGGTTTTGACAATTATTTCAGGATTTCCCCCTAGAAAAGGATTCTGAGCTTTTACACAGACTCACTGTCTGACCCCTGGCCACCTCAGTCACCTTTCTACACCTCTCTCTCATCTGTCCCATCTGTTTGGACTTTAGGCTCTTGAGAGCAGCCATTGTCTCTTCAAGTGTATTTATTTTGTACAGTACCTAGCGCTGCAGGGCTCCTGCTCGGTTGGAACCACTGGGTGTGACTGCAATGTAAATACTGAGTAATAATAATAGCATATGTGGGGGTGTAGAAACAGGGAGAGAGAGAAAAATATTTTCCCCATTCTTGTCTGCTTTTTGTTGTTGTTCTATTTCCTATTCACAGAAAGCATACAATACTGATTAATGAAAAATTTCTGGCTCCAGTTCAGTATCTGGCTTCAGTACATTTGCTATTTGATATCTGAGATATGTACAACATGTTCACAGTGAATTCTCCAACTGAAAACAGTAGAGTTCAAACCAAGTCAATTAATTCACAGAGTGAATGGATTCAAGCCCAGATTCTCGTGCCTTGTGGAGGCCTCTTTGAGTCTCCTGCCAAAAGATATCTGTTTATAAATGCAGTAAACGTAACTATTTGATACTTATAGCTCTTACAGCCTTATGTGATTTTTTTCCTTGTTATGGCTGATCTCTGATAATTGAGTTACATTTTGCAGACATTTCAGGCATTCTCTGTCTCTCTGTGCTTTCTTCCCCCCCTGGCGCTCCGGCTCAGCCAGTGCTTTGGACGGTTTCACATTTCCTTTCTCTTTGTTGCCTTGGATATCCTGCTGAAGTAAGGCATAACAAAACTGTATCCAAAATCCATACGTACTTGTAGCCAGGCTCCCTCCTGAACCTGCTTTGTGACTCTTGCATGAGAAACTTTACCATTTCTGCGGAAGGAGAGGAGAGATAAAGCCTTACAATGAAAATGATTGTTGTGTTCTGCACTGATGGTCCAAGAACATTAATAATAGATCTTTGTTGAGCAGTATCTCTCATCCCTAACACTCATGCATTTAATCAAGTGATGTATATAGTACAGTAGGCATTTTTGAAAAACATTCATCACTTATGTGGAATATATCAGGTAACATTATAAAAACAAATAGAACAAAAAAAATGGGAACATCTTTATCTATGTGAGAAACTGAAGTGAAACAATGGAGAGTGGAAATTTGGGAAGGACGTATAGGCTAGCATTTCTTTTCAAAGAGGAAACATTCAAGATTTGTTTCTCTTATTCCTTAATTATTATTTTTGTCTCTTTTTTCCCTGCCTCCTAGTACGAGTGCCACAGAGCTCTTTTTATTTGTGCTTTCCTCTCTTTTTTTCATACCCCTTACCCATTTTTTAACCTGGCCATTCAGCAAATTCACCTGTTGTCTTTATACCCACTGTTTTCTGAAATTCTACTTCTGAACTGTTTCTGAGCATGCATCTCAGAATATGGATGTGTTTTCCTGGATATTTTGCTGTAACTGAAATGCTTTACAGACAGAAGTTAACTCCTGACATATTCTTAATATTTATCTTGTCCTATTTGTTGTTTGTTATTCTTGGCTGTATCACTCTTCCCTTGCAGATCAGGTCTGCAACCTGCAGTGGTCGGGTTTGCTCCATTTCAGTTTCTCACCCAGAAAACAAGGAATGAACTCCTTTCTCTCTCATGGAGTTATCATCCATTTGGCCATAGAACCACAGAGTCATGGAGGCTGGAAAAGCCCTCGAAGTTCATTGAGTCCAACCACTAACCAGGCCACCACTAATCCATGTCCCCAAGCAGGACATTGTCACAGTGGACACGGAAAGAACTACACGAGGACACGCTGGTGAGCGAAGCAGGAAAAAAGGGGTGAGTTTATTTACAAAACTCAGTTTTATACATTTCCCATGGTGCCCGTGGATTGGAGGATGGAATTCCACCTCTCAATCCACGTTGGTCAAGCTGTCAATCACATTTCTCTTCTCACCTAGAAATATGTAAACAATGAAAGACAGTTAGCAAAACATGGCCAGTGTTTATAGTAGCAAGTGTGATAAAGTGAAATTTCTGACTCCAGTATGAAGAATATTACAGAAGGCTTAGAAAAGTCTTCAAAACCAGGGTGACAGGACATCTGTATAACTTTTAAATCCCTGCAGGGATGAGGACTCCCCTGCTGCTCTGTGCAGTCACTGAAAGGGCTGGAAAACCCTTTTGGTGAAAAAATTTTCCCTAAAATCCAACCCAAACCTCCCCGGAGGGACTTGAGGCTGCTTCCTCTTGTCCTGTCACTTTTTCCCTGGGAGCAGATCCCAATCCCCCCGGCTAAACCCTCCTGTCAGGGAGTTTTGGATAGTGAGGAGGTCCCCCCTGATTCTCCTTTTTTCCAGCCTAAAGAGCTCCATCTCTCTCAGCTGGTCCAAACAAATGATACCAGTAAAGATTATTTTACTTTTGGTTTTCAAGTCACACCTCTGTGATAAAAACAAAATAAAATCAGTCAGTGAAAGAGACATGGAGAGGGAGGAGAGATTAATAATATCCATATTTTTAAAGTACATTAAAAATGTATACACCATCATACTACTCCCCTGTCTCCCCAAGTTCTTTGTGCTATTTCTACTCTGAATAGCAGGAGCTGTTTCTTTCTATGTATTTCTGCAGCACCCATCACAATGAAGTACAATTCTCCTACATTACCATAAATGTTGCTGAGAAGCAGGTGTAACACATGTGAACTTCCTAACACTGTGTTGGAACATCAGAATGTTTAATTTAGCTGCCTAACAAGAGGTAACATGAAGCTGGTACAATATCAAATGAATATATATTGCTTTCAATATTTTTAGACCAGGAATTAGAAGACAGTTTGTAGCTGCCAGAAGTTCTGGAATGGCCTCACTAAAAGGATATAGTTTCAAGAGCAACTTTAATGAATTAATGGATGAGATTGTAAAACAGGATAATGGCAATCTTGAAACCACTGTTTCTGATCATGTCATCTGGCCTGTTTTGGTTTGTTGATCCATTATTCACAAAAGAGCGGTGAAAAGAGATTTGAATGAGTTCTGCTGTGTTTGTGTGTTGTTTGACTAATTCTGTGCTTTAGGGCTCCTGTTTTCCTCTGAAGTGATAGAACTGGCTAGATACAAGAGGCAGTGTAGTCATCTGGCTGCAGGTAGAAGTGCATTATCTAAAGATGCTTTCCTGTTTCCCATGGAGCATGTTGGGCTGAAGCAGTCAAGAGAAGGGCAGCAAAGCTGGTGAAGGGTTTGGAATGTAAATCCTGTGAGGAGGGGCTGAGGGATCTGGGGGGCTCAGCCTGGGAAAAAGGAGGCTCGGGGAGGGCCTTCTTTCTCTCTACAACTCCCTGACAAGAGGGGGCATCGGGGGAGGTCAGGCTCTGCTCCCAAGAAACAAGGGGCAGCATAAGGGGAAATTGGCTCAAGTTGTGCCAGGGGAGGTTTGGGTTGGATATTAGGAAAAATTTCTTCTCTGAAAGAGTGGTTAAGCAGTGGTAGAACAGGCTCCTCATTGGAGCCAGAGGAGTCACCATTCCTGGAAGTGTTCAAAGAATGAGTGAATGTGGCACTTCAGATGGTTTAGTGGGCATGGTGGCACTCAGTCAAAAGTTGGACTTGATGGCCTTGGAGGTGTTTTCTAATCATAATGATCCTTTCATACTATGATCCTGATTTCCTGGACTGACTGGTGCTCATCTCCTGGAATCTGGAGAGCCTCCTGTTCCCAGTCATTACTGATAACTCTCCATTCTTCTACAGCAAAGAACCTGAACTTGACTTTTGGCTGGGATGCATTTTGTGCCACGCGGAATGGATGACCTGCTGTCTGTTCTGACTCCAGTGTCTGTGCTGGCATTTATCCTCAGCTCCAAAGGCTCAGAAGCACTGAGGGATGAAGCAGATCCCAGCAGGTCCTGTTCCCATCTCCTGCCCGTGTACAGAAGCCTGGCAGATGCTGCTCAGCCATTGGGATCCCTGCACTGGGTGCTCGAACCTTCAGCAGGCAGTGACTGCTGTCAGCACTACCACGCTGAGCTGTTATTTGTGGTATATTTCGATAAGGAAAGATAGGAAATGTGTCAAAACTTAAATCATTTCACATTGTAAACTGCTGAACTGCTTTAATCCTACAATAGTTCTGCCTCTTTCAGTTTATTTAAGTTCAGTCACAGCTAGAAAATCAGTTCCTCGGTATTTTTGCAACTGCAAGTAAACCTTGCCAGCAGTCAAAAGAGGGGAAAAGGTGAAGGGTTCAAACAGTAAAGCCTAGAAAATAATGAAATGTCAGCATTACTGTGCTGGTAGATCCCAAGAAAACCAGCAAAAAGTAAAACCAATAATGTTAAACAGCCAGGAACAGCAAATCTAAGAAGGCTTTTGAACTCTGGGACAGTCCTCCATCGCAAGCAAATCCCAGGAGGCTGAAGGAAGACGTTTGTTAGAAAGTCAGAGAAGTCAAGAACAATTCTTTCTTCTGCTTCTCTCCTTGGAGCATTTATTCAAGTTATCATTCTATATCTGCTTCACCTTGTCTTGAGGAATTCTGATTTTTATCCTGAAACAAAACCTTATGTGCACTGATTTTAAAAAGGCATCCAACCAGTTCTTCACTGCGCTTACCCTGCATAATCTGTACCTACATATAAATAGAATTCCACTTCAGCATAGGTTATGTGTAGTAGAAAGCACTCACATAACAAGCTGTGGTTTCCCTCCTTCTGCTTAGGAAAGCATCTGTTTCATATGGTTGGGGCATCCCATCCCATACTGTGGACACTGTCTAACTGGAAACATGTGAAACCAAATAGCTCATCGTCAACCTCTAAATGAAACAGATTTTCAGAAAACTTTTCAACAATTTCAAATAAACTAAGTGTGTTGACAGAAGAATTCTGGGCAGGAAGAATAAAGTCTAAATTAATTCATTTTAAGCTGTGAATTAATCATAGCTTCAGAAATGACTTCTGTCGTGCTACAGGTTTGATGTTTCCCTCCCTAAATTTTACTCATACCTTCTCTTCCTTTCATCCTGATGATTATAGCTTCCCTTGGGTTGTCTGCTCCCAGACATGCATATCCAAACAACCACATTTATTACAGCTTCTCCCAGAGCCTCTCTTCCTTTCAGCCCAGAGCTCCAAAATGCTATTGCTGTAAAATATGTCCATAAAATGTCTCTGTCCAACTGTGTCCTGGACAATTCACCTTCTTCTGTTCTTGCTCAGCTCTTCCCAATACTTTACTCGATGCTTTTTTTGTCCATCATTTTATTTAAAGTTTCTGACTCTCCTCATTATATATTAGTGGCTTCTATTGTGTTTATAGTCAGGTAATTTAAATTTTGCTCTTCTTTTCTCTCGTCCATGTTTTTAGGTAGATGGTGGTTCCTGAAATTATGCAGTGATTTAAAAAAAGAAAAAGTGAACTGAAACCATCAAATAAAGCTAAGAGTGAGACCTACTTGCAGATGTTCAATAAAGTCAAAAAGAAGCTGATTTGAGGGGATAAATTATTCATAGCTAATTATTTGCTCTTCTTTAATGCTAAATATCCTACATTTCAGCCTCCTGCAGGCAACTCAAGCAGTGATTCCTGAGTTTTTTAACAGCAACAACCACATAGAGTTTTTGAAGTGCTTTTGGTCCCTCTGGGTTGACAGGTGCTACATAAAAAGCAGACAGGATATTGTTATTAAGAGTCTTGAGAGGTTGAAGCATGAAGTCCTGTAGAACAGGCTGAGACTGTATCTTCAAAACACACATCTTGCAGCTTCGACGTGCTCCTAGGCTCTGGGCAGTTCTTAGGTGCAGGCTGGGGCAAAGAGCAGTGAATGTTGCTCTGCTCCAGGGACTGGATGGCTCCAGGTCGGGGCTGATTTGTGGCTCCTCCTCTGCATCTGTGGGGAAGTGAGAAGAGGAGAGTGGAGCATTTCCCTGCACTGCACCAAGAGTTGCTCCTTCTCCTGTGCACGTGCTGACTGTGCTGTTTGCCCAAAGGGCAGTGAGTAGAATCAGGTTTCTTCTGGTCTTTCTCCTTGCTTTTCACCTGCCCTAGAGTAGACACACTTAGGGCACAAAGTCCTATTTTCTCATCTAAAATGCAAGATTCAGATTCAAGTGTTTTCTCTGAAATCACAGTTCAAGATTCAGGCTGACCACGCACGGTCCTTTTGGCTGTGGATACCCTGCACTCTGCCCTGTTTTATTCAAGGACCATGCTAGCTCCTTGTTAGCCTGTAACTCAGATTATTGCAAGTCTGGAATATAGTTACTGATCACTGCATGAATCTGTAATTACATTACATATGTAATGTAATTTCTCAATCCATTACAGGTGTAAATCCAATGTAAACATAAGAGTTGAAAAAGTCCTGCTTTCCTTTCCTTTTTTTCCTTTTTGGTTTTTTCATGTTTTTTCTTTTCCCCAAACTGGAGACCCTTGTGTTATTTAAATGAACTCTGACAGCCCAAGTGAGTCCTTTGACAACCCAAGCCCTTCGGTAGTCGGCTGTGACTGGCACACAGCCACTCACTGCTGCACTTGCCCATAATGAAATCCATTCAAACATATCAGCTCCTGGAAAATGATGTGCCTCCATCTAAGATTACCATGAAGGAACCTACAAAACAAGCAGCTACAAAGCAGGGACTATTTATATGCATCTTTTTTATTTGCATTGTAAAAGGCTCTTCCAACACACAAGGAGTTCCAAGTTGTCTGCGATAAGTTTCAGGCTGCTGGAGTGCACTGTAGACTTTGTGTATGTATTTATATGTAGATTTATTTATAAGTATTGTCAGAAGGATATTAGCTCAGCAACTACAGAGTCATATCAGGCTATGAGAGGAAGTCAGTGTGCTTATACAGACACTGAGTAGTATGTTAAGGGCTTGTTTTTGGAAATAAAAGCTTAATTTCATTATCATAATGGTGATAACATACAGCTTTGAATGGCATTAGTTCCTGTTTACACTACTCGTGGTGTTGGTCTAAGCTGCATTTGCCATCAAGACATAATTACTATTTTATTATTTTTTTTTTCACAGTTAAGTGGAGCATTTTAGCACAGCTGAATTGCTGCAAGCCTTGGTGGAACAAATCTATTAGTGGTATGGCTTGAAACAATACACAAAAGAGCCCTGTGTGTGGTCTGCTCTACATGCTTTTCACTTCCTTATGTTAAACAATAAATCTCTGAGTCAGCTAGAACTCGGAGACTAACATCCAACGAGAGCCGCATTTTATCTTTTATTCATTGGCAGGAACATAGCTGTAGGAGGTATTCAAATCACACTTTTATTTAAACAAACACAGCTGGATCACAGCCTCTTAATATAGCAATTCTCTAATGAAAAATAACAACATAGTATTTATCTCTTTTCTTTTGTGCAGCTCTCAATTTGCTAAAATTAGGCAGACTTCAATCCCATACAAAATTGGCATGTTTTCATGACCAGAGCTCATAGCAACTAACTGCAAAATTATAATGGGAATGTAATTATAGTAGGGCATGTGAAATACACATCCTTTTGCTGCTGTAAGCTATATGGGGTTATACAATTATGCTGTAATAACATCATTTATCTTAAAGAAGTCAGACAGCTGATTTCATTTATTTAACTTGAGTTCTCCAGTTATGTGCTGCGTCAGGTTAACATCAATGTACTGTGCAAAGTAACCTGGTGCAAGGAGTCAGGGCTTCCCCAAGATGCATTTTCTCTGGTTTACATGGATTTGTTTTCTTCTTTATCCCTGTCACTGTTTGGAGACAGCAAACTTGAATTTCCAGCTGTTCAGGAGTCTTGTAAAACATGATTTCCCACCCTTGTGGCTGTAGTGGTTGTTTCTTTCTGTGGTCGTGATTTGGGGCCAACAATTTGTGTTTAACTGCAGAAGGATGTAAGTAAATAAAGCAAATAGCTGAGTCACCTGGCCACATGGTGAGCGAGAGTCTGGAAATAATCACCTTGCCACTTACATGTTTAATAATGAATAGCGGCCAAATTCTGCACTCACCCTAAGCAAAACAATCTCCTTGATATCAACAGGATTTTGATAAGTCAGTTCTTTCTCTGAACCCAGAATTAAGTAGTGAGAGATACAGTATTTAGTGATCATTTTAAAGATTATTACAGACAGTGATACACTGGGAGTAGTGGATTAGCTTTTCAGGAAGGGGACAGGAATGTGTGACACTAGAAATATATTAAGAAATGATCAGGGAGGCTGCAAGGTGCCCTATTCCCAGTAAGATATCCTGGGAAGTCATGGGACTCAGCACAAAAAGGATGTCTGGGGCAAGGAGAATGTCATCTAAGAAATTCTCTTCTTTGGGACACCTGCTTTGGATATCAGGTATCACTGTTAGCTACGTGTGGTTTCTTGTAATAAATAACAATAGTAATTATTATTGCTCCTGAATGGGGCATTGCAGGCACAGGCCATAATGAAGGTCACACCTCTGAAATTACCAAACACTGGGATGTGTGTCACTTTCAAGTTATGTAGCTTGAGGATCACACCTCCATCCTAACTCTGTTTCCATTTAATTGTTGTTAATCAGGCATTTTTAATAGACAGATACACAATTAAAACTTTTAATTTCAATCTGAACTCTCTGTACTCTCAATATTCTTAATGTATTAAATAGACCTTTTGTGTCCTGACAACATTTGCTGTTATTGATGAAGGTGGAAGTTCCATGAATTCCCTACACACGTGTAAGTCCTGATGTAGACAGGGCTGAATAAATGTTCTGTTCATTTCAGAAAGCTGGTGTTTAGCACCATCCCTATAATAGATTTTGAAAAGGGTTCAACCTGTTTAAAACAACAGCCATATGGTTCTCAATACTGGAGAACTGGCCAGAATGCAAATGGATATGACACACATTGAAAATAAAAAGTAATTTTACCACTAAACATACATGCAGGATTTTAAGAACAGTTTTGAGTTCAAGTCCACATTTGTTCAAATATACAGGGCACAGATATCTCATGTGAGGCTGAATGTTGACATTGTTATTTTGGATTACAAGCACCATACCCCAGCAAATATATCAATTTTTTATTAAATGTGCAAAAAATATCTTGGTTTCTCGAATGAGATCTCATGCATTTATACCTAATTTACTCTGTTATCTACTTTTTTTTTTTTTTTTTTTTTTTTTAGATTTTCTTCTTCTGTCATTGTAGATGTAATGCCTGAACTATGCTGTTCTCCAAAAGTTACTGGTCAGTCTTCATTGAACCCCTTAAGTGTAAATCAGGACTGGAAAAAAATTCCCCCAAGCACTGACTGGTCTCTAATTGCCAAACTGCAGCCCCAGAAAATTGAATTTTACTAAGAAGGACCTTTGCCTGTAACTTTTTACAGTGACATTCACAAGTGTGTTGAAAGTGCAGTCAGTGTTTCTAGAATCCAACTTCTTTTAAATAAGTGTGGTTTTATAATATGCATTTTTCTTCTCTGGTTTGGAAATAATCTGTAGGAGATAGAGTTTTTAATCCTGGTCTTTACTGAGAGCCAAAAATGTCTGTGGATGTGGTTCTGTGAGAAAGGCTTGATTCCAAAGGTACAGTTGGGGCTGTTTGTTATAAGTCCATGGCAATGTCTCTGAACCTGGGAAGCTAAAGCAAAAATATAGTGAGAGTTACTTACAAAAATATAGTGTAGAGTTCTGGAAATCTCAGCAGGCTCTAAATTTCAATATGGACCTCAAGATTTTATCTTGAAAGCTTAGACAGCCCCTAAAAGACCTCAGGAAATTTCTATGCAGACTACGCAGACAGCGAGATACCACCTCACATAACAAAAAAAAGCCACGAAGAAAGGGTAAATATATTGCCTTTATAACAGAGAGCAGTTCTTGGAGGGACAGAGAACTTTCTTCTTCATCAGTGTGATCCTACATTCTGAAAAAAATGGGCTTTTTTGGTTCTAGTGCTTGATTTTCTTTTTTTGTTTCCCACCTCTATGGTTTGCATTTCTCTCTAACATTGTATCTATTATTTCTTAATATCTTTCTCATCTCACTGGTCACTGACATTTAGCTATCCCCATTTTCACTTTTACAAATCCTGGGAAATTCACCAGGGACCACTTGGGTGGAGTGAAACCTTGAGAACAAAATGAGCTTATGGACATAGCCCACATTCCTGGAGACATTTGGGAAGGTGTGGAATACAAGAGTAGTTGTTGAGCAAATACTCCCAGAAACACATTTGGCAAACACTGCTACTCTTCCAGGGACTGTCCACCCCCAACTCAAAGTGAAAAACAAATAAATTAACCTTGGCGTTGTCCTTGAGGAACGAAGCTCAGTCAAAATGATTTCTTTCTATGGATGCCTTGCAGATCATCGTAATGACAAGTAACTTGTCTGGGCACAGTGACAATTTGTGGATTTTGTCTATGGATGTGAAGTTTCACTGAACACGGCACTCATGAATGCAGATAAATTCTTTTTGGATCTAATTCCACTGTGGTCCACTCCACTATTAGAGATGGGTGTCAAATGTTAAGATGGGATAAAGCACTCGGCTGTTCCAGATGTTTATTCAAAGCCATTTGAATAAACCAAGCCGAGGTAAAGCAGCCTCAAGAGAGCAAGCTCTTTCACAGGACATTTGTTCTTCTATTCCTGATTAAACCAGGAAATGTGACATTACACTGGAAAAGTAAATGAAATGAAGGGAGGGAAATCAAGTGACTTTTTGAGACTTCATTGGTGTGGGCTGGAGAAGTGAGTGCTTCTCCCATTACCAATCTGCAGAGCCTTAAAAAAAGCAGCACTACCAATTCAAGGTTTATCAGTGTAAGACAGTGGCATAACTGAAAGAATATTTGTTGTCTAAATCCCTAAGGTGTGGTTATAGAGTTGCACAGAGTCAGTACCTTAGTGGTTCTTTTATTACTTCATAAGGCACCAAAACAAGCAGGATTTCAAACACAAATAAGAGCAGCATTAACAGGAACCAGTGCTGGTTTCTTCTGTGCAGCTGCTGCATTTTCCGTGATCATCAAGGATGTTGGCATGGGAACTTTCTGGTGTAATTTCACCTTTAAGGTGCAAAGCTCTGGATACCCCCAGGAGAGACATTTTTTTTTTACGTGCCTATGACAGAATACACAGAGTTTGCATTAAAGGCACACTGGACAAGGCACAACTTTGGCCATTCAGAAGCCTGTCCAAACATACATCCCATGTGTCCTTGCTTGCAGGAAGCTCTAAGTTACTCATTCTGTTTTAGGGTGAAATTTGGAAGGGGTGTCTTGCATGTTTTCCTTAATGACATGGTGCAGGAAGACCTTTTGTTTGGTCCTGTAGATGAGCATAAAGTTCATTTGCCAATGCATCATCAGCAAACACAGCCTCACTCACTGTCTGTGTTCCAGTTTGTCCATATTCCATGTGGCTGCATCAACACAGCACCAAGTCCAGGATAATATATTCAGTCACTGGCAGGGCTTTCCCATTTGGTCTTGGCATGGTGTTAACCACAAGGCTTTGACCACTCTGGAAAGGGGACAGATTGAGCTGGTGCCTTTTCACCTTATGTCACATAAATCCCTGAACCATTGGAGTGCTGGGGTCAGTTACTCTTCAAACACCTTTTTCATGTAGTTGCTTTTTTCCTTAATGCGTGGTGTTCTGCTGTCCCCCCTCCTCCTTCCTTTCAGCAGCAGAAGCACAAGGCTAATTTTGATATAAAGCCTGGGGCAACTTGTCAAAAAGTTTAAAATCAGATTTTTGATGTATTATATCATCATGCAGAAGACATCTAATATATTTTATTAGATGCTTTTTCCTATGTTTTCCCTCCAAAACTGGGTGGAATGGACTACTTGTGTTAATGATTTACATAAGCACTAAGCAAGTGTCCTTTTAGAAGAAGCCACAGAGTTTGTTCAAGGTGTAAGTAAAGCAAACAGCCCTTTCCCATGGTTGCAGAATGCCTAAAATGGTTGTTCTGAGAAGAGATAGGAAGTTTTTTCCAGCCACTGTTGATGATTTCTGCTCCACCTTTCCCTGTCCCAAGCAGCAGCTAGAATACCTTGTCCTGTTCCCATCCTATTTGCCACCTGGCTTTGTTCCTAACCTCACATTTGAAAGAGGAATGGAGAAGAAAGTACCTGAGCCTGAGAAGTGGTGAGGATGTAGAGTATGGTAGTTAGTTACAACCACAGTACAAACAGGAAAACTGAGCAAATACTGTTTCTATATGCTTCTGGTTTAAATCACTTAAATCTCACTTTTGAGCACTTTTCTCTATAACCTTATTCATGTTTCACCAACAGCAAAATTCCACAAAGCCCCTTGTGAGGCACAGAACTTTTCATTTTAATAAACTTTCTCAAATTGATTTCTCCTGTGGGGCACTAGTCCAGGAGTGTGTGCAAGGCAAGGACAGAAAAAGACAGCAAAGCAAAACATGGGTCAGCCAGGCAGGCAGCTCACACGAGCTGCTGAGTTCCATCCCAAACCATCAGCACACAGTACCTGCAAACAGATATTGGGTGCTGCCTCAGAGATCCAAACAGGCTAGGGATCCATGGACATGGAAGGAGAAAGTGCGGCAGCAAGCTGTTCATTCCTTCCTCCCTGTTAATCCTAGACTTCATTTAGCAAAATCAAAAATCAAACAGAAACTACAGAGACAAAATACTTGCGTTGTTTCCCAAAGTCTGCTAATCTTAAAATTTTATCTTGGATAAAGGGAACTGTTTGTTCAGAATTCTGGCTTTTCACCCAACCACTTCACTGCCTCATTTGCTGACAATAAAGAAGATTAAGAATAGATATTGTTTGTACTTTCCAGTTAGATGTGCCGAACCACACAGTTAGGAGGGCGGGGTTCAATTCCAGAAGGCACTTCATTAAAAAAAATGACATATAACCCCCACACACATTTGGCAGCAACCTGCAAAGGGTTAATGAAGGACCTATTTGCCTCCCCCATCTGTGAAAAAATGCCAATCAAAAAACAGCTGCTATAAAAGGCTGCAGCCCAGCAGGAATAGGAATAGTAGGTGGGGAGGTGTTGGAGAAGCAAGCTGTGGGAGGCAAGCCTGCCAAGGAAGGCTGGTGGAGCTGGGAGGGGTGGGAGGGCTTGGTCCCCTGCTTGTTCCACGCTGGCTTGGAAGCTGAAAGAGAAGGTGGATGTGGGGTCCCTGGTTTCCAGTGAGGAGAGTGAACTTACAAGTCTTAACTTGTAACTTACATAACTTATAACTCAAACTTACATACGTTTGGCCCTGATGCTGGATGTGTGACTTTCCAGGTTTGGGGAATAACTCATTTGAAAAACAGAGATGTTCACTGGGTGAAGTTTCAGGCTCAGTAGCTTCCCTTTTCTCTCCATGACCAGCTGTGCCAGAAAGCCAAAATATAAACAGGGAGTCTGAACTTAATGGGTGCTCCTGGAGGGGAAGCAGGAACATGGCCCCCATATGAACTTAGGCTTCCTGTAAATCTTCTTTCTATAAAGCAGATCTAGGGGAAAAAAGGTCATTTAAATTAATATTAGCTCAAAAGTATGTGCTGTAGCTGGGAATGGAAAGGCTTAAGGGAGTTGGAAAATGCCTTCAGCAAAATAGGATGTGATAGAAACGATGTGTCAGCTATCAAAGACATTGACTAGGAGCTGAAAATGGCAGTAGGAATACATTAATAAAATGAAAACAACAGCTAAAGGTGTTTGATAGCTTATTTCCTTCATATTTGTTGAAGAGCAGGAAAGATGATATGAGAGAATAGGGAATATTCCCCTAACTTGCTCATGTCACTCTCCAGTGAACCTGGTGTGGACTTTGTCAGTGATCTGTTTCCCAAGTGTTTAATTGTGTACTCATTAGCTTTACCTGTAAAATAGAAAGAGCATGAGCCAAATGGCAGATCCCCAGATGCATTCATCAGGAAACTTCACTTGTGTAATTACAATTAACCTTCCTGCATGTGACAGCGGTGGGCTGGGTATTGTGGCTGTCTGCTGATCCAGTAAAATCCAGGGAGCTCCCCTGCTAGTGTGAGGGATAAACCTGTTGAGACTGGAATGGGGAAAAGCCTCCCTAGTGGTTCTTGCTGTTGCCCAGAGTAATTTCCTGCTGGGGCTTGTTCTTGCTATATTGATGTGAGACTACTGGAAATGTTATTGTTGGTATAGATCCTTTAATTTCATTTGTCCTGCATTATTTTGGTGTCTCCTCGGTATTGTGAGGGCAGTCTGCTGCCTTGGGTGAAACCCTTGCCTGTGACAACCACCCCTCTGCCAGGTTTGTCTGAGGCACTGGGTGTCTCCAAGGTCTGTGCTCAGGATCATGGACTATCTGCAGCCTGCCTTTGTTAGTCTGCCTCTGTGGAAGGAGGAACTTGCTGGAGGTTGTGATCCTGGACGAAATGGGCCACACTGGGCAAAGCAAAGATTTATTCTTGAAGAATGGTGATTTCAGGTCATAGGATGGAGTCCGGGTCCTCAATTCCTACTGAAGCCATGTTTCCTTCTGGTTTTCACATAGAGACAGGTTTAGAGTTTGCTGATGAAGATGCAGTAGCAACACTTGTTTTAGGAATATCTGCTGCTGGTATGGAGAGTCGTCTCTGGTGTTCGGAGTTTCCTCTGAGCTCTGTTGTGTGTGGAGGCTTTCCCTGGCTCCTCTCCTCCCTGTCAGCTCAGCACACTGGAGTAGCCTCTTGTGGGTCTGTGATATTTCACATTATTGAACACAGAGCATTAATGTCATGTGTGTTCTGTTAAAAATATGGCAAAGGCCATCAGCTGAGCCTCCTGTGAAGACTGCAAGATGCATTACAAGTGATGGTGACTGACAAATTGCTTTCTCTGAACTCCTGCTTCCCTCCTCAGCCTATGACTTTGCCGGGTTACTCCAGGGATCCTGAGCATCACATTTCCTTGGCTCTTTTCAGTAGTCCATGTATGTTTGCCCTGTATTTGTCCAAAGCTTTGTTTAACACCTTTCCCTGCTGAAGAGTTTGTTGGTACTATAACAAACCACCCTGGATTTTGAAACCCACTCTTCCTCAATTTCTGCTGTTCCACAATGTATGGAATGATAGTTGATTTAATCTAGTTAGTATTATTGAAGAAAGTTACTTTGTCTGCACCATGCACCACTTAAAATAGAACACAGTGTGTCATGCTTAACAGTATTGATGGTCCTTTGTGGAGCTTGATTGCTACTCAGACACTTATCTGTGTTCTGAAGTTGAGTCTTGCATGTCCTGTAGCATAAGACCTGAGTTGTTGATGTGTGTTCTCCCCTGAGTAGGCTGATTCCTGGATGCATGGGATGTTGGAGGTTTCCCTAATGGGATGTCATTTAATATCAGTTTGTTCTGCAGGTTTCAGATCTTAGGTTGTGCCCCATTTACAGCAGCTTTACACACTACCTGTGTGGGGGTTATTTTCTGGCATTCACAAGACCTGGAAATGTAAATGAAAGCTAGGACAAGTGTGACTCTGAAAGCAGGGTGTGAATGTGTGATAGAAATAGTGCCTGTGACTTCAGAAATGCTGAGTTACTCCATCTGGGACCACCATGGTGTTGGCTTCCCATGAATGAGAGTCCCAAGGGTTATCACTTGCTGCTGCCCCAGCAATTCTAGGAAGCTGCTCTAGGAAGTATCTTCATTATTGTGTTTGTCATGTCTGCACCTCCATCCCTTCAGCTGCTTGGGAAATATTCTTGGACAAGACATGCCTGACAGGTGGGGAAAAATCAAGCAAAGCAAAGTGCTGGTCTCTTCCAAAGTCGGAAGTGTTACCACGTTGGCTGAGATTCCAAGGTTGCCATGTTAGCCATATAGAAAAATGGCGTGGAAAGGAAAGCTTGAGTGTGCTTGGGAGTTCTCACAGTCCTGTTTTTGTGTTATTTGTGTTTGCGACAGTATCAGCTTTTTCCACATAAATACCCGGAAGGCAAAATTTCCTTTTTTTTTCTGCAAAAGCTCCAATAAACAATCGCTTGGTGCCTGCTCTGCAAACTGACCCTCTTCCTGAGATAGAAATGTGAGGGCTTTGCTTGTTGTCAATGAGCCTGTCATGGTTTTCAACATGTTACTTTGCAAGAAATTCATTTCCAGTGATCAGCTTATAAACCTGCCATAAGGAAGTGTGTTTTCACACTAGTCTAGTGTACTTCTTGTTTTCAAACTCTCAGGGACGTAGAAATACACCAGATTTTTGGCAGCACATGGTTTAAAAATCAGCACCAACGTATCTATTGAACATCTCAAATGGGTAAAGGAAAGGGCAGGTTTCATCAGGGGTCAGTAAACAACGAACATCTGCCTTGCCAATCTTTTCTTTTACTACAGTTTTGTGCAGTCCCAAAAATCCTTCAGACATATGTTGAACAGAGTTTCAAATCACCCAAGCCTCCTGCTTCTGCTGATATTTTGGCCAGTGCTTAACCCTATGTAGTTCAGTCAGGATTTTTTCCTGACTGCAACTGAATCAGATTGGATGGATTTGGAGTGAGTTTTGGGTTGGGAAATTGAGTTTTCTGATTCTTTTTCAGCAGGTTAGATGTAGAATGGGCAGGAGCTCTCTAATCCTCTTGTGCAGTTACCCAGGAAAAACAGATGAGTGAAGTATGAACTGATGTTCTTCACCCCTCTTTGTCAGCTCTTGGCATGTGACACTTAGCATTAATGTGCTTATTATAGCACGTCCCTGCCCAGTGCAATCTGCCCCAATTGGCCATAATAAATAGTTCCACAATGGTCTCCAGCCAAGTAAGTGTTTGACCTACTAATGCATCTTACAGTGTGCCTTGGAGCTCCGCGGTGCCGCGCGGCGTAGGACACGGCAGGGCTCTCTGAAGGTCAAGTGAAGCTACAAGGAATGGCCATCTGGTGACCCTTGCTTGCAGCTTAAAGCATTCCCCGAACATGCAGCCAGTTGCATTGCCAGCAGATGCACTGAGTGCTGAGCCTGGGTGTTGTGATGGTGTGCAAGGAGAGGAGTGATCCCCACAAAGCCCCGCTCCAGCCCAAGGGAGGCTTTACTGGGAGAACGACAAACCAGCAGCACACAGCAGGTCAGCTCCTGGATCACCAGGAGGAACTTGCTCATGCTCTGCTCTGTCAAAGCGTGAACAAACTGAAATGTGTGAGTCATCTTTGGGAAGAGTCACAAGGGAACCAATTGCAACTGCCCAGCCTGGACAGGCTTTGCTTTTGCTTTCTAAAACCTGACAGGCTTCCAGCTCCTGGCCCAAGTTCATTGGCAGAAAATGAAAGAGGCCAAAAGAAGTGTTGGAGCAGTTGAGACTTCAGCACAGTCTGAAAAGCAGTGTTTGGTTGTGTGGAGGTGTGTTCAATGCTTGCTTAATCTGCCTGCAATGTTAAGTCTTGCAAAGACAATGCTCATCTTGGAGAGCCTTCCACTGAGGACTCAGTAGAAATTCATTGCTTGTTATCCTGTTGTTTTATTAGATATTCTGTAACTAAAAATAGTAGTTTTCCATGTCTGAATTGGGTGGCCATGTCTGAAAGATAGCTCTCTGGATCAAATGATAGGGAAAAAGAAAATCACAAAAAAGCCCTAAAACCTGAAAAAAAATTTCTTAATTTCTACTTAAGATCTGATTTAGGTGGGAGAGAGTGCACTGAGACATTGCCTTTCATCGTGTACTCAATAATTTGTCCAAAATACAGTAATTATATAACTACACTGTGCTGGTAATATTTTCACCTACTCTGCATGTTTTTAGGCAATTAGATGTAGTATGGTTGCAGGTTTATGCTTTTTAGACCGGTGTGGTGCTCCAAATGCTGCGAGAAAAAACCACTTCCATTCCATGGCTTTGAAATGGAAAAGGAATCAGAAATATTAGAGATTAAGTCATGTGGGATGATTGATCAGTTATTTTGGTGCGGGGTGGAGCACTGTGTAGCTGAACTTTGGATTATTTTCCCCTATTTTGTGTTATTTATTCGCCCTTTGTGGATGTGCTGGCAATAAACTGTTGGTCAGATTTCTCCCTAAAGTAGAAAAAAGATTTAAAAGTCTGGTGAAAACCCCCCAAAACTATGCTTTCGTTATAGTTTGGGAAGTATTTGCTTACCTTTAACTTCTATCACCCACACATTGAGCTTTCATAAATGAACTTTCTGATATGTAGCAACATATCTCCATACCAGTCACAGGTTTGAATCTGCAATAGCTGACAATGTCTAGGAGAGTTTTTGCTTCTGGTTGCTTGCTGGCAGAATTTTGTCACAAGCTAGAGAACAGATCACATACCCTCTAAGCTGGGACTCACTGAATTTATTCAGCTAATGAGTCAATAAAAAATGCAAAGATTTTGACTGATTTATAACCTGAGTTTTGCTGACTTTAACAGAATGTAAAATAGCATTTCTTACTCCTGTATCCCGGTCCAAAGTAGTTGTCTCCCAACAACAGCTAGTCATATCTAAAACAGAGTGGAAAAAGTTGTCTTGCACGAAGGCAAGTGTAGTATGCTCAAAAGGAGTCCAAGTTCCTTGAATCCTCTTAAGACTCAGTACTACATGAACATGGATTCAGTAAGACCCAACATGGCAAAATGTAGAATTTTCTTTCATAGTAAAGAGTTCTCCTTCCCTTCTTTTTCCCCTCATTCCTCTTTCAGATGCCATCATGCAGCAGTGATGTGCACAGCCACTGCAGACCCCAGGTTCCCATCCTCTGATATTGATTTCTCCTTGATGTCTGCCTGCAGAATTAGGAAGTTTGTGATGCATTTTTATGAATTCTGGTACCCTGCGCAGTGACCAACAGTGTGGGAGACCATTTTCTCATGCATGTGAATCAGGAAGCTTTTCTTCCTTGGCTATTTGCAGAGAGAAGAAAGGCGCCCACACCGGTGGCACAATGTTTTTATCTGGTCTGTAATACTAAGATTCATCTGAATTTCATGTCAGCAGAAAGCCAGACATTTGTTTGGGAACAGCCACTTACTCCTGGGAATGTTGTGGGGTACCACTCTCTGCCCTTGAGTTGTGGGACATGACCAAAAGATCTTTATTGTGGATGACCCCACAGGGGTGTGATGGTGCTGAGCTGAATACTCCTGTCACAGCAGTCTTGCTCCATTCCAAGGCTCTGTTCCTACCAATTGCAAGGAACCAAATTGTACTCACAGAGCCCAACATTTCAGTATCTACTGTATAATTCTTGTGGTACTGTAGTGAGACAGGCTTGTATTAATACCACCTCATCTTGGAAGCCTTCAAAGCCTGTCAGTACGCCTGATAGTGTTTGGCACTTAGATATGACAGTGAATGGTAATTTGCAAGTGCCTCAAATGGACAGAAAATAGTTTTCATTATTTTTACATGATTCGGAGTAGTGTCAAGCACCCCATAAGAGCTCAGCTCTTCCTCAGGCTGTGGTGTTCCCTAACAGGTGGCTCTGAGTGGTACAGCATGTCCCATCCTTGGTGCAGGTCCTGAGAGGTTGGGGTCAATTCCTGGGCTCAGCACTGACCTTCTGGGTGACCTCGGGTGGAGGAAGCAGCTTGTTTATTGCCTTTTGCAAAACACTCGGAGAGTTACAGATGGAAATGCTATATAGAGGGATGGCATGACTGTTGTGTTGATGGGTGTTGGGGAAACATGGGTTGCAAGAGAACAAGTGGGTGTAACGAAGGAGGAAGAGGAGCAGGAAAGTGGTGGAGAAGGTAGGAAGGGCTATTTGCTCTTCTCTCCTGCAGTGGGACCTGGGTGAGGATGTCTGGGTACCAAAGCACTCATGCCCTTGGCACCAGAACTTCTGAAATCAGTGAGTCTCCTCTTGTGTTGGCTTTCGCTGCTTCTCTCTGCAGACCAAATGATGTACTCTGCCTTTGAAGAAGCTGTAATTACAGAAGAGCCTGGCAGCACTTTTCAATGCTGGTAATGGATATATCAGCACTTCCACAAACTCCCTTGTGAGGGATTTACAGCTCGGCCATTAATATTAGCCACACACTGGATATATAAGCTGCGTGCCCAAAAGTATTAAAAAATAGTTTTAAAACAGCGTAGCAAATTTTAGTAGGCCTTGTCTAGAAACAAACTTGCACTTGGTTTGATAAAGAGTGATTTTTAACTTAATTGGGTTAGAGTGTTTCTTATTTGTATGTAATTGCTCATATCTGGCTTGAGGGTGACTTATTTCAGCCTATTCTGACAATAAATCAGAGTTTATGCAGAAACTCTGCAAGGATTCCCTCTTCATGCAGAGCATCCCCTCTGCTGAACAAGTCTGGTATATAATAGGCTAAATAAAACAAGCTTCTGATCATACAGGTGAGGGGCAGAACACAAAACCAGGAAGGATTTAGACAAACTGGATTTGAAGATCATTTTGAGCAGCTAAAATGCTCCAGATTGGGTGCAGCCACAGCCCCAAACTGAAGAGAGGAGAAATACTGAGGCTCCAGCTATGTTATGGTGTTAAAACTGAGAGGAAATATCAGAATCTCATTTCATTTTAACACAGAACAGTGCAAACATAATTTTATCCTCTCCCATCTTCTTTATTTCATTGGGTAGGCATCAGAAAACATTTGTCTTCTATTTCTTTGAGTTAAAAAATTACATGCACGCGTAGTGGAATAAACAAAAGCTTTGAATGTCAGAGGTAAAGCTGAAGGCTTTTTCCGGCCCATGATCTTCAGTATCAAGAATTCATGGTTCAAAAGGCACTTTCCTCTGGTAACACAGTCTGAGGCAGTGTTAATATGTATGGCTTTTCCCATTCTGAGAAAATACTTCTGGCAGGAGGGAGGGGGGCAGGAGGAAGGAGAAGGACACTTCTCTGGTGTGGAGATCTTCCTACAAGTGAGGAGTGAGAATATAGGAGTTGTCACCAGAACACTCCTAAAAAATCAGGTCAGATCCTGGGATGTCCATAGGAAGGTGGAGCCTGGGCCCTCGGGCACTTTCTCAGCTCTGTTTTTTAGGTCCTATGCTTTGTAATCCCATTTCCTGGTGATGGCTTTCACATGGAAGTCCTTCTGCACAAGAACTGTCCCTTCTCTGCTCCTGCAGTGCACAGTGCAATGGATTTCAGTGGTGACTTTGCTCAGCACAAATATTAATATTTATTGCTACTGCTATTGCCATCACTTAAAAAATTGATTAGAAAATGGAGAAGCACATTCTGAGAGAGCCTAACAGAGCCTCTTGATCAGCTCTTAATCAAGACTTAACCTGATTTGTGGCTTGTTTTTACTTTTTTCCCTTCTGTTTTTAGCATCTGAAGACAGTCTAAGTTGGGAACTTAAGAAAGCATTCAGCTGTCAGTCTAGGAATACTTTTTTTGGTGGGATATGCATTTGTGTTGAAAACTGGAGTGCAGGAATTCACATTTAACAATATTTTAGCCTGTAAATATGTGTTTTTCCCTTGAACATAAGGACTTTTCTTCATTTAGGAGTAAAAAAATACTGAATTCTTGTGTTAGTATGGTGAATGTACTTAAGAATTCTTGTATCCTCCATAAGCTATGGCTGTAGCCTTTCCTGTCCCATGAAGCTCCTCTTGGTGATAAGCAGTGGTGCTGATGAACAACTGGAGGAGTGTTCTGCTTTTCTCTTTAATGCAGCACAAACATGGCAATTAAAAATGAAATGGCACTTAAATACAGATATTGTGGAAGTGGCTTGATGCTGCAACTTCAGAATTTCACAGCACTGCTGCTCACACAACCATTACAGTAAAGATCAGTGGATTTCTAATAATGCTTACATCTATGTTAGTCAGTACTGGTGAGCCAGTAACTTTCTGAAGAGTGTAGTTAAATAGCAGAAGTAATTGCATGTGTGTCCCTGAATGTGGTCTGAAGGGCTAGAGAGGAGCAACTGAGAAGGTGGAGGATGCACTGAACCCTTGTGGTTTTGTTTCAAGCAGCCTTCATGGGAAGATGTCAGCGTGGTCAGCAGGAAGGAGCCAGTGCAGAGAAAGCTTTCAGAATGAGGAGCTTCTATGAATTTTGTGTGGATCTTGTGCTCTGTGTGTGGAAAAACTTTCCATGCCAATGAAAATAATCCTGGTGCCTCAGCTTCACCCTGTAATGCAAAGTGGTGGAGGTCCCCATGGAGACTGGGACTGGAGGGGCTGCTTGGTTGAGTTCACACAACTTAATATACAGGAGGATGTTTCTCAAAATTCAGTCAGTCTTAACAGTTTAGTTATAACTGAACAACATGGCAGACTTGTTAGACACTCAGCCCATTTCATATTTAATACTTTCAGAAATAATAACTGATTCAGCTTGGGACATGATGAATGTCCATGTCAAAGCCTAAGCATATCTGGCTTTTGTTCCAGCATATTCCAGAGACAAAACATTCTTTTATGACTCTCCTAGTCTATGCATTTTTTAAAACAGAATAAAAAGTCTTGGCAGCAATCCAGTCACCAGAATGATATTCATTCCAGGAATATTCTGAAGACCACTGCTTGCTGTTCATCCTCCTGGTATTTGTCAGTTGCTTGTTCTTTTCACAATTGAGACATCCTTTCTTTATTTTTTTTAATTTAAAAATTATGTGTGATTTTGATTTCCTCCAGTAAGAAGAAATAATGTCTAGTGAGAAAACCCATTTGTTTACCTGCATTTATTCACAAGCCATCACAGACCTTTAAACCTTCACAAAACACAGAGGCTGTAAAGCCAGAGTGTGATAATATATTTCCATCTTTATCCCTTACAAAACACTCAAGTGAGCTACCATTACTGGCATTTCTATAGAGAAAAACTTCTGGAGAGCTCCAGAAATGGTGAAGGATCACATTTTTCTGGTGTTATTCAAATCTGAATAAGTGGTTGCTTACCTATCCTGCCTATGCTTGGAGGTGCAACACCAAATATTAGAGTAGCTGCAGCACAAGGCACCCTGAAATGTCTCAGAAACAGCTTCCAAGGTAGAATGGGCACTAGAGAACAACGGGCATATGTTTAGCAGGACTTGAAGAATCAGTCCTGTGGCAAAAGAAGAGTTAAAAACATTCAATCTGCTTTGAAGATACTGTGATTTACAAAAATAAACTCATACAGTTACTTTGAGTCATTAAATTAATGATATTTGAATAACAATGCTTGAAAAAAAGAGAATTGGGTTCTTAGCAAAATCAGCACTCCTTGAAGTTGGTTCAATTATTGATTTCTGGATTGTGGCATTTGCAATAACTCAGAAATATTGAGATGTTTTAAAGCAGCCTTTTCATTTTCATACAGAGATTGCAGAGGTGCTTGTTCAGCAGAACAAGAGAGAATGAACTCTGCATCTAAATATATACATAAATGACTAGGCTTTTAGTTTTTCCATCGAAACTGTTGCTTCAGTCCCCCACCTTTTACCAGAAAACATATGATTGATGTATGATTTCATAAAGACAAAAATATCTTGATGATCATCAATGCCTGGAACACCTTTATATAAGAAAGAAACCTTAATATTAATGTTGTAATAAGACAGGGATCAAATACTAGCAAAACTTTGCTAAAGGAACCCCTCCAAGGTATCAGCTTGTAAACCTGTTGGTTATTTTAGGGCAGAAAGGGTCAATATGACCATCTATGCCTACTTTGAGGGTCATGGAAATGTAGCCATTCCTTTTGGATGTAAGCCCAAAGACCATGTCTGTCTGACATTTCAATGCTCTCATTCCCTTCAAGTGATTTTTCGTCTCATAAAAAATAATAGCTTTTTGCTTCAGGAGGCCTGCATCAGCTGAAAATTATGTCCAGTCCAAAGACAACTCTGATTTTGTAATCAATGCATTTGAATGAGAAAAAAAATTTAAAGTAGAGCGACTAATTCTGACCTTTGAACAGTATATGTAGAAAAAGGATAATAGATTTTTCTCATAATTTTTAGGCTTCAGATCTTCAAAAGGATTTTCTTTCATTTTATTTCACTAAGAAAAAGAGTACAGATAGTAGATGAAGACAGAGAAATTTTGTGACATAGTTGATGGAGGAGGATCTGACTAGATGCACAAATGAGCCCTCCTGGCCTTCAGACTGCTGAATTACTTCATGCATGCTAACCAGAGTTTACAGTAAATCCATACAGTGGAAATTACCAACATAATGAAACAGGCTGGAACATTTTGCTGTACTGCATTTTCTTTTTCCACATGTAAAGAACAAAATGCCATCTCGAACTACGTAACAAGGTAGCACATTACAAATCATCTTACCTATGCTCTTCTAAGACAGCTTTGAAGAAAAAGAGGCAGCTATTCCTGTAATGGCTGTTGCATTTGTAATAATTAAGAGCTAAGGTATGTGATTTGGGTGGTACTGGTGCACTTCTGTGAAAAAATGATAGGTTCTCATTCCAACTCCTGCCTATTGCTCACTGGCAAGCTAAAACAAATAACACTGCATGCTAAATATAAGTGGCTAGATCCTACTGTGGATCCATCTGCAAACATACCACGTGCCAGTTGCTCTAGGTAGGGTATCTTGGCATAGACATCTGTTTACAGGGAAAGCCTTTATTATTTTTTTTTTCTGCCCTAATTGTTTCCATGTATTTCAGACTTGGGTTTCTCCCATTTCATGGACATGAGAGCAATTAGCCAAGAACTTACAAGCTCAGCAGAGTTAGGGGAGTAGTTTATAAACAAATCAAGGTTGCTCACAAGGCATGTTTTCTCAGATCCGGTGAAATGGTAAATACAGCCATCTCCCAATTAGTCTGACCAGCAAGGGGGAGATGGGATAAACCTGGATAAAGAAAACACAAATACCCCAAAACACATGGAAATGAATCAATAAGATTGCACGATAAAAGCATAAAATACAAAAGGTTCATGATGTTTTGGCTTACATTCCTGGGTGCTAATGAGCTCCTGGGCTGAGAAGTCTACACAACACACTGCTCTATACCTTAGCCCAAGTCTACCACATGTGGTATAAACATTTCCCTGGCTCCTCAGCCCTAAGAAATCCCATTCCTTGGTGGGTGTGCTGTGTCCGTGCACAGGGCTATGAGCAAGAGCAGTGCTGCTCTGAGTCATGTCTGGCTTGGCCTCTGTACAGCAGCCCCAGGAGCTCTGGTTGTGGGGCAGAGGGGTCCAAGCCCCTCTGCTGGCACCGCACCCTTCCTCTGCTGCACAGGCACCCTGGCCATGGGGCACAGCTCACCCCAGGCAAGGCTCTCCTGGATCAGAGTAGGTATTCTTCTATCTGCCCTCTGTATTGTTCTTGCTCTCCCACACTTCTTTAATTAAATTGCTTCTGTCTGCTGTTCCAATATGATCTACTTGCCAATATTTAAACTGACATTTTCATACAGTTCTGTAAATGCACTGCATCAGAATTCAGCCTGGCTTACACCGATGGGCTTTTCTGAGCTCCGTGAAAAATGTGGTGGAAAGAGTCTTACAAAAAGTTACCTTGTAAAGAGTAACATTACTCAGACATTATGTGGTATCTTAAAAGCCGCTGACCTGTGGCCATGCAGTGTGGTGGCAAATTGAAGTATACTAAATACTAAAACCATAGTTTGTGAGCATGTATATAGCATAAAAAAAAAAAAGGAAAAAAAACCCAAACAACTTTAAGGAGTTGCTGCTGTATAGATTAATTACTCTGCAGCACTTCCTTTCAAAAGAAGGATTTATTAATACCGCAGATTTGGAACGTGCAAATATTGTTAATTATTCTTGAACACTTACATATCCACTCCAAGTTGCTACACATTTTGTCCTTTTGGTACAATGTGTGTTCTCATCCAGAACTATATACGACTGGTGCATTGAAGTATATTTTGGTTTTTTAGAGTGGACCCTAAAGAGTTAAAGCCATCTGGTTTGAATGGGCAATGATATCCCAAGGTATTTTATTCAAACCCCAAGGTCTTATCTTGGATGAGATTTTCTCTTTCTGCTGCTAATGCATACCAGTTGGTTGAGTGCTGATGAGAGCAGTAGTGGAGGTTTATGTGTAGGTGTAGCACACAGCTGTAAAAAACCTGGATCTTTGTGCTTCCCAGGTCTTTATGCATGAGGCCCTTTATGCATGAGGTTTAGTGGGCATGGTGGGATTTGGCCAGGGGTTGGACTTGGTGATTTTGGAGGTCTTTTCTCACCTGCTTACACCACAGGGCTCCCATCCAGCATCCTCATGTGAGCAGCACCGGTGGTGGTGCAGGTAGCTCCACCAGGCTCCTAGGAAATGCATCTTGTGAGAAAGGTTTGGAGAAGGAGTCCTTGAATATGCAACAGGAAAGTGTCAGTGTTTACCTGCTCCCTTGGTAAAGTGAAGTTTTCCTCAGTGATGCTGGAAGTTTTCAGAATCAAGCCTTTGTTGGTTTTGTCACTGCCAAACCTGGGGAGGATGGGGCTGATGCACATCCACTCTGCAAATGTCTGTGGAGTTGTTTTTTTAAGCAGATCCAGGTACACACAGAGTAGTCATCTCCTTAGCACCGAGCCTCTGCAGCACTCTAACCCTATACTTTAGTCACTACTGACAGGTAGAGGGCAAATTTGCATAATGAACTGTTTAAATATTCAGTTTTATCAAGGCTTCAAGGCACTATTTGTCCTCCGCATCTTCAATAGCTAGTGACCCTATCTAAATCAACATCATTTGTCAAATCAAATTAGGCTTGTTGTTAATTTCAGACAGTGATGTTCATCTTTTTGATGCTTTCAAACAACTCTGAGGTAAATCCCTGTGACATAATGCTGCTTAGATATGCTAAATGAGTCACTTGTTCAATGCTGCAATTGTCAGAAAAATATGAAACTTAGCTCTAAGGTAAATATTGTTGGGTCACTTGAAATGTATGCAAATTTGACATTTCTCTGCTGATTAGCATATCTACACATCAAAGTTTTCTATATATCACATCAGATATTTTTGATTCAGGAGAGTTAAGGTCAGTGGCACTTGGCATACTCTTTACTTTGCATCAGACAAGATGAGAAATGAAAATCTTCTCAGGGAAACTTTCCAGCTCAAACCTTACTTTGCTGAAATAAGAACATTGCAGAGGAGCAGGGGAAAATAGCACAGGTTCCTGGTTCTCAGTTTATAACTAATAAAGGAACATAAAGAGATTATTCACTTAACTAATGAATTCCGAAGGGGAAAAAAAAAAGGAATCGATCAGAAATTTGGGCACAGAGACAATAAATGATTCTCTTAATCACTGCAGTGGATTTGCCTATATAAAGTATAGATCTAGCTATGTACGTGTTTGGTTTTGAAATTAGTCTTTTTAAGTGAAAAAATGAGGAGGTATGTCCTGTTCTTTAAAAGCTGAGTTTTGATTTGTGTCCAATATGCATCAGTTGGAGTTTTGCACTGTCCTCCCACAAATCTACCTGCTCCTGATGGAGTGCTGCAGCTCCTAAGTTCATTAGCTCCGTGATTGCTTCCATAGATCCTAATATAACTGGTCACAAGAGCTGATTGTTCACTCATTTTTGCACATCAGGCCTTTGGGAGGTCATCAATAAGTTGTCAGCAGATTCAGGTCACCAAAACTCTCTGTGAGAATCCACTGTGTTCCATGAGAGATGGGTTTGAGCAGTGCTGGGCTGCTGTGTACTCATCACAGGATAATTGATGTAACCCCTCATCAGTCCTCATACCCAAAAGGATCTGTGTCCATGGGGGTACGGAAGCACCCACAGTGTAGGCACTGAAAATTCCCAGCATCTTCCAGAGAGCAAACTGAGTGCACGAGCACAGGCACTTTCTGTGCCTGTTGCCTGTTGCTGCACTGGAGTAACTCTGTCGTGGAGATGCTTTTATATTCTTTCCAAAAAGAGTGAAACTGTCTCAACTGCAGCATCCAGTGAATGCCAGCGAAATTTTGTTTTAAAAATAAAACAAACATTTTTCAAATTATTGGAGCAGAAAGATGTGTCAGACACCACTAACATATGTTTATTTTTCTTTTTCTCTCCTGGAACTGAAGCATGGCCAAATTCTGTTTCTTTCTCCTTTACATTGTATGAGAATGTAGAGACAGAAATAAATTTTATACTTATTTTTCACGAAGATTTTACATGCTAAATTCTAGAAATGAATCCAGTGATGGACTTATTATAATGGACTTATTAGACTCCAGAAAATAAGACACAGAAATGCCGGGTGATCCATTATTCCTTCAGGGCATATAGCACCACTCAACCACATTAGTAGTTGATGTTTGATGATAAATCAATAATAGCTTTTATCTTCTAAGTAAAAGATATTTTATTCTCTTCCGTCTTTTCCGTGATGGGTGAGATAAAACCAGGAGCTGCACTCACATTCTTAAGGCAAGATTTTAAAACTATTTTGGTGTAAGATTCGCATTTGCAAGCTGCCCATGCTTCCCATATTGGCAATGATTTTGACAAATGTAAAAAAGTCACTAATATTTTGACACTTTCACTGCCCAACTATGATACCAGCTGGCTGTGAATTCAGTTATTCATTGTTCTGCTGTATTTTAAAGACTGGTCCAGAGCCAATGTACTGGACCAGCTCCATTCATTCATTTTCAAGACTGAAGTTTCAGCTAACTGTAGTGGCCATTTTTCAAATAGATCTGGAAACCTCTTCCAATTTAACAGGATCATACAGAACAGAAAAAGTCAAGTGTGCTAGTGGATTTAAAGCTCTTCCCTTCAAGGGAAGGAATATATGCATTTCAGCATGAATCAACCTAGTCCTCACAGGATTTCTGACTGCTCTCAATATTTTTTTTTTTTAAGGCAAGACCAGTGCTTTCTTCACAGTAAAGCAAGCAATAAACTAAAATCTTTATGATGGTTAAATTAATTTAAAATAAAACTGAACTAAAGCATAGCTGTTCTGAATTCTTAAAATGAGAAATCGCCACACCGGTCTCATGCTGCGTGAGACTTACAGCAACTCAATTGCTAATTTTAAAGAAACTAAAAAGAAACTTACACATTTTTGGCTTCAGATAGGCAAATACAACTTTAAAATAAAGAGGGATGGAGCTGTTGGAAGTCCTCAGTGCACTTGCAGTGCAGAAGAGAAGTAAAAGACCCTCCGTAATTCCAATCTTTTCTGATCTGAACATCGTGGAGAGCAGATACACCTCTAAGTGAGCAGGTTCTTTTGAAGTGCCCTTCTTTAACAAACATAGTAAAAATGTGCTCACTTCCTAAGACTTCTTTATTGTGCCTGCTAACGTTTTACACTATTTTCCAAAGTCAGTAACAATATTCATCCCTCTGGCTTGTAATGCACTGATTAAAAAACAGATTGCCAGCAGTCATCTGCTATTGTCTGGCTTCCTAAATTCTGTTTCTGGTTTAATTTACTTGATGGTTCCATGCACTATTCATGAGTTCTATAATATTCCAAACTTTAATTTCAACAGATTAATTCTTACTAATTATTCAACATATGAACCTGCACATGAGAATTGTACTGTATGCACCATCCTGAGGCACAGAATGCAATGTCGAATCGTTTTCTGATTTCAAGTGGAAAACAAACTAATTATGTGGAAATATGATAATATATTGTGCTGCAGGGACCAGCCCTTTGTCTGTTTAGAAATGTTTACTTATGATCGGCTCCCTGTGTTATTTCTTCCAGGAGGAGCTGCCCTTTCTTAATGCATAAACATTATTGACTGGTCCATGATTCTTTACTTCAAGAAAGCTGATTTACATAATTTTATATTACTTCCGTCTGGTGGAAGCAAACAAGACATCCCAGGAAAGTAATAATTGAGCTAGCTGTAGCAATCTTCTGGAAAGATAAGACACGGAAGTCCTTGGAAATGAAGGATCACTTGTTTCTCTTTTATTTCTCCTACTTTTTTTTTTTTCTAAGCTGTCATGCAGCTTTACCTCTGCGCTGTTTGATTTGATGCATATCAGCATCCAGCACTTCATCACAGCATGAGGTCCAAATCAACTATCAAAAACCTGAAGTAGAACACACTTTCTTCAGTCTTCTGTCAACCTACCTCAGCCAGAGCTAATTGGGTGATACTGGTACTGGGAAATATTGGGATACTGGGTCATTCATTGCTTGGGAGAAGTACTGTGAAGCCCTGCTGTGGTCAGTGGAGCTGCCAGCCTGGTCTGTGGTGTCTAAGCCTTACCAAGCTTAAAAACTGTGGCAACACACCAAAACCTTTCTGTAATTCTGGTCAGCTGAAAATGAAATTATTTAGTCAAATGTAGAAGATGGGAGGGAGGGAAATAAGACCTCCCCACAAAAAAAGCAATACTTTTTTGTTTCCCATGACATGTGAAATGAGATATGTGCTAGAATTGAAAGGTTGAAACATGTTTTCAGGAATTAGTCATCAGAGAAAACTATAAAAATAAAATAAAGGATTGGAGTTTCTCAAGGGACCCTACTCAGTAATGGCATTAAAGAGCGCGTCAAGACTCTACAAAAACAAACACCAGCAATGATAGGGGAAGATAAAATCTGGACCCTAGAATGACATTTTAATAGATCTTGGGTGATACAACCTAGTTTAGCATATACCATAATACATAATTCCCTCTAGAAATCCAGCTCTTAAACAATGGGGAGGTTATCTGGCTTTCCATCCTTCCATCCCCCCCAATCATTTTAAGTTTATGAGCTTTACAGTTTCTAACACATTTCCCTATTGATCTCATTTACTTCTTTACTTTATAATGACAAAACAGTTGCAGATCATCTGCTCTCTGTCTCACTCAGATTTTTGCTCTTATTTCTGCTGTGTCTTGCCTAAGGCCTCAAGGAGACTCAGACCTATGTGTCGCTAAGGTTAATAAAACCCCTGTTAACAAGTTTCCATTCTAGGATCAAGATTTTAGATCCTAAAAGACATTCTTTTTGTAATTTTTCTTTAATAACTCTACTAAATGTTTACAATTGTATCCCAAATTGTAAAAACTGGGTCAATGCTGTGACACCAAGTTATTTTGCTTCTCTCTTAAAGAATGTATTTTCTTTTGGCTGCCTTAGTACCTGAATGTTGGATAACCACAGATCCTTACACTCAGTATTTACCTGTCCCACCCCTGCAGCACAGTTCTGGTTGAGATCAGGGGTGGAAAACAGAATAGATCTTGGGATGAATCCCTTAATTTGATCCAAACATTGATGTTCCAGAGATTTTTCCTGGCACAAAACAAACAAAAAAAGTGGAGTAATCTATCTTTCACAGTAGAAAGGTTCCCAGAGGGATGTGTTTTCAGCTCAGGAAAAATATACACATCCAGTGAGTAAGGTCAGAGGGGAATTTTTAATACTCTATTTCAGATCGTGCAATCTGGTTTGATACAGATCTAAAAAGTACTGTATAAAAGACTCTGGTATGAATTTCCTGGTATTAGCTAAAGATGGTTTTGTTCAAACTTAATGAAGTGACCAGGGAATGAGAAGAAGGATGGGGGTATATGGATGTGATGGTCATTTTGCTCATTTAATTTGAAAATTAACTTGCTGCTTTGCTCAGAAATAAGGGGCTGTGGAAAACTTCCTTGGGAAATGGCTGTAGAGCACCTCTTACTGAAACGTAAATTGTAAATATCATTGTAACCCAGCAGGCTGTGTTTTCTCTGTGCCACAGCATCTTGGAAAGGCATTGCAAAAAAGATAGGAGAGAAAGGAGGGTGATTCCCTAATCCCAGGGTGTACCATGGATCCTGCAGCCGCACCGCTGGCTCCAGGTTGTGATCTTGTGAACTCCAGCTCAGCTGAGCCAGAACAGGGAGAGATGGCAGAGAGCTGCTCCTGAAAAAACCCCAAGCCTGTGCTGTTTCCAGAAGTGAGAGCTGACTGAAGACACTTGGCTGGGGTTGGGTGGGATCCCCCAGCCAGGGAAGAGACCTTTCTGCCACCTCTGGCTCCACACCTGCAGCCAAACCAGCGATGCCTGCTGGCAGTCTGTGGTGTGGGGGATGCCAACCACACAGAACTTCTTCTCTTCCTTCCTATATGCCTGTCTCTTCATGAAAGGATCATTTCTTCTGATGCCTAAAGAGGCTACCTAGAACAGAGTTAGTATTAAAGGAGTAAAGTAGGTACTAATTTTAAAAATAGGTATTTATTTTAAAAAGGCCTTCAAAGGGTACACCTTGGGCAGTACAAGAGCCCGGCTGTGGCTTCACCCAAGATGGACTCCAAGTAATGAGTCTTCACATTTTTGTAAGTTTTGGTCCATTTACATACTGAGGTTAATTGTCCAATTACAGCTTCAGGTTATGAAGTCCCATCCTCCCAGATTGCTCTCCTCAATTCGCTGTTTATACTTTTTGGGCCTGAAGCTGCAAATGTCCTTGGTTCTCAGGCTAGAAAAGCATAGTTTTGTCTAACTAAACTGTGAAGAGAACTTGCTAACATTTTATATGAATTTCAGAGTTATATACTAATGCAGTACAGAATCTGGAAAATATAAAAGCTAAAACTCAAAGCATCACTCCCAGGTGGTCTTCAGCACATTTACCTTCAGTCTCCTTGGCTTGTACTTCACTTCTTTCATTGTATCACCTCATCTCTGTCAGCAGGATGAGTCTTGAAGGACATTTTCTATAAAGGAAAGGTTCCCACTGTGATTTGTCATCACCAACCCCTAGAAATCCCAAGGAAGCCAAGAAATGGTAGAACCTCAGCCATCTGAATAGGGCCATAACTCTTAGCTGTGCTGTTCCCAGTGTACACAACACCTCCCTTTACACAGAATTTACAGATATTGGTTAGCCTGACTGCTCGATCAGAAATTGCCATAAAGTGCTGAGCATACTTAGATTTACCATATACATTTTTGCAGTGGGTTATCTTGTGCCACTTGTGCTGCATTTCACTGGAAAGAAACATGCCATGGTTAATAACTTAAATTATCTATGCTGAGAGACTTTTGTTGAGGGAGTGACTGATCCAAAGCCTGTTGAAATAAATGTGAAGAATAGCATTGTCTCCAGTGGGCTTTGGATCAAGCCCAGATTCATGTTCCTAATATACTGTCTCTTTTCATAATTTTGCGAGAATGGATTTTTCTTTTGTGCAACAAGCCATAGTGGAGGGGAGTGGGGAAGAAAGGAAGGCAAAAAGAACCACAGAAATTGTGCTAAAGGAATTTAAAATGAACACAGCATTAAAAATTTAGTATGTGAGCAGAAACAGACTACTTTGCTCTGGAAGGGTGAAAGGAAGGAAAAATTATTATTTTAATATGTACCAGGCAAGGACAAGCACAAATGTGACCACGTCTGAGAACAGCAGAGCCGCAGCCTTGGCTTACATTGAAAAGTTCTGGCAAATATCTCAGTTTAAAAGAAGGTGTGAGAAGGGAAGAGCCAGATCTGGCACACCAGCCCCTTCATGTTTGTGTGAAGCTGTACCACACTTAGCTTTCGAGACTTTTTGCCTGATTTGAATGCATATGTTTGATAAAAGGAAATGACATATTTATGTTTACTCCTTACGTTACTCAGTCTCCAAAGGGTGCAGGGAGTTGGTACAAAGGATTCTGTGAGCTTCTGGGTCATTCTCACCAAAGTGACCTGATAACTGAGAGTTGCACTAATTAAGTTATGTAAATCTAAGAGCTCTTGGAGCTCATGAGATGTGAAGGTATCTCTGAGATTGCTAGAGAGGAAGGAAAATTTCTCACAGTGAGTTTGGGTTGGTTCCACTGCCGGGAGTTGTGGCAGAGACCTCCAGTGAGATCTGCTGTGTTTCACCTGGCCATGTTAGTCCACCTGCAAGTATCACCTTGCAAAGTGAGACAGCAAAGAGCAGTGTTTCTGTCTTTTCTATGTTTTGTCTTTTTATGTAGGCTCCACTTGAATTGTCTGATTTTTAAAAATGTTTTCATGGAGAAAAGCCATCTTCTAGGGGCTAAAAGAAAAATCAGTAGAAAATCTGCTTGTGTCTTTCAGGATTCTCAATATTAGATTAGTTTCTTAATGAAACTGATTGTGCCTGTCAACAGTATGTATATGGAGACTTCTGGAAAGAGCATGATTGTGGAGACTCTTACAGAAAAAGGTTCTTCTTTGAGTGATTATTCCTCCTAAAAGCCACCGTGCAGTCAAGAAGGAGATCCGTGAAAGTGGGAAGATGCAGACACACAAGTCTAGGCCATCCACATTAAACACCCAAGAGGGGGAAGCAAACCCCCTCATTTTCCTGCAGGAGTAGACATGAGTAAGAGATGTCAGTGCAGCTATGACATCTGTTTACATGGGGATTTTATGCACCTGTTCACTAGGCAATAACAAATGCTTACCATGGTGGTAGCTGTATCACACGGTACATATGCTGCTTCTGACATACATAACACCTCTTTAAGGAAACACATGGCCCCATATGTCATGAGAACTTGTTTACATTCTACAATACAGTAATGGAAAATATGTTTCATAATAAATGTTTTCATCATTTTTGTGTTTAAGGAAAGAATGGGAGTTTTACGCCCTAGCTGTCAAGCTGAGTGTCCTCCCTCATTGTCCTCATTGAGAGATGTGTGGCTTTGGAATAAACTCCGTACAAGCTTTCCAAGTTCAGGGAAGCTGGGATCTCAACTGGTCAGTTTTAATGGCTGATGCTCTTGAAAAAGGTGAAACTGAAAAAAAAAAAAAAAGAAGAAGATTGGGACATATATTACATATATTTAGATGTAAACCAGTGTGTTTATTTCTTTGGTTTGCTATCAAGCAACCAATTTCTGGTGACTTTGACAAGAGCAGTTGTCATATATTGCCTGTAGAGCTCTTGGGATACTGAAGCCACATCAGGAAGATTATCCCCATCTTTATCCCCATCATATTTGGAGCCCTATCTTTTAGTTCAGTCTCTGTAGAACCAGGAAAAGGAATCATACTGCTTCACATCCATAAAATGAAGGAGTTTCCTGTTTGAAGCTTGTATAGTTCAACCTTCCCAGAAATTAATTTGAATAGCTTTTAGCTTTGATATGGTTAGGTTGAGATTATTCAGATTTATGCTTTTTCCCTCTAGTAGTTCTTCTGTTTTCAATCATCAGTGTTTCCAGTTCATACACAGGAATCTTTGTCCTTGCCTCACTCCTCACTGCCGAGGTAAGATTCTGTCCTGTAATTAAACTAACAGGACAGTAAGAACTCAATAAAATAACCTTTTCCTGTGGAAGACAGGTCCAGGAGTTAATAATTCTCATTAAGATGACTTTTTTCCTTGATATGTACCTTACCTTCACTTTCTGGTATTTACTTTTGTGGAGTTAGCTAACAAGAGTGAAAAGCAGACTCTTCCTTGCTAGGTATTTACAGACAAACTGGAGTGTGAATGTTAGAGATAAGCAGACAAAAAACTTTTACTATTTTGATGTAAAGAATAATATACTGATATATTGTTTGAATACATCTTTTCTCTGTTTATTCCTGCACAGCAGTATTCACACTATTTCAGCAGTTCACTTGATAGTAAAGAATGGATGAATAGATCATTTATTCCAAAATATAATAGCCAAAGCTTGTCTCTTTGTGCTTAGATTGAATTTTGTTTAGCAACAAAGACTTTTCATGAGTTTCTTAGCCCGTCCACCCCAAATACCGTTTATCACCTTCTGTCACCCCCATCTATCACACGTGCTTATTAAAAATAAAAAAGCATTTCATATTCTTTAGTTTAAACTAGCTGCCAGATAACTTGTTTAGAGCCTTTAACTACAGTTTTGTGAGACATGAAAAATGTACTTGGCTTCCTTTTCCTTTCCTTTCCTTTCCTTTCCTTTCCTTTCCTTTCCTTTCCTTTCCTTTCCTTTCCTTTCCTTTCCTTTCCTTTCCTTTCCTTTCCTTTCCTTTCCTTTCCTTTCCTTTCCTTTCCTTTCCTTTCCTTTCCTTTCCTTTCCTTTCCTTTCCTTTCCTTTCCTTTCCTTTCCTTTCCTTTCCTTTCCTTTCCTTTCCTTTCCTTTCCTTTCCTTTCCTTTCCTTTCCTTTCCTTTCCTTTCCTTTCCTTTCCTTTCCTTTCCTTTCCTTTCCTTTCCTTTCCTTTCCTTTCCTTTCCTTTCCTTTCCTTTCCTTTCCTTTCCCCCCACTGGTTTAGTTTATATGCAGTGCAATATTTATTTCTTTCTCCTCTCCTTTCCAGACTGGAAAGTCCTTGTCTGTTTTGGCCAAGCTTGGACAAGTGACGTAACTCTGTGATTTGACAAACTGAGGCCACAGAACACTTCAAAACCTTCTGAAGTGTGTCAATGCTAAAACAATAATAAAACTATAAAAATAGATTGAACTGCATTTTTACTGACATTTTCTGAGTTACCCATTCTCAGTGTTACTTTCTGAACTCCTTGGACCTGTGCAATATGTGAGGGCACAAAGGTACTCTTGACAAATGTATTTGAGGACAAAGATACTTGTTTTGAGAGTGTCATTGCAAAAAAGTTAAAACACTTCCCAAACTGTCTGGTCCCTGCAGTTTGCTTAATGGAGAGAAATATGATATATTATTAAACATCTCAAGAAGCCTAGAGCACAAATTTATCAAAGCAAATAAGTCTCTTTGATTTCAAGGATGCTTAAAGTTAACAGTGTGCTTCATTGCCTTGTGGAGTTGGGGCCATATATTTAGTGGTAAAGCACAACCTATTAAAAAATGACCTGGCAAAACCATGGGATTACAAGGTTTTAATAGTGTTCAGTTTCATTTATAAATAATTCTGCTTTCTTATAAACATATAAAAGTATATAAACATTAACACATAAAAACTGAAGGAGTTTTGGCCATAGGATGAATTTGCATCTGATGAAATAATTCTGTTTCTCTCCTTACTGAGGCTTGGTTTTGATCCCACAGATATATATATAAATAAAATATACATCTGTGTATATTTATAAGTAATATATATAAATGTAAGTTATTCCTGCAGTTAGGTCAAGACTCCTTTTGAATTTATAATAGCACATGTAATAGAGGGGATAGCAAATCTTGTTTGAGTTAGAATTCTTGGCAGTTATTTCTTTCTTTTAAGTATTTTCCTCCCATTTCTTAATTTTATTCATTACAACCACATACACAGAAGAATTTTGAAAATGTTTGTGACTCATTTAAATTTTATATCTTAATCCATCTATTTCTTGTAGTATCCTATAGAAGAGAATGTTTTCAACTGTGTCAGGGCACACAAGGACCTTTTAAAATAGTGATTGTAATTGTGCTTTCAGAGTTTTATACATCAAATATGACACTGAAATTTGCAATGAATTCTTACCTGTGACTTTCTCTTATAAACTTTATTGACCTGCATTACTGCTCACATACTTGGATGTCTTGTTTACAGCAGAGTGCTGACAAGCTTTGTGAATGGGAGAAAAACATCATTTAAAAAAGAATATAACTCCAAACCCCTAAGGAAGAACAGTTTCCCAGCATTTTAAGGCAGCATACAATGTTCCATCACCCTGAAGCCAACCTTTGCTTTGAGTTATTTTCAAGACAAGAAACAATAAGATAACAACCTACAGAAACTTGGCAGGGTAATTAAATAATCATTTTTCTTCCAATGTCCAATCAGGCCATAAGGTGAAAAATCACAAAGATGAGACAAATTTTATTTTGCCTTCATATGCACTGAGAGGTTTCTGAGAAATATCATTTCCTCACTACAGGGAACCAGTGCTCACTAATAGCAGAGCCAAGCAAAATTTCTGAAAATTGTTATCGTAATGTTTACATAATGAGATCATATTTTTTTCCCTTATGAAGTACAGGTGCAAAATCTAAGCACTTTGCTCCCAGAAGTGCAACTTTCCAGCCATTTCTTTCTTAAGTGTTCCTTGCAAATGTAACCAGCCAACTATTAATAGGCTATTGACAACTTTGGGATTTTTTTTTTTTTTGCCCCTTGCACCCCTACCAATAAAAAAGCGCAAACATATCATTCAAAATCTTTCTGCTCTTTCACTCCCCTTCTCTTTCTATTTTTTTTTTAAATTCCTATTTATTTTTTGAGGGCCAGTCAACCTACAGAAGAGCATCTGCTGGACCCTGCATGGAGAAGCAGACATGTGGAAGCCTTGCAAATGTAAAAGCCAGGAGTGGGTCGGGCCCCAGATGGTGAGTGTTTGCTCTTAACAAGGAGAGTCTTTTTCCTCCAAAAGAAGGGAGGTAGCACCCTCTAGCACTGAGCCTCTGCTACCACTCCAATGACAGGCACTGCCAAACATAAATCAGAATGATAACAGCCTCTGCTGGGGATTCAGACCCACATTTTCCTGCATGGAAGATAAAATCTTTTCTGGTTCTTAATTCAATCACATACCCAACTGGCAATCTTGCATATCAAAATGGGAATCCTGGGAGGCTGCTGGAATATGCAGATCAACAGAAGCTAATTAGCATTTACTTGCAGCCATCCTTAACTGATTGGCAGCACAGCTGTGGGGACCAAGCAGAACATGCTGAGTTGCATATTTGTATGGCCACCTGCCATTTGGTGGGATCCAAAATAGTGTAAACTACCACTTCACAATAACTCAGTGACCTTAGTTCTGAAGTAATATTGAACAGACATATTTGGCTAAGTGTATAATTAGTGCTTATTTCACCTGACACACAGTTCAACAATAGGCTGTGCAGCAGTACCTTCCTAATTCGACATGTTGATGTCTTAATTGAGATTGACAACTTGTTAGAGAGGTACTGCATTTCCAACGCAGGCTGAGATCTACCCATCATCACCAACTTCCCTGAGCATATGAAACAATGTGCTTTTATGCCTTAAAACATATTCCAGCTCTTCAGATCTGAACAATCAAACATGAGGGGAGCTCACTGATGAAAGCAATGGGGCCAGTTCTTGCAGGGGCTTTATGTGAGTAATTTTATTGCTTTGCTCCTGATACGTAGTGGAGTAGGGTATGACAAAGAAAATAAAAATGTCAGGAAGTATAACAACAAAAACATAAAGGGAGAAACACGCTTAGGCAGAAGGAATGTCAGCATTGTAGGCCATCTCACATAATGGTGGTGAAGTGAAAATGAATGAAAGCTGTAGCAAGTATTTACTGTAAAATACTGAGAAGAGAATGGTGCCTCCCAAGGTTAAGCAAGCAAAGATCTGTAGCCTGATTGTTTCATCATCCTAATCTGGAAATCTGGGTTACCTGAACATTGGGATACCTCTTTGCTTCCAGGCAGAAATATCTGAAAGAGATCAAATTTGTGTATCCATTACAAATGAAATATAAATTACCTCTGTCAATTGGTATGTTTTCTCAGGGTGCCTGGACTGGCTTGTAACAACTAGAAATTTGATTCTATTTTAGACTGCATGCCAGAAAATTGAAAAGAAATAAATATGTCTATATTATGTGCATCTGATAAGTGATAAGGAAAGTACATCTAGGATTGCTGATACAGTGAAATGTAATGAAATATATAGGCAGTGGAAGGGCTAGAATAGTGAAGATGTAGGAGTGTAACAATAGGTCAGAATGGAGTTCTTTCTTATGTGTTTCCAAAAGGGGACCATAGCCTGTGGAAAAATAAGTCTCTTCAATCAAAACCATGTCCTCATTATTCCTGTGTCACATACAGACAGGAGCAAGGCCTGGAGTTCATCTGCTGTTCTTTACCTGAGGAAATGCTATAAAAATTCCTGCTGTGCCATTCTTGGTGTGCTAGGAATAAGTATATTCAGAGATATTCTGGAGGCATTACATGTTATTAAAGCCCACACATTTAAGCACATTCCTGATAATCCAAGAGAAGAAGTGGGCAAGTTCAGAACCCTCCTCTCTGTACCCTGTGAACCATGTGAGGTGTGGATGGACAGAACCCACCAGGCAGTAGGTCCAGGTGAGCTGCCTCTGCAGAAGTCATTCCAGTATTGCTTGGTGCTTGCTCTTGGCCACATTCTTCATCACTGAATGATGCAGCAGCTCTCTTCTTGAGCCCTGATGTGAAGGCTTTGCACACACAGCCCCAGAATTGCCTTGGCTCCCTTTCTGTAGCCACACTGAATCAAACCATCTGCCTCATTCAGCTACTGAAAGAGAAAAATCTCAACTTGACTACTAAAAAACCCTGCCAGATAAGCAAATACTTCTGAGCTAAGGCTCTGAAGGCAATTTATGTCTATTGCAATGAATTTTGCAATATTGCAAGGTGTTGTAGATGCAGCCTCTGGGCCCAAAGGCAACTGAAGGTAACAAATTCTCCCATTGTCTTGCATGTGCTTTAATCAGTGATAATTATAATGAAATTTCATCATTTTGTTTCTGGATATAAACAGGAACACCTTCAAATTAGGGAGGTCATATTTGTCAAGGATCTTGCT
This sequence comes from Prinia subflava, assembly GCF_021018805.1. Taxonomy (NCBI): domain Eukaryota; kingdom Metazoa; phylum Chordata; class Aves; order Passeriformes; family Cisticolidae; genus Prinia; species Prinia subflava. The sequence goes on from NC_086256.1 coordinate 3,065,537, forward strand.
CCTGCCCAGACAGATGTGGATTTCCCAGAAAGTAACTTGGACACTGTCTGGTGAGGATCTGAGTAGGATTTGTAGCTGGTTGAATGCAGAGTGGAAGAGACGTTGAAATTTCAGCTGATGGGCAACTTGACAGCCCATTGAGCAGATTGCTGCAGCTCTGGGCTCTGTGCATGCATGGAAAGCCAGGAGCATTGGCTCCTGAGCACTGAGACTCCCATTCATCTGGGACTTCCAAGTTCCTGTCTCTGTATTATGCAACCAAGTGGAATTTTAATTGGAGACTTATCCAAATTGCCTGATAATTTTTCAAACCTTCTAGATTTCCTTCTTCTCTTTCCAAATCAGAATGAAAACAAACTCCAGAATATTAAAATAATTCCTGTGCCAGAATTCCATATCTTCATCCAAGTCTGCTTCTAAATTTGTGTCACAATAGGGGTTGGGACTGAGCTGTGTCATATTGAATCATGCTGTGGGAGTAACAGCCTGACATTGTTTATGCTCATCACAGGGCCTTTTATGTATAAAGATGATTGCAGCTCAACTCCAGGTGTTCCCAGGGAATGCACTGACCATGTGCTGTGTACCCCAGGCAGGTTTTTCCTCCCACATTTTCACCGGAGGATGGCACTTGTACCATGACAGCTCTATCCCCTTTCCAATGGCTCTCACTTAGGAAACTCAAGAGCTAAAGAAGCTTAAATATGACAAAGAGCTACCCTGCAGAAGACAGGCTAGGAAATACTTGGTGCCATCCCTGAAGTTGGAGAGGGGGACTCTGCTAGAATTAAAGAAAATTATATGTATCTTGGCTTCCTGTTAGTGAAGAAAAGCACTCTACCTGTCTAGGAGCACATTCTGGGATTTCACTTAGTGGAAATGTCCATCTCTCACATCCAGGTGAGCTCTCATAAGCAGCAGGACAGTTCATCCATCAGGCAAGCTCTGGGACACCCTTTCATTAGGATTTGTCCTCATCTGTGGTGATGATTTAATAGTTAATTGGAGCACTCAGTTTGAAGCCTGTGCTGCAAGCAGCACTGGGATGCAGTCCTCACTCAAGACTTTTGCTTCTTTTCCACTATGCAAAATAACAAAAAAGACTAATCTTAAAACTGCTCTTAATGAGTATAACCAAAATATTAACAGTAGTAAACAAGAATACATTTGCTCATAACTTGTCATATCAGTGTAATAAATTAAGCCAGAAACACATTAACATTTGACAGCTTAAACAATGCAGGAAAAAATACAAACCACACAGGGACTATGTGAAGCATGTTGGCAGTTTAACAGACATTTTGAGATGTAGATACATATATCAACCTTTCTGAATTTAGTCTTGATAACTCCTTTTCCTCTGTGTGCCAAAACACTGCCGTGTGAAGACTAATGAGTTCCAGATTTGTTTATCTTTGGTGGCTGAGGCAGATTCATGAGCCCCCTGAACCTATTTTACAGCGGCCCTGTGATACCAGCGTGGAACACCAGAGGCAGAAACGTCTCTTTTATGCTGATGGATACATAAGGTCTTCTAAGAAAGATGTGCTTGGCCATCTGACACTAGAGATCATGTCAGATGTGTTCTGGGTGATCCATGAGAGTGAATTGTCCTGCCTGTTATCTTTCATATGTGTTTTATGTTTATGTTCAGAGGTGTAAGAACAAATGCTGGGAATAAATCTCGCATATGAAATGGGGATTATTATGTTTTATGGCAAGGCTTTGTGTTATGTACTCACCAGATTTTTGTATGGGTGATTTTGTTTCCCAAATTTTTATGTTTATATTGTGAGAGCTCTCAAATAAACATCATAGATGAGGAAGACCTTGGGCCGCCTGAGTGAAACTTCTTCCTTTTGCTTTTCCCCTGTTTGAGTTCTACTGACTTCTTTGGTTCTTTAGTATTTTGGTTTTTATTACTCAGGGATTTTTGGTGTTTCAATGTTTGCCTTTTTTAAGACTTGTGGCCATAACTGGCAAAAGGAAGGGTTGGGGTAATGATTTGGCTTGATGATCTGAGAGGTCTTTTCCAACCTTAACGTTTCCATGATTATGTATTTTTATTGAAGCTAACGTAAAACGCTTTGAAAACCTTTTGTGAAAGCTGGGCAGAGCATTTTCCTGCTGAAAGTTCAAGCTGGTGATTTGGGGACTAATCTTTGCCCAGTTCTGAAGAAAGGGATGGTTTTCACCTATTGCCCCCTCAAACCCATGGCTGGTTTTCATCTCTTGACAGGACAAAGGTGGTGCAAAGGCACCTGGAACAACTTGAAGCAGAGAATGTCCCTGGAGGACAGCAGGCACTGTGGTGGATCTGCGTCTCCTGCCCTAAGACAAGGGACAGCCAAGGCACGTGCCCAGGGATAGCTGTGGGTATCACACAGCAAGTTAAAACAACTCTGATCAACACTTCACTTTCTGCCTCCAGATTTCTTATTCATTATTAGCAGTGTAGCAGAGGATCTAATGTACCCTTACCATAGTTACGGTCCAAAAATAACGTTTTTTCCTCGAATTTGAATGTGGTGTACATGTTTAAGTAACTTTGCTGTTGATTTTTTTTTCCTGTTTTAACAGATGTATTTTGACTAACTACTTCTGCAGAGCAATTCCTTCTTTAGCAGAGACTGCTCTGTGTCCTCTTTCTTGTAAGTAATATTTTTTCAGAATTTTTAATTGGTGGGGACAGATCATAGGTATTAAATAAGCAGCAAGAAAAGTCAATAATCCTCTATCCCCTCTATTCTGATTTGAGAATTATAAAATCCAAATGCAACCAGAACCACAGCAGACTTTCTGTGCCAGTATCATGGTACACAGCTGTGGCCCCTGGAGGTGCAGTGCATGCAGCTGCTTGCACTGTGTGATTTTGGAAGGAAGAGTGAAATAAGGTTTGTTAGGAGAACTACCTTCTCTCTAGGGAATATTTTTGGGGTTATTTGCAAGAGAAGCTTACTTGCTATTTGAATATTCAATAAGTGATACAATGCCTGGACTCTGCTTTTCTGGGAACTGGCCTTAAGCTCTTTTCAACAGCAATACTAAACCAAGGTCAGAATTTATTGCAGAGTAAAATGAGGTAACAAATGCTTTTGGGGTTTCACTGTACGTGGATTTCTGTGTTGTTTACCATGTGCAGCACAATCCTGTGACAGCCCAGCACAGCCTGGAGCCCCCCCGTGCTGTGCAGGGGATGAACACACGGTGAGAGACAGTTCCTGGCCTGGAACATTTACAATCTAAATAGATGTGGCAGGTGAGAAGGGGATAATGGGGAATTTTGTTATAAATGGACATCTGATTTGGTGAGAGGGGGAATCCATTCAGCCGTGGGCAAGAATTTTGCCCACTCCAGGTGGTTGCTGAGCCTCCTCTCCCAGGTCATGCTGCTCTCTCCAGCTCTATTTCATGCCTGTAAAAGCAACAATTTAAGTTTGATTTTTTGAACAGAAGAAAAATGTACAAAGAAAAAAAAGCCATCCCACATAAGAACAGTAGTCCATTTCTGTAGCATAAACCATGACTGTTCTTGTTCCAGTAAAAGCCAGACCTCCTCATAACATACCTTATAACCTGTTAATTATGATTTCCTTCTCTAACATTTGGATCACACTACTAAATATTTTTAAATATCTATATATGTGTTTTTTAAGCTGCTGGGTTTGGGTTACACCTTTTCCATATGCCCAACCCACACAATCCCATCAACGCTTTCACACACCAGTCAAACACTCTATATTTGTGTGAAACTCACTGAAGGAAAAAAATTCCTATTACTACTACTACTAATACAAATTCATTTCTCACAACTATTAGTGTTTTCCTGAATGCTGCTGAATGAATTCCCTGCAATTCGATGTCTAACTTTTTATTGTGTTGATTCAGTGAAGATTTTTGATTTGTATTCGTAATTACTCCAGTCCTATCACCACATGCCTTTTTTTTTTTTGTGCTTGACAAAGCTCCCTCTACAAAACTTAATCACTTTCTGTTTGAGCAATCCCTGAATACATTTTTACATTCTGTTGTTAGTAGGAATGATGTTCTGAAAGTTGATATACATTGCAACAGCAGGTGTTAAGGCAGGCAAGTAGGGAACAAAAGCTCTTAGAGCATGAAAGAGTCTAATAATAGACAATTTGTTCACCTGGCACTGGCTGCTTAAGCATTTGAGATGAGCTCATTGTTATTTGGCCATGAGCTTTCTTGGTAGTAGGGATGAAAATATGGAAAATCCAGGTTGTGGAAACAAAGGTCTGCTAATATTAGAATGGCACTAAATGGGGCATGATCGAGCTGGGGAGGCTGCAGGGTGAGCTGAGGGGTTTAAAGCAGTGAAACATTTCCATAACTAGGAAAGCAATCAATAAAGTCACAGTTGTGTCTGTTCTTGCAATAAAATTACATGTGTAAACGTTTTCAATAACTCTACAACTGGGCAAGCTGTTCAGAGCAGCCCTGCACTCAGAAGTGCAGTTCAAGCTTTTTGCAGGCTGCTTGGAAATGTTGCTGTTAGTCAGGGAAGCTCCCCACGGGCTGCAGAGATGGACAATCTGCTCGGAATGGAATCATCCACCCTCCAAGGCAATCCCCAGCAGCGATCCTGGGGGAGCCAGGGGGCAGTGCTGGAGTCCCACTGGAGTCCCCAGTGTGGGGAATGCAGGGTGTGTATCCAGACCAGAGCAGGGGCTGTGAGGAAGGTGCTGGTTCCACGAGCACACTGAATGCCTCCCTGTTGGTGTTGGGAGAATTGGGAAGCTTTCTCTTCAAAAATGGGGGTGCAATCACTCTGGGGGAGCCTGGAGGAGAGCAGAGATGACTCCGTGCTTGGCTGTGGTTCCTGCCAACCTCCCAGAAGATCAAGGGGAAGCTGTGCTTCAGTTAAAGGGCAGCACTGTAGCTGTGTCCCTAAATCACCTTTCTTTGGCATGTACCCTATCCCTAGAAGAGGGCCATGCATGCTCCCCCAGAATAGACAGCAAAATAAGCATCTTGTACCCAGAGATGCATTTTCATGTTCTTTTCACATGATTCTAAACTTTTGGAAACTGTGTTAATCATAGCATACCAATAATTGTTGGGTTTGCTTTCAGAGAGCAAACACCCCTCCGATTTTTAAATTTTCTTTGATTTCCATAGGAAATGCCACAGGACCCCGTTCCAATTTGCCCTTCTAAGCCATGAACACAGTTGTTTTCTTGGATCCCAAGGAGATTAAAGGATGAGGAGACTATAAATGCCACTGGATTTCTTTCCTTAGGCAGCCTGTGGAGATGAATCCTGTGTCAGCAGTCACAACTAGTGAGCTCCCTCTTGGCTTTAGTTCTACTGAAACTTCACTTTATCTTCATGAAGTCAGGTTGACCTTCTAGTTTGGTTGTTAATCAGAAGTCTCAATTCCTCAATATTATGGGTTCAATTTCCAGGAAACACTAATTTTACAATCTTTACAATCACTGTAGGTCAATGAGCCCCCACACCACGCAGTGCATTGAGCTCATTTTCCAAACCATCACAGTTAGGGCACATTTTGGGCCAAAAGCCACCTTCCTAATAAGTTTAAACTGTAGTGGATTGACAGTAGTGTTGCTGTCAAGCAGGGCTTATTTCACACCAGTGGTATTCATCAGATATTGAAAACATTTATGGCCAAGTAAAGCTCATGCAACAAGAGGGCAACATAATCCTACACCACCCCACAAAAAATCATAATTAGAATACTTGATAGTGAGGATGCTAATAAATGTTTCACAAGTAAGCAATGGTTAAAAAAAAATAGAAGTGTCTAATACCTCATTCTTTGAGTAATGACTATGCTGGAGAAGTTTGTCAACATTTAGCAATCAGTTCCTGCATTCCTTGACCAGAGCAGTTGTGCAGGCACAGCTTTAGTGCCAGTGTGCAGCTCTGCTTGCCCCATACATGTATCATTGAAAAGTCAAGGACCAAGGAGTTATTTACTTCACATCAGTTGTTTTTGTTCTCCACTCATTTCATTTTTCCTTTGGAAATGTCAGCTGGAATTTGGCGTGTAATGGTTTGGGTATCTGAAGGGAGGCCACAGCACTGAGCACAGATCAGATTGCTTTTCCTTGCTGAACTCCCCCCTTTGCATTCCAGCCTGACAAAGTTTTATTGCAGTTACTCAGTACCTAGATAACTAAGTGCTTTGAATACTAATTAAAATATATGATGTTTAACTGTTGGCTTGTGCCATTTGTTTATGATGGAAGACAGCAGGGAAGCAGGATCATCTATTATAGTTATCAGCAGAGTATTTCTTTTCATCTCTTCCTATCCAAGCAATAAGTACGTCCAGGCACTTGACTTGGTTCTTGTAAACATCCTTGTTTCCAACAGAATTTCTTCCTCCACCTTTCCATTGTCTTATATTTCAATTCACCCTCAATCTACCTTAAAACAATACATTCCAAGTTCCCTCTTTTTTTATACTTGAAACTTTCTGTTGGAATTGTTTCAGGCCAGCAAGCTTGCTGCCCTGGTCTCAGTATGCAGAAGTGTGTTCCCATTAATCAAAGGAAAAGTTGAGTAAAGTGGTACAATCCACATTCTCATTTTGGAAAATTAAAAGGCAGTATCATTATTAAAAGGCAGTTCTGCTAAATGTTTTCTGATGGAGGGAGAATTGGGACACACTATGCTGTCCAATCACTTTGCCAAAGATATGACACCAAGAGACACAATAAATGAATGTATAAATAGTAATTGTTCTGAAAGGGGTAGTCATAAATCACAAAGTGAGTTGCAGGAGGTTTCTTTCTTGGTGATACTTGAAATGTGATCTATGTTGAATTAAAAGAAAATCAGATTTTCTCTTTTGGTTGTGTTGAAATTATATAGAAACTTGAAACGCAATTTTCCTGAGGCAGAATCCTATGCAAAATACGAAGCTCTGCAGTAAATGTTAGACCAAGGTTTGCAAAAGGAGGGGTTTGTTGAAGAGTACAAACCAGCAATTTGTTGGAGTAAGAGGTTATTAATCATACTACACTTAGGGTTAGCAAAGCTCTGGCCTTGAATCAGCAACGCACTACAACAAATTGAATCACTCCAGTAAGAACAAATAAGGTGCTCTGTGAAGTTCTGCAATGGATCTCAAAAGACCTTTTCCCTTGCAAAACAGCCCCAGTTGTAATGAAAAATGATCCTTGTATTTGCTGTGATCATTTATCAGTAGAATTTGACCCATCTCATGCTGTCTGTCGATATTTTCCCAGGGTTCATGTAGAGATTACCTGCAGATCACCACTTCCCCTTCTTCCCTGAACAGCATCTGTGTTAATATGTACACAGTCCAGGCAGCAGAGCTGCTGAAAACCTGGAACCTGAAGAGTTTGCAGGATAGCTGAGCCATAGACCTTATCAAAAGGTGTTTCTTCCTAAGAGCTGGAGTCCTGCAGAACTGATCCAGCTCTGGTTTAAGTGTCAGACCAGATACAGCATTCACAGGGCACTTTGAAGCCTGGGTCCAGAAATCCTCTAGCCACCTCCCTGTCCTCTGCCAGGGGCCTTTCCATGACCAAGTTTCTGCTGTGCCTATAGCTGTGGTGTGTAGGTTGGCATCACTAGCTGCAATTCCCTGTAATAACATCAGGAAGTAGACCCTTGATAAGATTTGGAAACAGGGACTGGCTCAATTATGCAGCTGTGACCTCATTTTATTTGCTTTGGTTTCACAGTCTGCCTCTTGTCCTCCTGCTTGTTTGTCACACTCCCTTGAGCTCTGGTTTAGATCAAATGAGCTCTCTTTCTGTTTGTATAGCTTAGGATATATGGGCACCCCAGGAAAACAGCCTGGAGCTTTGAAAAACACAATTTTTTGGGGGGAATGACCATTTGGGAAGGGCAGGGGAGAAGAGGAAACCTTGTCAATAGGATAAGGGGAGATGGTTTTAACGTAACAGAGAGTTGATTTAGATTAGGTACAAGGAAGATGCTTTTTACAATGAGGATGGCGAGGCACTGGAACTGGTTTTCCAGCAAAGCTGTGGCTGCCCCATCCCTGAAAGTTGGTCATGTTGGATAGGTCTTGGAGCAACCTGGTCTAGTAGAAGATGTCCCTGCCCACGGCAGAGGATTAGACTACATGAACTCAAAACATCCCTTCCAACCCAAGATATTCTGTGATTCTGTGAAGAAAGTTGGCGGTCATGAGGGCACCAGGGTAAAAGTGGATTTAACCAGGACCTCATGCACCTCACCAGCCCTTCCATTAGGTTGCAAGGAGAATTCTAAATGTCTCTGAGCAGGACATTGGTCATCAACTGCCAGCCCAAAGAGAAGCTCTTCCAAGACTATTGTGTTTTTGGTGTTCCCATAAACCTGTAGTCATCAAGTGACTGTATCTTTGCTTGTTTTAAAGGATTATTCTAAAAGAGTAGTGTGTCTCTTTTTCTGGGTGCCTGAACCCCAATTATATGATGCAAGTGCTCAAGCTGCTCAGGCAGCCCATCATATTCTACTGATGCACTTTCTGGTTTCATAACTCATTGTCATCAGACACAGTGACCTCCTCAGCAGCAGCCCAGAAGCAAACCTGACTCCCAGGCTGGCTGGTGCCAGGCAGAGATTTCTGGAGCTCCATGGCAGGAGTAGAAACCACTGCAAATTCAGGAGTTAGCTGAGGATGTTTCTTTAGTATAGCCTGCAGGCCAGACATTGCCTGCTAGTAAATAGGTAATACATAACCACTAACAGTGTCAGCTTTCTCCTATTTATTCCCTTATTCTGTATTCTGAGTTTCTTTGTTCCGCAGGACAAATGACCTGGTTGGAAAGACACGGGCCACAGCCAGCTCTCCCTGCTGACTCCTGCTTCCTGTGCAAGTCTGTGGAATTGGTGCCTCAGGCCATCCTGATAGCTGCAGGACTGCAGGTAAATCACTGCTGCCATCAGGGAACTCCCAGCCAACCTGGCTGTGCCTCGTCTCGTGCATATCTGTGTGGCTGACCTGGTCCCCAGCCAGGGATCATTCTCCAGCTGGGAATTTGGCTTTCTAGCAGCAGTCTGCTCTTTTTTTTTTGTCAGAGCAAGTAGTCAGGTATGTTTGCCGCCTTCTTCATTTTTTCTCCTGTATTCAGTTTGGTTTATCCACTTTGCTAAATCTGGTTAAAAGGTAACTGTCAGAAGACTAAGGCAATAAATTTCATGCTGTACCTGCAGTAAGCGAAGTTTTTTCTGCCTATTATTCATCCAGCCCCTGGAGTTTGGACAGATAGTTTGTATTAATAAAATATACACTAATATCAAAACATTTTTCAAGCCAAATCAATTAATTACTTTTTCCATTACCTGCCTGGCTCTGCGCATGAATAAATGAAAAGAAGCAGAGAAGACAGAGACATGACAAGATCTGTTATGTAAATCACTCTACATCCCAAACTATCTTCTGCAGCAATACTAACTAATTTATGACAGGTCACCCAACAGTTATTAATAAGTTATTAAATTGACATAAAATAAATTCAGCAATACTTCTTGAATTAACAATACCTGACTCACAACGTGAACCAGCCTGTTTGGCAAAAAAGGCCAAAAATCATGGCAGGTTTCAAGCACCATGTTCAGAAAATTACATTTTTCCCTGTGTGTGGGTAGATGCTGAATCCCTCTGTAATATCTGGGAAAGTTTCATCATTGCATTGCTTCACTGCACAGTCCATTTCCTCACCTGACAGGACAGAGGAGCCACTTTGTGCCCTCCACTTGTGTATCCCACGAGATGATGCAGATCCCAGTTTGCTCTGGGACACCCCAGTCACATTTTCTAGCTTCAGGATTTGACTAAATGCTTGAGTCTGACTTTGGGTACACTGAATTTTCCAGAGGCATGAGCACAGATCTGAAAATTTCACTGTCATGGGTCCTTGCTAAAGATATACATAATTATTGAAATTAAATTAACAGAGAGTAGGGTTAGATAACATAGTAGGAAGAAATTCTTGCCTGTGAGAGTGGTGAGGCCCTGCCACAGGTTGCTCAGAGAAGTTGTGGATGACCCATCCCTGTAAAAATTCAAAGCCATATTAGATGAGGCTTGGAGAAATTTGGGATAGTGGAAGGTGTCTCTGTCCACAGCAGGGAATAGGAACAAGATGAGCTTGGTCCCTTCCCATCCAAATTATTCCATAATTTTATGAAAATGCATTTCCCTTTTGCCAGTGAAGAACAGCTCCATAGATGTGTGCCCTCCTAAAATACGCACCTAAAATGTGTATTTTAGGTCCAGATTATTTCTCTCCATGCCCTCTGCAGCCTTTGTGTTTCCCCTCATTATGTTAATGGGTGTCCATGTGCTGTGGACTCCGCTTGCCTTTGCTTGAATTTTGCACTGAGCTTTCAATTACAGGGATTCAAACTGATTATTCTGGCAGCACTTCCCCCTCCAGAAATCCAAGTCTTATTGCACATCAATTTTTAAAAAGGTGTTACTGATACTCGAGGAGCTGTCAGATATCTGCTCTGCTGTGCCTAAGGACAAGGGAAGAAACTCACCTGGAATTAGGATAAAACTGCTTCCCATAAACCTGGACTCACGTGTCCATGGGATGTCAGGGGATGGCACAGCCCTGCTGGCAGGCCTGTCTTTACATCCCCTAACCTGAAAACTGGAAATCTGATGAGAGAGAGGAAGGTAGCATAAGACTCAATTCAAGTAAAGGGAATATTTTGGTGAGAATTTTTTTAAAAATGCATTCATATTGGGTGGGTTCTCATATCCTCAACTATGAATTATTTGAAGTTTTCTAGCCCTCATATCTTTCATTAGTCAAGGATATTTGCTTCATTTTCCACCCATTTTTCTTCCTTTTGTCACCTCAGCTTTGCTGCCTTCAAGGAAACAATACATTCCAGAGGCAGCCTTGCCCATAGAAAGTGTCCAGGATTATTTAGCTCTGGTGCTGTTCATCTCCTGGCAATGCAGCCTGAAACTCAGCCTCTACCTGCCTGTAATCCAACCTACTTCTCCTAAGCAGGAGTTAACTCTATTTGTCAAGGGAATCATGCCTTATCTGCTGCAGTATCAGTCACACAGAAATTTCCTCCTCTGAGCCCCAGCCTGATGCCTCAGTGGTGCAGGAAAGACATGCTGTCACTTCAGCCCTACTTTCTCCTCAAAGGAATTATAGGACTCTGAAATGGTTTGGGTTGGAAGGGACCTTAGAGATCATTTTCTCCAACTCCCTGCCTTGGGCAGAGACACCTCCCACCAGACCAGATTACTCAAAACCCTGCCCAATCTGGCTAAATTCAGCTTAGCTGAGTTCAGCTAAGCTTTCTAACCACAGTCTAAAATAATTTGGAACCTTTTGGTTCACTGTGCCTCATTTTGATTAATGCCATGGTCATTCCAAGCTGTTACTGGGCAGGTTTGTATTGGGTATTGATGTGATCGAGCTATTAGTGTTACTGACACAGCAGTATTGCAGATGTTGCTCTTGTTGATAGAGATGCAGTTGCCTTGTGTTGATGTTTTTGCACATCAAATATCATCTGATAAGAATAATCTCAGGAAGAGAAGTGTTGCTGGTTTTGACAGTCAGGGAACAATGTGTATGCAAGATTTTAAATTCTCCATTTCAAACATACCTGAGAAATAATTAGGTAAAGTTAAACCAGCTTAGAGATGGCTAAAGAAGTGCTGAAGTTGATGGGCTCGTGTGTGTCCTTGTGATCCTCCAGCTTCTCTGAAACCACCCTCCACCACTTTGAGGAGTTGCAAGTGCTGCATCACAGAGTGGTGACACAGGGTTGGGCTCACTCCAGCTCAGAGACCCTGAGTGTGGATGGCGAGGGCTGCCAACAGCACATTTTGCAGATGCCTGTTTGCTCTGGAGCCTGCCCCAGCCCCAGTGCTGTGAAACAGCCCAAACATTACCCACCCTTCCAGCCTGATGTAGAAAACCATCTGCATGTAACAGCTTTGGAGGAGGCCTGATGGCATGAGATTGGGAGCTGGGGGAGGGGACTTGGTTCTGCCACTTGATTTATTGGCTGATGGTATTAATTTACTTTGTTGTGAGGGAGGATCATTATGTTGCCAGGTGTTTATTCCAATTGGACAGTGAATCTAGCTAATTGCCAGGGCAGGCACCCAGGGCTTGGGAATATCCTTTCGTAAAAATGAAACAAAAACTTAGTGTACAAACCAACACAAAACATCTTGAGAAGGAAACCTCTTCAGCTATTGAGTGGAGGGGAATGGGAAAGGAATTTAGGGCAGGCTGGGGTTGTGGAGCCAGCAGCATGGCCTGGAGCAGAGCTTTGGCCCTCAAAGCACAGGTAGGACTTTTCTCAGGATGATGAGAGGATCCTCTCCAGAGACGATGCTCATCTCTGCTTCCAAGAGTTCAGTAATTCCCTTGGCAGGGAGGGGAGTGAAGCAGAGACAGAAGCAGCTGGAGGGACGGGACGGGACGGGACGGGATGGGATGGGATGGGATGGGATGGGATGGGACAGGGTCACTACTCAGGTCCTGCTGCCTGGCCAGCACCAGCCTAAGTGCTCTACACCCCAGGACTGGGATGACAGGATCCCAGATTTTGTCATCAGCTCTTTCAACCCCCATTCTGCCTGGCCTTGTTTAGCATCTCCTCTTCATCCACCTGCTCTTCCCAGGTGAGCAGTGTGTGGTGGGGACAACTTCTGATGGCCAGCACAAGAAAAATTTGCATTACCGCACCACCCACCTGGGGACCTGCTCGTTCCCTCATTTGGAGTCCTAAGTGGCAGGACATAGAGTTGTGTTTATTTTTACTGTTACCACAGGTAACATTGCTAATGCAATTGTGTAAATTTTGGATGCTGCTGGGCTCACTGGAGGGATATGTCCTTGATCTCTTAGGAAGAGATAATTTTCCTCCAGGTTTTTAGCAACAATGCCATAATTTACTACCCGGACATAGAATTTAATTGCACAGTTAAAAACATCATTTACAAGGCTTTTAGCATGCCCTGCTAAATTCTCCACTTTTTCATCTAATCTCTGTAGGCCCTCGTTACATTTGCAGAGACCTGTATGGGTTTCATTCCTGTTAAACATGTCGGTAAATCACAGCAGGAAAAAACCCTGACACGTTTCCCTAGGAATTTTCTCTGCAGCCTCAGCTCCCAGCCCTGCGGCTTCCCGTTCAATAGGTCAGCCCAGACCCCATTTGTCATTGCTCTTTAATTACTGTGGAACCTCTAATCCAGGCCACAAATTCCTCCCTGCTCATACTTCTTTTTACTTCAGAATGCGTATCTAATAGCAACCAAGGACTTTTCCTATTTTCTCACTTGGAATCTGTTTTGGGAGCTTGGAATTGCTATCTAACTGAATCAGTAACATCTGTGACTTCAGGGCAGCTTGAGTGGGAATAGTTAGAGAGTTAGGCAGATTTCCTGCATTTTAGGGCTCCTTTCCTCTGAAGAGACTGCTTCGGGACAATTCAGTTCCATTTAATGCTGCTTCTTCGCTTTTTCCTCCTGTTCATTTTTTGTTGTTTAACCCCATCTCTGCTTCCCCTTTCTTCCTCTCTCCTATCCCTCCAAGTTGTTTAGGTTTCTCAGAAGTAAAAAATTATTTTAAAGAACCTCGCCAACATTTTGAAAAGTTTCAGTTTCAAACACATGAAAAGGAAAAGTCAGAAGGGATTCCTAGAACTGCACTGCAGCTTGCAGGTATGGCTTTGATTTTCCTTTTGGCAGGCTTTTGCCATTCCCTCTTTCATTGCCCTTCCAAGAATCGCTGCTGGGTGCCTAAAGACCTGTACGCTTCTTACACTTGGCAGGAGCAGATAACAGGAATGCTACAGTTTGGGCTTTGAAAGATTAAAAGCAACATTTATTCCTTACAGTACTTTCAAACTTCCTCAAGTTAATTTAAAATACATTTTTGAAAACGTTTAGCTACTAATACTGGATTTTTTAAACTTTTTTTATTTTAATTCTCCACATGCCATACCTGTTATTTAAACCAAATAAAAGGTGGATTAAAGTCAGTGCAATTCTTTAAAGTGCATTAACTACTTTGAGCAGTCCTTGGAAGGGGTACCCTGTGCCTCTGTGACTGGTCTCTTTATGATATCTTTGTAAAAGTTCTGGCAAGGAATGACCACAGTTTGTGAGAGAATTTCCATTTCTCAGAAACTTTTTGCTTCTGGTAACCAACCTCATTGCTAGTCGAGTACACAACACAAGTGTCCCTTCCCTGCCTGGTGGAGCAGCTGATAAATTATTCATACAACTAATGAAGATTTTGAATTTCCAGGCAAACTGTGGAGGCATTTTTAAAGGCTTGCATCACTTCAGCAACATTTTCCCCACACCTGAATGCTTGAGGCACTCAGGTGGTTTAATCACCAAGGCAGAGCTTTGCCTCTTTCTCCTCCTCCAAGGGCTTTGCTCCACACAGGCATCCTGTGGCTATTTTGTCTGTTTGTCTGCATGAGGATTTTCTGTGCTAATAAATGTGAGGGGAAAGGGGAATCTGAGAGGGCTGAATTAATAACCAAAAGGGATCACGTAACTCGCCTCATATTAATTTTGAAATGACAAGACACAGGTGCACTTTAGCTGATGTTTCAATGGATGTTAGCATTTAAGGCCCCTTCTATTTTTTTTTCCTTCCTATGGATCTAACTTTAGCTGGAGCATGTCGGGAAGAAAATATATCAGAGTAAAGAATCTCCTGCTGAAGCAAAGAGTTCCATGATGTGAAAGGGCTGATTATGTTTATATTACGTGTTCCCCTGTGAAAGAACCAAGCCCCCCAGCTCTAGCAGGGGAAGAAAGGTCACTGAAACTGAAGAAACAACTGACTCAGTGTCTTAATTCTGAAGGAAATGAGCCCTTTGGAGATGAGAGGGGCTTTCTGATCTACTTCAGGGCAAAGCATGCAACTATGAAAATAAGCTTTTCCTGTTGTGTTGAAGAATAAAGAAGCAAATCAGAAAGACTAGGGATTGGGAGTAAAAAAATATTTACACTGATTTTTTTTTACCTTTAAATGCTCAACATGTGATTGGCAAAGCTGTATTATTCTCTCAGATTATCATCCACAGCATCCTTAAGAAGACTTTGAGAAAGAAAAATCAACAATAAACTAATTTTTTCTTGCATGTGGCAGCCAGACTTCCATGGCTGGGCTGGAAAGAGCCTTCCCATTGCTGGCCAGCCTGGTGGCACTGGGTCCTGAGAGTCTCACATCTCCTTCTGCACCCACCACACGTGAACATTTGAATGTGGAGGAGGTTATGGAAGGACCACTGTCCAAAAAGCCTCTGCAGGGGTTTTGGTGTGTAAGTATTGCACTTCAAATGGAGACCTGAGTCTGTATTTGGGCCCCAGTTGTATTTGAGCTTGCAGGGGCTTTTGCTGAATGTGAGAGTTAGAAACTTGCATCACTGCTGATCCCCGTCCCAGGGAATGTCCTGGATGGGATGGCCTAGGACACATCTTCTGTCCTGCTTGCCCTTACTGGTGTGTCTCAAGAGCACAAAATCCTTCCCATATATGTCACCACAAGGGACAGTGTGACCTGTGAGCAGCAGGAAGGGAGGGGTGCTTGCAGAACAGTGCGGATTTCTACTGCTGAAGGACAGAGGGCAAATTGAATTTGGCTCTAAACAGTTAAAAATTGTCTTAAACTTTGCTTGTTCCCTTCCTTGGCACCATAGTGGACACAGTCTTTGTGGTCATGGATAAGGACAAGGAGTGTATAGTCAGTTTTTACCACTGGTTGTGTTGGTGAAGGCACCAGTCATTCTCAGGGGCTGTCAGGGGTTTAGAAATGTGCTGAGAAATCAGAATCCTCATTTAAACTGCAACAGCATCGTGAAGTATGAGCTCTATAAACCTTTACAGATTATTGGTCACCTAAATAGATAGACTTGAAAGCTTTGGTGCTTGTGCCAGTCATCCAGTCACCCTTGGGTAAGAATTTTGCTCTGAAAAAACCCAAATGGAGCAACTTCATCTACTCCCACCATAGCAGTAGGCACAGCACACATTGACTGCAACTCCTACAACAAAAGTGACCATTTTGGAAAAGCAGATCACCCTGGAAGTTGATCAGAAATGCAACAGAGGATGGTTTTAAATGGTTTTAGGGGGAATATTAAGATTTATTCCTGTAAAGACTTACTCAGCATGTTGCACAAACTCCTCTTAGCGCGCTAATAAGTCAATGTGTTACCGAATGCTTTGCCATTATAATTACAGCCACATGTTGTCCTTTTTACAAATAGGTCTGGCTTAATTGCATCATTTTTCAGCAGGATTTATGTGGTCCTGCTTAATCTAAAATTAGTACATGCACAAATGAAGTGCAAACTATTTTCCATCACTGAACTGTGAAATGTTTTCCAGAACAGAGATATACCAACATGTTCCTAAAAAGATGCAATAAACAGTCAGGCAACTTTTTGATTTGTGTGTGCGTCTGCACCTATACAATTTTGATAAAAGTAAGGGAAAATATACTAAAATATACATTAACTACAAAACGACAAAAAAGGCAGCTAAATGGTCTAAATCAAGTAGTCTTTTTTGATTATCACTGGTAAAACAAGGAATGGGGGAGATCATAAATCTATCTTGATACTGCTAGCTCTCAGCATTTATTAAATACAGTAAGAGCTAATGTGTTTTATATATGACATCAATCTATCACGTGTAAATATATCACATTTATAAGATACTCTATAGGCCAAGATTGTGTTGGCCTAAATTCTAAGTTACTTTCACTAAAATTCCATATTGCCCACATAGCTCTGAGGGCTGAAGGATATGTACAGGGCATAGTAGGGATAAGAGTTTGGAGTACCTGAACCTAGGCCAGATATCACAACTGCCATCCCTACACACTGATTGGAAGTTTGGAACATGCATGATTTCCAAGAGTGTTAGAATTTAGACATTAAAATATAAATGCACGCCAAATTCCAACTAGATGCAAAAGCCTAATGCTGGAAGAGGATTAAATCCTCTTTCAGTTTGTATCTCACAGGGAAAAGTTACTTTGACTTCAGCGGAGTGGAGTCTTGCCATCCAGAATGGAGATTTACTTCCTGCTGTGAGGAAGTCTGCTGAATTTTAGTGAGTAAATTAGAAAGCCAAGAGAGATTCTAGTAGTGCTTAAGCACTAATGTAGAAGTCCTAAGCTTTGTTCTTCCTCTAAACATGGCAGCTTCTTTCTCAGTTTCTTGAAAGATAAGTTTTTCAGAGCTACTCAGTTTTGTGTGAAACATGGCTTGGGTAGAAAGTAAGATAAAGGATCTATCACTTAAACTACTTGAATATTAAAAATAGCCCTTGGTTTAAATTTTATGTTCCTGAATTTTACTCCTTCAAAGTATTTCTCCTTGTGTCTCAATGGGCCCAAATTCCAAAGACTTAAAGCAGGGCACCTAGTGACCTGTACAATATGCTTTTAGCCATGAGAAATGCTCATGGCTATGGGAAGGAAGGGGTTAACACACTTCCAAACAGTAGCTTGCAGGTCACTGCCATTTCTCTCTGCCTCCTCATGTCACCACAGTAATTCACACTCTGAAACCTTAAGGCTATGGCTGCAAACGTGCTGCAAACAGAAGCTTCAGCTGAGCTGTCTCTGAAATAAGGCTGATCCTGAATGAGCAGAGTGATCCTTGGAGCTCCTTGCCATCCACACCTGTCTAGTTCTGTGTTTGGTTTAAAGTGAGGATTCTGGTGTGCATCATCCCAAAGCTAAGATATCTGATAAACCAGCAGTGGATGTCTGGATTCATAATTCCTGAGAGCCCTTTAATCTGGATCCTTGGAGATAACAACAAGAGATGTGTCTAAAATTGGGCCCCTGGTCTTTCCAGTGGTTCATGACTGTACTGGTGTTTGAACCAGGGCACCAACCCTGGCATTCTCCCTGCTGCCTCCTGCTCATTCACAGCTTCTGCTTTTCCTAAGAATGTCTATTTTGTAAATTAATGACAAATGCTCCTTTGTAAATCAGGAGTTGAGCATTTGCCTGGTATTCCTCACATAGACTTTTCCAAAAGCACTTTTACGAAAGCATTTCAGCACCAATAGTTTTGCTCGGTAAGAGCAAGGTGTGATGCAGGAGTAGGATGCAGGTGTAACAATCACATTTGGAAAAACCATACATGAAAAAAGAGGCACTGAGGAATTTTGAGAACACTTTCATAAGGAGATGTGACATCCTCCATGGATGTGGCACCACTCTCTGTGAGCCAAGCTTGCCATAAAGCCCTGTTTGGTGGAAAGGAGATTTGAACCTCTTTGGCTTCTTGTGCCACGAGGACACGAGTCTTGCATAGAGCAGCAAACTGTCCTTGGAGTTGGGTTTTCCAAAATAGTGATCCACTAAACAAAAGCAAGGAAAGAAGAGTGCTCTGCCATCTGCTATGTAAGTA
This sequence comes from Prinia subflava, assembly GCF_021018805.1. NCBI lineage: Eukaryota > Metazoa > Chordata > Aves > Passeriformes > Cisticolidae > Prinia > Prinia subflava. Next base: position 3,083,954 of record NC_086256.1, read on the forward strand.
AAGAATTTACAAGATTCTGTAATTTTTGATTACTGCCACAACTGAATAAGCATTTTTTGTGTCGAGTGTATGGTTTTGAACACCTTCAAGTGAAAAGCCTCTGCCCACTCTGATGTTATTGTAGGGTATTTCTCTGGAGCATGTTCCTCAGCCTGTCTGAGAGCCAGGGGAGGCACCTCCATCTGCTGAACACTCCTCAGGTGAACTCCTGACCTCCACCATTCCAACACCTGCAACACCCATGAGCTGCTCAGCCGTGGCCACTGGGCCACTGAGTGACACCGAGCAAGATGCGCCTGCAATAGCTTGGAGGGAACTGGGTGCCTTTTTTATAGACTTTAAAATTAAATAGGAATCAAAACTCCTTCTGATGGCAGTAAAGCTGGAAGCAATTCCAAGCCTTTCTTGAGCAGAAAGGCTGCTCTTGTCTGTTACTCCCAGAAACGAGCACTGTCATCCACTGAACACTTTAACCACACGAAAGGAGGCACCTGGACTCAGGAAGATCCAAGCTCTGCTCAGTTTTCTCACGTTGGATATTCTGGTATTTCTGGTGCATCCTGCATATGTACAAGCAGCAAAATTTGTCTTGGGGAACAGAGGCATCAGCACGGAGAGGGGACAGATGGTGAACGTTACGGAGACCAAACTACGGCTCGATCTTCCCAGAGAGAGCGGGTCCTGCAAGGTAGGAAAAGTGGTTTTAAATGAGACAGTGACACAGAAAGTTGGAAAGGCTTGGGTAGGGGATTGTTCTGATGCTGAGAGGGAAGAGGTGGTCTGAGGACAGCACCTTGAGCATGGAAAATTGGTGTGGGGGGAGCTGCTGTCAGAAGAGTTGGTGCAGAGATCATCACCTGCTTTGAAGGCTTAATAAGTCACTTTAAAGAAAAGCATGCTGTTGGTTTAGGTGAGTTCCATGTTTTTCACAGGGAACGTTTTCTCCCATCCCACCCTGTTACAGACGTCATTCCCTGAACTGAGAGCTCATAAACCTTTTAGAAAACTTCTGTTTGATTTTTAGGCTTTAATGTTGTACATCAAGATGGTTTTATTTGCCATGTAATTGCTCTTGCAACTAGAAATGACAATAGATTAAATAATAGGTACAGTTTGGAGTTTGTGTTTCAGAGGATTTACATTTATATTTTTCCTTAAAATTTTGCAATGAAATTGAAATAAAAAAAGCATATACCAGCAGCATGTTTCCATACCACCAATTCCTACAGGCTGTCTGTAGGATTTCTGGGCTGAGGATGAGCTTGAAAAGGATACTTATATGCTCTTGGAATATAAATTAATCCCTAACTTCTCCAAGTTAAATTCACTACATCCTTTTTTATCTTTTCAGAACAAGGGAAGATATCAGTTAAATTGTCACAAATAAGCCCCAAACTGTTGTGAAAGAGCATCTGATTTCCTAAATTAATCTGAAAGGTATGTTTTCAGATTTCAGACCCCTCTCCTTAACCTCGCTTCCACAAATAGGTTTCTGCTGAGATGAAGTGTAGACAAACACACAATAGAACTTTCTAACCAGAACTGCTGAGGGGTGTGTGCTATATCCTCTCATAGCAACCATAGGCCCCAGCTCAGCTTTGGAGCTGAATGGATCCAATGCCATGGTTTCCATGGTTGCATAGGGTCTCATCTACCCAATAGCATTAATATTCCAGTCCTTAATAGAGTAACTTGTGCAAAGGCAGTTTTTTTCCTCTTTATTTCCTGTCTTAAATTATTGCTGTCTTAATGACTGAATAAAGTTATAGCATGAAAGTTATTCTACTAAAGTGTAAAAGGTTGTTGAGATTGTCTTAGCTTGAGCTCAAACATGCAGTACTTCTGTAAGCAAAATTTCAGGTGCCTCCTGAGACAAGACTGCAGATTTGGCTGGTGAAATAATGATGGTTTTTCTCTTTACCAGTTTGTTGGTATTCATCTTAACAAGAAGTTGGATTGCCACTAAGAAGTTGGGAATACTGACAATGGCTGACCAGTTTTTGGAAGAAAATAGTGTGAGTCTGAGAACTTAGAGGTGGGAACTCAGTTGTGACAATGTGAGCTAAATTTTAAGGGAGTGTTTCAATACCTCTTTTGTGTTTCAATACTGAGTTGGAGGTGATTATTGTCCTTGCCTTTTTTGCCACCTAGGCTTTTCCAAAACTCACCTCTGTTGGAAGCTGTCCACCACCTCATATTTTATATACTTCTGAAAAATCTTGGCTGTAATTAGGAGCAGTGGTAACTCTTATGAGAAGATCACTTCAGAACTACACCTCAGCCAAGTGTCAAAGAAAACTTCTTGGCAAATATTGATGCCCTTGGGTATCTCCAGCTGACTGGGACTTCCCTGCACCTTAAAACCCCTAGAGCTTCAGCTGTGTGAATGATTCCTTTCAAGGTGACAATAACTTGCAGATGCAGTCCCAGTTCTGGCCATGGCTGAATGAGGGCTTGGGCCATGGGGAAAACTTGCTGTGGGCATCATGGAGCTGTCTGTTTGATTTACAGGAGAAAGAAATGTCCTGGCAGTCCTTTTTTGATGTTTCAAGGCTCGGTGGGATATCCAGCCCTACTCAAACTTGGGGTGTAAGTGTCTAAGTACCACAGAATAAAAAAAGCAGAGGTCTGAAGAGAGCTCTTCAGAAACTGAACAGAAAGTTTCAAGAAATTGTCCAAATGAGTGCAACTTTGATACTTATAATGGTTAGTTGTACTGAGGGGTAATCAGTGCTGACTTCTGGCCTCTGCTCTAAACTGAAAGTCTGAGAGACGACATAGAGCTCTCTAAACCTTCTAGTGATTTATCTAAAGTGTTTATTATCTGGCTCACAGATGTGTATCAAAGTGTGGTTTACAAAGAAGAGCTCCATGTGCAAAAAGATTACATTTTTAGCTTGTGTAAACTGTTGTTTCCCCACCAAAGCAAACCATGTTGCGTGTGATGTCCCCCAGCAGAGGATCTGCTCTCCAACCAATGCTTGGTTATTGTTCTTGGCTGTGTCCATGAATATTTCAGAGTGTGCTGGAGCTGGGCTCTGAATGCCTTCATTCACAGTCTGCTGTATAAGTGATCAAAGGAGAGGCTTCTTGATCTTGTGTGTAATAAATCCTCTGCTTCAGGTCTGCTGAACTGGAGACTATCACAGAAATACTTTTTCCTCATGTACAGATCAGGAAGCTGGAGTCAAATATTCCTCCTGTTGGACAAATGCCTCTGGAATTCCACGAATTGCTTGGCACATCTGACGGAGCAGGCAGAAGAATCCCAGCCTTCGTTTCCTGTACAGTCTGCCTGCATGGAGCATGGCTTTGGAGACACTGCTCCCTGCTTCAGCTCAAGTAGTGGCAGAGGAGAAGGGGCATCTACCTGAATATCTGAACAAATGCAAGCAGAAGGAAAGATTTGAAAACAGTGTTGGGATAAGCTTATTTTTGCTCTTTAAAGCATTTGTTGTAGAAACATTGCCTAGATTTTTAACAAGGGTTTGTCCTAGCTTGCAACTCATCTAGCTTTGTTTTGTATCTTGAAGGTGTCTTTACAAAATAGTGGTAAAACAAAAGAAAAACTGATGTGGAAGAGTTTAATGGATCTTGAAAGAAATTAAAATTGTGGCTTTCTGGTACCTGGACATCTCATATCTTTCTGTGATCTTGTAATGAATCTTGCCAGTGCCTTGCCATGAATAAATGATAGAGGAAGAAAATAGCAGTCAATCACAACACCTGTCCATTTTTAGCTAAAAAAGTACCTGTGATTATCTGTCTGAATTGAATTCATTTTATTTATAAAAAGTAGAGAAGAGGTAGCTTGCTAATGGGGACTTAATCAGAAGTAGCTATGGCCACAATTAACACAGAGTCACTTCTGTGAATTTGAAAATCCTGTGGGTTTTTTCCCCCTCTGGAGAGTGTATACATCATTCCCATTCAGAATTCCAGTTGTCCGGATTAAAGAGCACAAGCTGCACTTTTGAAGTTTTCCAGGGCTCATCATCCATGCTGTGCCTTCCTACACCTAACTGACATAACTAAGAGAAACCACGTGCCAAAATCTGGGAAATCCATGGCTGGATTGCTCCGTTCATCTAACCTGTGTATCACCTTTCTTTGTGCAGTTGTTCAAGAGTCTAATGCAGAATCCTGCCCTTTTGAATGGGAATTTTGCCAGCTGCATTAACTGGGACAAGATTACTGACTGTCTGAGGCAAAGCTTGGAAGATAATTGTTGTGTTTAACTGTTAATTCTCTAGCATTATCCCAGTAACTTGTTGATGCATCCAAGAGTTCCTTGATGTCTATATATACACACACCCACGCGTGTGCACTCGCCTGCCTTTGGGAATTCCCTCGCCCTTGCTAATATGAGTACAAAGATTCACTGGGCTTTCTTATTTATAAACAGAGAATGTTTGGACTTATGTCCTGATAAAGGGAGATATCACAAACACAATGTGAAGCTGCCTTTGTGTCTGTGTCCATCTCAGAAGCTCAGCAGCTCACTCTTGCACGCTGACGGCCGTGGCTCAGGATGCTGAAGATGCAGAAACAGCAGAGGGAAAAAGGAACATTGCACATTGCTAACCCCTGCTGCAGGGATGGCTCACCCATTTTTGGGAGCTGTGCACAGCCCATGACACCCCTCACCCGGCAGGATCTCTGTGATCTGAGGATTGGTACCTGCCACCCGATGTGTCTCCTGCTGCGAGACAGGTCTATGAAGTAATGGAGCCTGGCTGTCTGCAGTCAGCACGGCTGCACTACATCCAAAGCAAGCTTGCCAGTCAGCAAATGCTGCATTAATCTTTCAGGGAGTGTTTGTTTTGCTTGTTTTGCTAGGCTGAGTTTCAAGCAACTGATAATGTGCTCATGAGCAGTTCTCCTGTTGCAGCCCATTTTTCACGAAGAAGTGTGAAGGCCGAAGCTCCCAAGGTTGGGTAGAATATGGCTTGGAGGAGTTATATATGGTCTTGCTTCGCTGTGTGAGCTCACAGTGCATGTTAATAGATCTGCAGGTACATTTGGGACAGTGCAGTTGTGGCTCCTTGAAGTCTGATGAGTGTTTTAAAAATATACCTTGGACTTGGTTCTCTCTGTTAGTGCTAATTCTGCTTGTGGAGTTATCTCACTGCAAAGGAGATGCCCTTTTGTTTGCTGAGCAAGTCAAACCTTCTGACTGCTGAAGGAGAAACTCCGAAGGTGTCTGAGGGTTAGATAAGACAAACATCTTACAGGTCACAGGGTTTTAAGTGTTGAAATGCCTGGAATTTTGGGAGGTAAATGACAGTGTGCCTGGCTTGTTCCCACTTGTCCCTGCAGTGTTGCTGCTCCGTCCAGCTGCAGCACTAAGTTACAGCTCTCACCTAAAGGTCCCTCCTTCCAACTCTTTTTGCATTTAGCTCCTCTAAGGAAAATGGAATTTAGACACATAAATAACTTTTAGGATGTGGAAAATTCAAGTCTGGAGACTCTTGTATGTGCAGAACCTTTAAATACAAGACAAAGACACTTTTCTGGACTTCTTTTGGTGGTTTATTTTAAGACACTTCGTGCTCTTTGATGACTTGCAAAATAAAATCTCGCAACATTTCCACAAGTGAAGAGAATTTTAGCTCCTAGAGTGAGAACAGAAGGATGCACTGTGATCTTGAGGTCTTTTAGCCTGCTTACATAGTCTGAAAGAATGTGGCTGGGCAGTGAGTCTGCTACAAAAGGACAATTTTTATGGTTGGGGCTTAAGACAAATCCTGTGGATATTTCATGTGCACTTTTGCTGAGAATCAATGTTTTACATAAAATCTATTCTGCTAAGAGTACTCCAAAGGTAGTGCTACACACAACAGTATTTTTTAAAGTGTATTTTTGATCAAAATATATACCCTCTGCTTAAATTTTAAGTGGGAGTGTACTTTGAGAAGGCTTTGGGTGGAGAAAGAAGGGTAAAAATTAAGTGCTTTTCTCTTTTCTGCCTTTTAGTTTTTGGAAGTTTTCCTCTCATTTAGTAACATAATCTTGCACCTTTTCCTGTGCACTATAAGTGGGATTAAAAAGGCAGAAATGAATATATATATATGTGTGTGTGTTTTTAAATACACCAGTTGGAGAGCTGTTTGTACACATTTTCATTTTCATGTTTCTTTCTGGTTTTGGATTAAGTTTCTACTCCAAAGTTCCAATTTCCTGGTTAACATATTGTTCTGGGAGGACCCAGGGCTCGTGCAGACCTGGCAGGCAGGCTGGCTCAGGGGGGAAAGCTGTTGCTTTTCCATGCCTGCTGCAGACACAAGCGCTGTGAGAATTCCCTCGGTACAGGAAAGTGTTGTGGTATTACACTCAACATTTATTGGTGTGCTAACAGGGTAGTTCCTCCAGGCTCAAATAAACATTATAAAACCTCCCTTCCCCAAATGAGTCACTTAAACTGGATGCAAGGGAGGATTTGGCACCTTGGATTTTGTTGTGTGGCTCTTTGTGAAGAGCAATGCAAATCCTTCAGTTTTTATACGCATGTGTATCATAGGGCTGGGCTGTGGAGTCATGTCCTGTTATGTAGGATACACAAGACAGGAGGAAATGGCCTCCAGTTGTGTCAGGGGAGAGTTTAGATTGGATATTAGCAAACATTTCTTCACTGAAAGAGTGGTTAAACTTTGGAACAGCCTCTCCAGGGAAGTGGTTCCCCAGGTCACCATCCAAAAGTGGACGTGTTCAAAAAACAAGCTGACAATTCATGGAAATTCATGATATGGTTTAATTGACAAGGTGGTACTTGTCTGATGGTTGGACTTGATGACCTTGGAGTCATTTCCAGCCTTGGTGATTCTGTGATTCTCTGATCCTCTACAGACTGCTGCCCATGATTACCTGAACGCTCTCCAGCTCCTGGTCGTGGAAGGTCCCCAGCACGGATGGATCATGGGTGAGGTGTTGTGTTCAACTATGGGATGCAATGCAACACCTACAGAATATAAACACAGTTTATCTTGTTAAACCTACCCCCATAATCTGCCCAGGCAAGGTTAGACTTTTTTGCATGTGTCCCAGAAAAAATTAATAGAAATTCTTCTAAAAGAAACATAAGATTTTCACATCTTTTTGAATTTCTGCAGTGAGAGTCTGCAGAGTTCAAGCTCGTTACTAAGAACAGCCCAGTGTATATTTGGGGGTGAAAAAATAATCATGTCACTTCTTTGGAACGTGATCTAAAGTTCACTGAAGTGAATGAAAAGGCTCCTGTTGTTTTTAAGTGGATCCAGCCTTTACACGGGGAACAGAAGACGTGTGTCTCATCTGCTTAAATTTGAAAATCTCATTGGTAATTTGTGTTGATAGAAAGAGCACATGGTAACTTTCTTTCTGCATTTATATAACAGGAGGCAAAAGCCTCGAGTTTGAAAACATTGAGGATGAAGTTGCCTATTTCCAGCATGATGAGAGAGACAGCCAAGGATTGGGCTGTTTTAAGAATATTTGATGGAAGGCAGAGCATTAGGCACTGGTTTCCCCTCAGGCTGTGGTGTCCCATTGCCATCCCACCAACAGATGACAACCTGGTGAGCAATGCCACCTTTGAGCTTGCAAAAGAGAAGATTTTTCTTCCTGAAACATCCATATTGATGTTTTACTTGTGGGTTTAATTGAAGTGATTATTATACTCTCACTGAAATGATCGAGCCAACAAGTGCTGGAGGTTATCAAGGAATCCACTGTACATGGGCCAAGTGGGTGTTGCAGCCTGGGGAGGGCCCCTGGTACTGCTCTGGGAGGGAGTGAACAGTGCTGGGCTTGGCAGTGTTGGGCTCATGGCCAGATTTGATCTTAAAGACCTTTTCCAGCTGCAGTGATCCTGTGATGCAATGACAAATGTTTGGGAATGCAGGACTGAGTTACCACACGGCTGAAAATGCATAACTGCTACTGCTCCCCTGGTGTGACGGATGGGCTTACCTGGGGCTCCAATTAACAGAGGAATAGAGGAGAAAAGAAGAACAGCAGATGAGTGCCTAAAAGGATCTGTGATGGATCCTATATTTTTAAGATATCCCTGTGTCAATGTGCCTGCAAAGCAATCTCTCCTACAGCCTTGTCTACATCACCATTTTGAAGAAGAGGTCTTTTCATGACTCACTTAAATGAATTCTGATAGTCAAGAACTGTCTAATCTTTGATGCTCATGAAAGGCTTTTTTTTTTTTTATGACATAGCATTCAAAATATTTGAAAGCCATGCAGAGAAATATTGCATAATAGGAAATCGTGCAGGAATGAAAAGATTGAAGCTGCTCATCTGTAATTGTAACACAATGCTTCTGTTTTACCCAAATGACTTGACTAAAATCATGACTTGCTCTGAATTTTCACCAGTATTAAAACAGGTGAAAGCAAAAGGAAAGAGACCAATTGACTTTTATTTTTATTCTTTTCTTTTCTTTAGATATGCTGTTTCACTTCATTCCTTGCAACACTTAAACAAATATAGAAAATTAATAGAATTGTCAAGACACTGGAAAAAAGCAACACTTGAAAGAGAATTTTTACAAATTGATGAGCTGAGAGCTGAGCTGGTACCAGTAGAGTGGGATCAATCTGGATTTCCACGTTTTTCGACCATCTTTTAGACTGTTTCCTCATGTTACATGAGCCAGAGGGAGCCTGGAACTACACACAACTCGTTGTCAAAGAAACTTGCACCATCACAAGGCATCAGCTCTGTTCTCCAGAGACCAAATCTCCAGACAATCAGCCCGTGTGTGCCGTTAATGCTTTGTTTCTCTCACTTCTCCTGTGTATATGAAACTGCCAAGCTGAATTACACTTTATAAGGTGATAGGGAAAAGATCTAACATTTCTTTTTCCCCTTTACAGATTTTTACAGTGTGGAAGCTAATTTTTGCAGCCTAGAAGCCAACCAAACAAAACAAGTCCTGCTGCTTCAGACATGACATCTTTCAGGTAAATAAGAAAAGCTTTTGACATGATTTGCAATTATTATTACTATCATTTTTTAAAGCTCTGCTTTCATAAAAAGGTGCTGGGAGAGGCATGAGAACAAGTGATGCTTATTGGAATCTAAGTTTTTAAATTAAAATGCAGCAAATGAGCACAAAAGTAGAAAAAAGGCAGAAGCCTGGCATCACCTTCTCAATCCTATTTCTGACTTTTGAAGACAGTGCAGCCTCACTGCAAAGAACAACATTCCTCATCAGTGCAGAGATTTAAGAATTCCTCCATGATTCTTACAAAAAAGGACCAAAATCAGTGATTTTCTTAGTGTTTGACTGAAATCTGTCCAGTGAGCACTCCAGTGCTTTCCAGCAACACGAGTCACTTTCTCTTTGATAATGGACAAGCCTCATATTTCAAAGACCTGTCCAAGCTCCTGGGTTCCCTGTGGCAAACAGCAGGAGCTGTGCTCACTCCTGAAACTCTGCAGAGTAAGAGCTTGGCAGTTTCTGTGCCAAACCAGTCCAACCCCACCTCTGATTTCATTCAATAAAAAATAAAAATGGTGAGCTGTACCCACTGCTGGTGTCTCTGTTCCCTGGCAGCACTTTGACACATCTGGCAGAAAGCTCACTCAATAAAGTGTTTTCTACCTTTCTATCTTTTCATGGCATTGCTCAAAAAATCCAGGTTTGGCAATTCCTTTGCTGAAGGATAAGCCCTGCAGATTGTTCCATATATTTATTCCCTGACTTCTTCCTGTGGTTTTTGGAATGTATTTGTACTGTACCATTTAGTAAGCAAGCCCCTGCTAAATTCAGAGCATAAAGCTTATTCAAGGTGCCTGCATTACTTGAAAGGAGCCAGGCAAGCATTTTCTCCACAAATGCGAAATACTCATCAAATTTATTCCATCTGGGGTTTGCATGTGTGCATGTATTCTTTGTTAAGTGTTCTAGCAAATACTAAAATCCCAGGTAGGTTAAAGGGATCAGCAAAATTCCTGCCAGTATTAAATGAATATTTGTGGAGGGTGAATTTTGAGTGTGCTGTGTAAAGCTTATAATGCTCAAGGCTATATTCTTCAGCTAAATGGTTAAACTCTGCCCTAAGACCAATTTGCCCAGAAGAGTGGAAAAGCAGAAAAGAAGCAAGTGTTACTTGTAGTGAAGAAAATACAACCATAGAAAAGGATTATTTGAGAAATTAAAACAAGCAGTTGAAGACTTGGAAACATTCAAGAAGCTTCACTGTTTCAACAGCAAATTGTTTATGAAGAGAAATAAAACAACCTATTCTTTTGTTTTACAAGTACCTTTAGTAACTTGTAAGATTTGTGTCAGACTGCAAGTAGAAAATTATCACCAATTATATTCCAAAGAACAGCAATAAAAGCTTGGTAAGAGGAAAGCAATACTGAAGCTTCTTCAGTAAGCTCAGTAGTTTTAATTGCTATGTTTTTTTCTGAAGGATATTTTTAAAACTCTGAGCCCATTTTCTCTTCTGTAGAAATACCATGTCGTCTTGTTCTTGGCTTTCTCAAAATCACATTTTAGCTGTGTGCAATGTCTAGCTATTAACCCTGTGGATTTCTTTTAGATAGGAGAAAGATTGATTCCAGAAATCTATGAGCCTCCAAAACCACCACAGTGGGATGATACCCCACTTATCCTCTGTTTCTGATGGCACGGAGGAAAGCAGCTCTGTCCTCTTGCTGAGAAGGCACAGCAGCCTCACTTCTGACTCAACAATCTTGGATAGACAGGTACCCTTGTTTCTCTTGTATTTTTTGTCCATCTCTCATGCCAAGAAACAAGATTCCTGCTATTCCAAAAGCACAGACACACCAGAAAACCCCTTCCAGGCCCAAACCGCAGGCAGGCTCCCTGGTGGAATGGTTGGTCCTGGATGCAGCAAAGGAAAACCCTGCTTTGTGCTCTCATGAGGATCTGAAAGTTTTTACAGATAATAAACCTCCTCTCTCCAGTTTCATTGATCTGCATGGGCTAGCCAAGGTGGAAAGAGTTTTGTTTGCAGGCATTTACAATGTTAGTTTGAGTTCTTCCTGTAAAATTCTCCATAGCTTGTTAGTACCCAGAGTTTCAAAAATAGACCCTCTGCTGTGGGATTTGGGGGGAAGTGAAGCCTGTATCTTATCCATTATTGTGTAATTGTGTCTGAAAATTCATTTCTTTTTAAATGGTTTCAAATGAACCTTGTGATTTTGCGAGGACAAATAGTAACAGGGCAGAGGGAAGGAAGTGGAGGAGAGCAGAGTTCAGGAAAGATTGTGGCATAAGCTTTGCCTTCTGTTACCTGCAGGCACATTTAAACCAGCTGCTGATGTTTTAAAGAGGAGGTTTCTTTAACATCTAAGATGTATACACAAAAATATGAAATATTTATTCTATTTAACTGAGTATTTAGAAATATCATTTTCTCCTTTAGATCCTTCTTAAAGGTAGAAATGACCAGAATATTTCTCTTGCCACTTCAGCAGGTGACAACCCAGTGCCGAGGACACCTGGTCCAGCACAGCCATTCCTCCTCAAACAGGTGGGAATTCCCAAGCTTGGACATCCTGCCCCACCAGAAGCTTTGGCCATGGGACACACCCTCAGGTCTGTGCTGTCTTCACAGAGCCACTGATGTGGATGCCAGTCATGAAACCACTTCTCTTGCCCACCCCCACCTGGCAGAATAAAGCTGAGGGTCCAGGGCTGCAACAGAGGTGTTAACAAAACATCAGTGAAACCAGTGGGACCAGTGCTAAACCCAGAGCCCAGAGCAATACTTCAAGTGAGAGAAGCCAACATGATGAATTGGGATAGTGGGCAATGCTGGACCTCAGCTCTTCCCTTGCTCCCCTCCCCTCATATTTATAGGTTTCTAATTTCCGCTGGATAATGAATATCGCTCTTCATTATAATTATGTTAAAAGGTACCAGCGTGATGATTCAGAAACCCTTGAAGATATAGTCATATTTTCAGCAACAGATGGATTTAACACTGCAGATGGAGTGTTAAGAGTGCAGGTAATAACAAACTCAGCAATGTACTGTACTGAAATATAATTGGAAAGTATTAATCATATATTGGTTACTTCAGCTTCACTAAGTAGATGTTTAATTTTCATCAATCTTTTTACCAGATTCCCGGAAAGATTTCTGTGCAGACAGAGTGTGGCTTTAGGTGAAGCCATTGCCCAAGTTATTAATGACTGAGACCTTGATCTTGCAGGCATGTGCCCATGGCTTACCCAGGCATGCAGAATAAAAATCATTTGTGTTAATAAGGCTGTCAGAGGGCCCTCATTCATATGGCTGAAGTTTCAGCTGGTGACCAGTCAGTGGGAAAGCCCAGACCCTTCCCTTCATGGGGGCTGCTGGAAATCTGCCAGCAGGAACGGCTGCCTGCAGGATTTGGGGTAGAACACAGCAATTTGAAAAGCTTCACTTACAGGAGTGAACCATCAGTCTAAGCCTTTGCAGGACTGGGAGTTAGAATGTACACAAAATGGGAGGGCAGTGCCATTCCTCATTATTTTCTTTAAGTACAGACTTTTGAATTATCTGCATATTGAATTATCTGCATACAGAGAAATGTCTGCTGTTATTCCCATAAACCCTGTCATCTTGCTGGGATTTTTTAATGCACTTCTTCAGAGAGGTTGTGTTTGAAGTCTGGATTATTCAGGGGAGTTTTTGCTCTGAGCAGACCATGCAGGACCAGAGTAATCAGTGATGCCTGGTTGCATGCCACGACTCTGATTCTTTAATTAATGCTATTTATAACTAGGATATTATTTGTAGGATCGCAAAGTGGTCCCTGCTCCAGTGTGCCACCTGGGGACTCAGGGAATGGGGAGTGTGGTAGGGCACAATTCCAGCTCATGCAAAAATCCATTTTAGACCAGGAATATAAAACAGGGCTTTGGTGACAAGAGAAACATTATTCTTTTGAATATGTTTTTTGTGCATGGTTTATGTTCACATCCTTTTCAGTGGGTTCAGGCATTTGGTGAGGCTGCATCTCCACTGATTTCCTTAGGAGGTTTTCTTTCCCTGGTGGGAGTGCACAGCCATGGTGTTCCATGATGACCATGGACTGACCAGATGGACTGTTGTAAACAACAACATAAGCATTCAACACCTAAATTTTAAGTTCCATGAAATACTTTGCCCAAATGTTGCAGTCTTTTGCTGAACTATTTAGATTTTAGCTGTCCATGAACCTTGAAAATGTAATGAAAACCTGGAATTTTCTCTAGAAAATCGACTCTCACAAGACAATACAGTATCTTTATCTTGGCTGATAAGAAAAAAGAAGATCAGGTAATAAAATTCAACATGACTGGAAATAAAATTGAGCATGACTAGAAACCACAGGTGAGCGTGTTTAATAATGTGAAATGAGTGTGCTGCCTCCTTCCTGACAGGCTTTTGTACTCCACAGAGATACAAACAGGTACTGATCGATTGACTGTGGTAATCAAATAAAGCTGTGAGTATAAATGACTCTAAATATGAAGTCTCCTTAGGGGTACCAGTTGAGATGACTTGTCTGTACCTCAGACCCCACACTGCTCATGTGGGGAGAGGGACCTTGTTGCTAGACTGTGAAGATAAGTAGTATTTCTGTTTAATTTTCATTTACATCTTGAAATAAACTATCCCTTGCCTTCCTTCCTGTGCTGTCTGTATTCCATGGACAAGCAGTGAGCCCTGGAGCTGCAGCAGGGATTGCAGGCAGGGCTGGATGTGTGCAGGAAGGAGCAGCCAGGATCACCCTGAGTGTGCAGTGGAAGCCGAAGGTGTCGCACGGAGCTGACGAATGTGGCTCCCCAGGCTCTGACTCGAGGGGTGACACAAAGGACATGAGTCATGGTGCATCAGTTTTCCAATCTGGAGATATTTCTCCCATGTGCCAACTGGTAGGGTGGACTTTTCATCTTACTGGCAATGTTTGAACCCTCCTTCTCTGTTTTTTTTCCCTTCCTCACTTACGAGAATTAATTGAATCAAAAATAACGTAAATTGTCAGGTGTCTCAGTTTTGATTTAAATAGTGTCTTTTAAAACTTGTTCTGCATTTGTGGCACAGAGTTGTGTTGCTTGGGAGAGGTTCAGTCTCAGTTTTCACCAGCAGGACAGCACATTTGGTACCCGTTTGTGAGGAACAGGTGGGTAAAGCACTGCATTTACACATAATAATATAACTTAATACATATTAAGAAGCTGTCTAGGTCTGTAGAGGAGATACTGGGAGGCAAAAGATTCCTTTTAATAAATCATCTCATACTTTGCTCTAAAAGGCTCAAACTTCAGCTCAACCAAAGAGCATTGAGCAAAGGGGTGTAACTCAAATCACTGGTACCTGTGTAAGCTGGAGAGCCTCTGTTCCTTCCCCATTGTCAGCAGGACTTCCACATGTTCCTGTGTGCCCTACATCATCTCAGGATATGCTGCTTGGTCTTTCCAGTTAAAGTGATGATGTTTTTAATTTGTGATTCATGACAGAGTGCTTCAGATGAAAATCATTATTCAAGCAAAATCATGAACACATGCTTTATGAAGGCATTTTATTTTCTAGCTCAGACTGTGTGAAGTTTGCTGGATGTATCAGAAAATAAAGGTAAATATCTTGTTTTTCAAAACTTGATAAATTATTGACAAAGTAAAAATGCCCTGAGTTAATCAATCTGATGTTTTTTCCACCATTTGTCCCTGGAGGATTTAGATGTAGTGGATCGTGCTTTAGTGCTGGTCTGCTCTCATCATTTGCAAGAGCGAAAATAAACATTCCTGCCTCTCAGCTCCTCATCAGTGTCTGAACTGGAATGAATCAGCTATTGAGCTGAAGGAAATGAAATATAAATTGACATGAAGAAAATGTTCTCCCTGCAGCTGCAGAAGCAGCTATGGTTGTCAAAAGCTGATTTTTATCCTTTCAAAGACCAGTATTTTGGGTCACATCATCCTATTAAATAACTGGTCTTTTTATACAAGTTTAGTCTAAAGTTACTGCTTTAATACTATTTTTAAAAATTTATTAAAGTAAGTTCAATGAGAGATTGTCTTAATTTCAGTTGTGACTTTTGGCACCCATTTAGAACGGAAAATCAGAATACAAGCTGCTCTTTTTAAATGCTAATCCTGTTTCTTCTTTGATCATTACTACAAACACAGCATTTAGTAGTCTCACAGTAATTTAAAAACATAGTAGGTATTCTTTTAGTCTGAGACTTTTAACTCAGGAGTTTGTGTTGCAGAAGTGCTCCTGTCTGGGAGTCAGGTGGTTGCATTTGCTCACCTTGGTTTTGCTGGGCTTGCACACACAACTGTGCAATTACATAATGCCACCACTTATGGCCCAAATGTCATAAATAAATACTAAATAGTCTGTTTTGTGATTTCAAACCATTTCGATCCCTGGTGCTGCACTCTAGAGCCCTCTGCTGCACTGAATTACCTGGAATAAGTTCTTTCAATTCAACTTTCACATCCTTCTTAAGTGGTGCCACTATTTAAATATTGTATTTTTCTGGGCAATTTCTTTGCTCTGCAACTTTCCTGGCTTTACTTCATGCTAGAATATACATGGGAACCTGACACAGTTTCTCCCTGCTTCTCTTCTCGTGCATGCTTGGAGAAATGAAAGATCATTAAAAGACAACTGTCTTGTAAAATGTATTCATTATATGGGGGAAGAAAAAAGGAACAACTTCTTTGTTGGTATTCTGGAAATGTCTTTGGAGATGTATTAGGAGATGTCTCCATACACAGATTTTTGATCATTCAGTTCTCTATCACAGCAACTACTCAACACTACTCTGCTGTAGCACAGATATCAAATTTATTATCAAACTTAGAGCATTGCTCAAGTCACTGACATAAAGAGCTCTATTTCAACATATCAGCCTTTTTTTCTAGTTCAACTCCTGCTTCTCTCCTTTCTCCACTTATTTTTTCCCCTACTCCAGTGCCCTCATCTTCTGAGACAGGAAAACATTTTCCTTGCTGGTTTGCTCTTTCTCCCAGCCTATCTTGTAGGCAGAGTGGACTTTTTAATCACTGCCAGTGTTTTATTTCCCTCTGAATACTCCTCCTATTTCCAGGTCTTCTATAATTGGATGCCTCCTAATTGCTGTTAAAAAACATAAATCTACCCTGAGATCAGGTGCAGTGAGCATTTCTGGAAGTTGGGTCTTTCCCCTTTGGATCCTCTAAAATCTATCCCATGAGATCTCTTTGCTTTTCTTAGAGCTATTTTTATTATTATTTTCTTGGAGATGGAGTTGATTTGGGACATGACAAAAAGTCACTTTTGGTACAGCACTGAGACCTGCTGAGTTTACAGAACTGAATCCTACATGCAAATATCTTTCCTTACATAGCTGGTATTTCTTATTTTACTAGAATACATTTTTAAAGCTGAACTTTGAAGCTGTTCCCTCTCTAATATTTGGTGGCCCTCCCTAACTAAACAAAAGATTTTGATGATTTTTAAAGGATTTGTACTCTGTCAGATGAACAGATGTAACATGCACCTGTAATCTATCTCCACTGGGAACCATTTTTACTGCTACTGTTTAGAGCAGTTCAGAAAATTTTGAACCAACTTTGTGATGAGAGAATAGACTTTTATGTAAAAAAGCTTTAGCGAAAAGCATCTGCTTTGTATGTCTAGTTTGGTGTGGGGTTTTTTTCTGATTTTTTTTTTTTTTTTTGCTAGAACTAAAAATTGATGTATCTTTTGACTTGAGAATTTCTGTTCAAAATACCAACATACCGTGGAAAAGAGAGATGGAGAAGATTTATCTGAGGACTTGTCAAAATTGTGTCCAGACATGGTGATGACAACTTCTGTGTTTTAGCTACTTATCATAATTTGTTGATGTTTTAGATACTCTTGTTTGATATTTGTGTTCATATGGCTGAAGTAAATGGCTTATTTGGGATTTATTCCTGATTTTGCCATAGACTCATCTTCCAAGATATTGGCCAGGTTTTTTCTGTTTTATTTTAGGAGCTGGTGGATGAGGAATGGAGTAAGCAAGACAACCTGGAGGCTCTTAAGCCTTAAGTCTGAGGTTGTTAGTGCTCTTATCTCAAATCAATCAAGAATTTTGAGTAGGAATTAAGTCCTACCTGTTGCAGAGTACTGGGTAGACATGTGGACATAACGTCACAGAATAGTTTGGGTTGGAAGGGTCCTTTAAAGGTCATCTAGTCCAACACCCCTGCAAAGAGCAGGGACACCTTCCACTAGCCCAGGTTGCCCAGAGCCCCATCTAACCTGGCCTTGAACACTTCCAGAGATGGGGCAGCTTCTCTGGGCAACCTGTGCAAGGGTCTCACCACCCTCATTGTAGAAAACGTGCAAGAATATCCAGAAAGACAAAGTCAAACCAAACCAAGCTCAGAGATAAAATAACTGCATCATCAGAAGAATGGAGGGTCTATCCTCAGAGATGATCAGGGGTTTGGATTATTGAGCTCTGCAAAACAAAGCCTGAAATGGAGATAAATTACCCCCAAGTATTTTGAGGGAATAAACACAGGGTGTAAATAAAAACTAAATTATTTATGCTAATAGGGAATACTAGCAAAAAACTCAAACAGATTGAAACCACATGAGAAAATTCAGGCCAGCATTTAAAGGATGGTTTCCATCCAGTAGAGGAAAAGTATTCTGAGCAGCTCTGGGTGCTCCCTTCCCTTTGCTGGGATTATCCCTCCCACAGCAATGAACCTCCCACAAGGCTTTAGTTTCTAACTCTGTTTGCAGCTCTGAAATCAGTTTGTGTGTTCACCTGAGTGTGATTCCTGGGCTCTCTGCTCCTCCCTTGAGCACGTCCTCTGCAGACACCTCTGCACTGTCTCGGACAAATGGACGGGTGCAGTGGCAGACTGCTGTTTTTATGAAGGTCTTTATCCACCTCTACCACCTCCTCCTGCTCTCCCAGTTTGTATCTGAATGCTGCATCCCTGCTGGCTGCTAACCCGTGGCTCAAGACTCACAAGGGCACCTTGTGTAACAAGATTTCACCTTCAAATTTAACCTGAATTACTACCTGCATGTAATTTTTAAAGTGTGTATTTACACCTGAATTGTTTCAGGCCAGACTGCAGTGGCAGGATTTATACCCTGGGTAGAACCAAAATATTACTGCTGGTCCTGTTGTAAGACCCATCATTCAGCAGGCAGAGACTGTCACACTGTCACAAGCTGGGCTGCACGGGAGCCAGCAGCAATGCTTGGCTTCTCT
Source organism: Prinia subflava (assembly GCF_021018805.1). Lineage (NCBI taxonomy): Eukaryota > Metazoa > Chordata > Aves > Passeriformes > Cisticolidae > Prinia > Prinia subflava. The sequence goes on from NC_086256.1 coordinate 3,102,166, forward strand.
GGAGATGAGTCATGCTATTTTCAAACTATCTGGTTAATCAGTAAACTGAGATCTGCTGCTTTACAGACAATAATATAATATTTGCTTTGCCTTTGTGCACTACTTTACATTTTGGATCCCTTGCCATTAGGATTCGAAGCATATAGACTGCATCTAATCCAATGTATCCTGTTCATCTTGGCAGTGCTTGCAATGCTGACAGCTTAAAGAAAACACTTAATTTGACTAAGTGTTTTCAGTTTGCTTCTCAAAATATTTGAAATCATTAAAGCCAGAGTACCCCTGCACTGCAATACACACAGTCCTGACCTACTTCAGCAAGTTAATTACAATTTGTGTGATCCCACGGCCTCTGATTATGCTGCAGACTGAAGTATTTACCTGGTTAAGGGCTTGGTGTTAGAGAATAATTCTCCTGTCTTGATGCTTTTTAATCTGACTTTTAAAGAGGCTCTTGGAGCAAAAATGAGGCATACTGGGGACTTGGTGTGACATGTTGTGTCTCCTGCCTCGCTGGGCAGGGCGCAGGGGGCTGAGTGCTGAGCTCCCCATGCAGATGCTCTCCTGCTGTAAGGCTGCTCAGTCCTGTATTCAGAGCTGTTTGTATTCATTGCTACCTGCCGGAGGTGAGGCACAGTGCAGGGATGTAGAGCAGCCCTGCAGTGCCCTGGTGAGCACAGGTGATTATGAATGGTGGCTCAGTAGCACTGCAGCGTGCCAGAGCTGATGGGGTCACAGGCTGCAGCCCCTTCCTCTGCTGGTGTGCTCATCACTGAGGACTTGTCACAAACCCCTCTGTGATGGCATCTCACCCTCCCCCTGCTGCAACCCAACGGGAAGAAATATCATCCCAGCTTGCTGGCAGTGCCAAACAGATCCCAGGCACCAAGCACGATGGAAGAGAAGGGAGAGGATGTACAGGAGAATAGAAATGGACCAAAAGGATTTATCGGTGCAAACACCAAATGCTGTACAGGTGTGAGTCAGGTGAGGTTGCAAATGTCAACACAGATAATGCTGAGGCAGCACAAGCATCATTACAGGCTAATGAGCAGGAAATACATCCTGAGCTTCTCAGTGCTCTCACACCTTGGTCAGCTCATTCACTGTGTCTCTTCTGCCAGTGCAGGTCACAACAGCTTCTTTAGATGCTGTGTCTGAGGTTTTGGGAGATGTCAATAAACTCCCAATAGTCTATGTGTCTTATAATCTGTTCTTGGATTTGTGTTTACTGTAGTTAATGATTCAAAAATTATGAAATAGTTAATGAATCCCAATTTCTTACAAAGATGACATTTAAAAAATCCTGTCATGAATGGCTGATTTTATTGCCGGAGAGGACCAGGTGATTCAATATTGTAGTTTGGTGGCACTCGAGCATCTGTCTGCAGTGACAAGACAGGTGAAATTGCCAGTCATTGCAGGGCAGGTGATACAATCATGCTGCCACAACACAGAGATAACTTGATTTGGCACATCAACATGCTATAATTTTCCTCTGTGATATGTTTTGTTTCCTTCTAAATGATTTGCTCAAGGCTTCCCTTTCAGAGATGAGTGCTGGCAAGTTGCAATACCGCAGAGAAGGGAAGGTCCGGAGCTGCAGTAGGAAAAAGGAACTTGGAAAAATGCAACTGGTGCGGAAGAGCGAGCAAGGTCACTGGTGACAAGGCTCTGCTCCATCTGTGCCGGCACACTCCTGAGCAGGAGCATTCCAGCAACATGGCATTTCATCACGTTATTCCTTTCCTTTCCAGTTTCAATAGCTGGTTATTTCCCTGCCTTCGGTGAGGAGACAAAGCCTCTCTTTGTGCAGCCACACAACGCAGTATCGTGTAACGGAGAAATGAAATGCACATTTCTCTGATAAGGCAGGAACGGGGCTTGTCTGGGGGAGAAGGAAGCACTGCCTGCCTGCAGGACCAGAAGAAGGTGGTATTGACCACTGCCTCTGCCAGTCAGTCCCAAAAAAGTGGAAGACTCTACAGTTTGGGGAGTCTTCTGATAACATCAACGTTAAACCTTCCACAACCCCATTTCATCTTTCATATCAAAGGGACAAAAATTACTCTCGTGTTTTGTGCAATTCAGCAAAGAATTTTAACCCGGACCTTTTTTTTAAGGTACAAAAGAAGTTGCCCAACTGTCTGCACAAAACAATGTACATGCTAAGGCATTATTTACACGAGGTCTGAGTAATTTGTAAAGGACTTTGAGAAATTTAACAATGAATATGAAAATAGTGATTAAGAAACTTAAACATCCTTACTTTTAAAATTCATTTCTTAAGGAAGTAGAAATTTTTGCATTAAATGTTCATTTTTTTGGGAGGTTTCTTGTATCAAGGTGTGGTAAGGAGTAAATGACTAGTTAAAAAATAGTAAAGTAAAAGAAAACTAATGCTGGAGCAAAGGCAAACCTTTGAAACATCACTCAGAAATCCATTTGTTCAGTATAAGCACCCTGATTGGAGCAATACTAATGTGCATTGTGCATATGAAGAGCTATTCTGAGTCTAAATTGGTGACACAGGCAGGGGACAGTTTAACCTCTGGCATTAGCTAGAACTGGGCAGCAACAGGAGCCAGTGCAGCAGTGCTAATTAATGCACCCTGAGGGGACACAACGAGGCATTGGCCCTGTCCACCTGAGACATACTTCTGTCAGCACTGAGGTGCCAATTACTGTTCTCTCATAAAAATAACCCGTTAAAAAAATAACAAAAAGGCAAAAGTCCAAGTAATATAGATAAAACAAGGTTTAGTCGTAAAATTATCAAGTGGATTCAGTAATGCATCTCCCCAGTTTGTTAATACGAGGCAGGATGGGCGCTGTTGTAGCTGCTGTTACAGAAATGCAGACGCTTTGTTGCTGGGCTGGGCAGCCCCATCTTTGCTGAGCTCACTTTCCCCAGCTGCTCTGACACCTGACAGCTCTCACATCCATCATCCTGGAGCAAACTCCACCGGAGAGCAAGGATGAACCTTCCCAGGGAGACCACTGCAGCAAGCATGGAGGTGTCTCGGAAAGGATCCCTACCTGCACTGAAGGTGGACACAAATCAAACCTCTTTTGGACTGGACAAGAAGCCAGAAACTCCTATTTTACTTCTAGCTGAACATTAGCAGTGCATTGTTCTTTGTAGGTGCTCAGTTTCAAATAATTTAGTAATAAAAATCCCCCAACACTCAGCAGTCCTCCAGCTGAAAACCACTGCATAGAAAACCAAGATTCTATGGGAGTAGGGGCAAGCTCTTGGCTTTCTCAGATGGCACATTCTTGATAAGCAAGGCAAGGAAGAGGTTTGTCCATACTAAAGGCATATTAATGTTTGTCTCAGCAGGTGTTTTTGGGGTGAATGAGGAACATTAAGCATGTATCATATTGAAATATCTCAGTGTTTTTGAAGAAGACCTCAAGGATCTTCACATCAAATGCAAACCCTGAGTACAGCTTGCTAGAAAATGCTCTCTCTTCCCCCAGCTGGCTCAAGAAGATCAGTGCTGGAATTGACAGGGATATACCCCACAAAATGCTATTATTCCTCTAAAAAATATTTTATTAGAGTTTAATGTAGTAATAGTGCCTGGTTGTATGGGGCACTACTTTACAGCTGGCTGGATGGTAGAAGAGAGGAACCATTTGGCAAATCAGGCCAGACCAAATAGCATTCATTTGGTTAATCACCAGCTATTAAAATAGCATCAAATCATAGCAACCTATTTGCTTATAATTCAGTGCACAATTTTCTGCACAGTATATTCATAACTGCTGTACCCAAGCTAATTTTAAATGAGCCAACAAAGCCATTTTCCACCACTCTCCTGGGAAATGAATCTGTGGTCTGATGGATCTTTCTGCTTCTGGGGCTAAGCCCCCACAAAATCTGAGCTGATGACATTGGTGGTTTAACTTTGAAACAAACTGATTTCAAATTTAGCCTATTTTTTTAAAGCTTGGTGTGGTTTAAAACTCTTGCATTACTCCAAGATTCCTCTAACTCAGTGCCTAGAAGGTTATACCCACTATGCTCTCTCCAAACATAGGAATGTTCAGGAATCATTGCAGATTGCTCTGTGAATTCTATGAGAAACAACTTTCAGTAGTTCCCAGGTGGCTCCTCTCTTTGTCACCATGAATTCAGCAAACAATGAAATCTCTTTCCTTCTCACTCAGGAATATATCAGTAACTTTGAATCTTGTCTCAGAAGTGTTGACCCTTTATTCTGAGAACTGATACCTCACTGCTGGTGTAGAAGCCTGTACAGTTGTGGGGAGCAGAACAGTAGAGCTGTGACCTGTGCAATGATTAAATGTTTTTAGCAGTGAGGAAAAAAAATGATGAAGGTGTGGTAGTAACATGTACACAATGAAGTTCTGTTGTTTGTAAATATTGTGCACACTGTTGTTTTTCTGTATTGCAGTAAAGCTTGTAAGTCTTAACGATGAGCCTCTGGGCTCAGCAAAAGCTGAGGAATGAGTGTTACCTGCCCTAAACTCTTCTTTCAGATAAATAAACAAAGGGAGAGTTCAGAATTTCTCCTCTGGCACTGCTGATGTCCTCCCAATGCAGCTTCCCCATCTTTAATTCAGCTGCAGAGAATCAAGGACAAACTCTGGCTCTGAAGGCAGAACCCAGCCTTGCACATATTCCTGTGGTGTCCTCGCTCATGCCAGTGAAACAGGTACACGCTTTCTTTTAGGGATGCGGTGGGATACAGTGGGATACGCTGAAACCTCAGAGCCATCTTAAGGGTATCTGAATCCTTGGCTTGGCATTTCATTCTGCACGTCAGTTGATTGGTCATTTTATCACCAGTTATGAAGTGAAATTAGATAATCTCGCTGCCATATGGTATAGAGTATTTATAGTTTAGTATGTTTTCCATATATGTGCACTAAAGCCTGCTTCAGGGATTTGTTACGGTCCTTGTGTTTACAGGATTTGGGTCTTGGGTGAAAGAAGAAATTGACAGTTGCTAATGTTTGATTTAAACTGATACTTCAGAGGCCACATGAGTGATCCCTAATTAAAATCAATTTACACTTTCTGTCCTTTGCCAGGGAGGCTGGCAGGGCTTTCCAGACCAGAGCTCGTGTCCACCCAGCTCTGCTCCCTCTAGTAGCAATCAGGAAAGGGCGACGTCGGAGAACGGGGGAGAGGCCCGTGGAACACCAGGGATGCTTAACCTCCACCTCAGCTCCCCTCCCAAACAACCAGGAGACTCCTCCCAGGGACTCCTCCAGGTCTTTCAGGTAGCCTGAACCCTAAAGCCTCTCTCAAAGGATTTTCTCTGTGTTAGGTTTAACTGCTGATTTCTTGCTTTCCATCAAAATGCTCCGTCCCCCTTGAAATTTTGATAAATAAGGAGCTACAGGATTAATTATGTGGGACATTAGTCATTCAATATGTGTCATTATTGTCTCAAAACAAGCCTAAATGAGCACCACAGAAGGGTCTTAGAGATCTGCATTTGGAGTTTACCAAAATGTGATCGAACAGGAGTGTATTCTCAAAACAAAACATTGCCTGGTACAGATACCAGGCTGGTGTCTGTTGCTGGGGAGTTGTATGGTGTAAATACCCCTCATACCATCCTCTGACTGCAAAACTGTGCTAAGCTTTATGGCACTTGTGTGGGTCTGCTTGAGACCTACATCCACCACTCCTCTCCTGTCTCTGCTGCCTTGTCTTGGTCATGCTAAGTTGCAATGTCAGACACAACAGAAACTGGCTGAAGCTCCACCAACCATTTTTAAAAAGTGGTAAATAATAATAACAAACAACAACTTCTGAGAGAGGAGAAGCAGCGTTCAATCACCCTGTAAGAACCCTGTGAACACTTGAACAAAGAGGAATTAATAAATGTTACGGTCAGGTTTTTTGGATAGGATTCTTGCAGAATATGGTTTCATAATCCCCTGTCTCTAGTGAACAACAAGACCTCTGTAAACACTCAATATTCAAATAGAAAATTGTTTCTTGTAGGCTTCCATGGCACAAAATAAAAGCTCTGTAAATCTGGGCCTCCATATGTGGTTCTCAGCTGGTGTAAGTCCCTGAATGAATTACATGTGAACAGAAAAATTAATGCTATGCACATGGTGGCCAAACTTGAAAGCAAAAATTGCAACTGAGAATATACTGCAGCGGATTGTGAAATTTTTGAAGATAAATGGAAGCTTGAGTCCTTGTTGATGTAATGCAACATCGACGCATTTCAAGGGATAGACAGCTATCACAGTGAGATACTACAATACTGAGATCACGTTTGGGAGAGTAAAGGGATTTGCTCTTTAAAATCAAAGACTGAAATTGAAAAGGCAAATATTCAAGAATCCAATGTAACTTTGAACAAAAAAATGGGTAAAATACTTCCCCCTTTTTAAAATCTGTCAAATAACGGTGGCAGTAAATGTATATGCTATCCATGTTTTGAAATAATTGTGCTCTAAAGCCATTTTTGTTAATCAGTCAGCGTTGATGATGAATTACCCAAGAGTTTTGGTACTTTACAAACAGTTGCGATCTTTTTGTTGTTGTTTTCTTTCTCCCTTCTCCTCTCGACAGAGGAGGGAAGAATGTGCATGTTACAGTGAATTCTAAATGAGGCCTGTGCCTCCCCTGTTTGCAAAAAGCCAAGCAAAGCAGTAAAATAATAAATAAAACAAATGAAACCCTCTTTAATCCATTCATGAGCTCGAGTGTTTCAAGTAGGCCATAATATTAAGACACAGAGCTCTGAAAGAGATGGATCAGAGGAAAGGGCTATTGCTTAAACAATGCCAGCCCATTTAATTGAATTACGTATTTGTCAGCACTGTATTTTCCCATGTCCAGGATTCTTACCGTTGATTCAGGGCTTAAGGCCTAAATGGAAAGGGCAACAACTGCCGTGTATTTTGGTCCCGAACAAGCCGTGTCCTTTGAAACGCCAGCGCTCGACATTAGGAAGAATGCTGGAGTGCTTTGCAGCAACAGAGGCCACCAGCAAAAGAGGTAATGAAAATATGTTACCCCCGTGGGTTCGACCTTGCTGCAGCATACCGAGGAACTTGACTGAGAACTTTTAAGCCTGATGTTATTTCTGTAGCAGTTTATTTGTATTTGTCACAAAGACAACTGGGGTTGTCCTTGAACAAGAGGACAGGAGCCAGAAATTCCTGACTTTTTTCTTTAAATTGATTTGGCAGAGTTTAAGTATAAAAATCTATAGTTTAGTCAAGGACGTTACCAAATGTTCATTGTCTTATGATCAAAATTTCAACTGTTTTCCTTGATTTGTTGCACAAAATAAGCGCTTGTGTATCCATCCCTCCCTCTAGGGGCATTTTATGCCTCATACGCCACAACAGGGCTGGGGGAAACCACAGGGACCTGGACAGCAACAGCTCAGGCTGGAGGAGAATACAAGGAAAACTTGCAAGTGTTAGGCCAGAGTATCTGCTCTGTTCCTTTGCAGAGCTTCCCACTCTGGCATTCCCCTCTGTTCCCAGCCACCTTGCTACTATTGCCATCTACATAACAAAAAACCAAACCAAACCAAACCAAAAAACAACAACAACAACAACAAAATTGGCAGTTTTTTCTCTGCTGTACCCATGCAAGTGCTGTTTCCAGATTACTTTGAGGACAACTGCTCTGTGATCACAAAGAGCATGACCATTTCTTTGTCCCACTCTTTCAGTCATCTGTGTGACAAAATTTTGAGAGCATATTCCCAAACATCAATCTGTATTTGGAGAAGAAGTGTTGCCAGGGCATCCTGACTTCAGCAGAGATGACTCTAGACAAAGGATGCTTGAAATTGGCCCCTCCATACAGCTGTCCATGTAAGAAAACTCTGCTGAGTCACTTCCTAAAATCCAGCCAAATGCTCTGTAACTCTGAGCCGTATTTGCCCAGTTTACTGACCCTGAGTCACATTTCATTACAGTGAGATTACATAGCCTAGGTACCTCTTCCATTGTGTTGTACTCCAAATGAACATGAAATTCCATTTTGTTTTGAAGCTGCAACAACTCTTCCCAGATTAGTACACACAAAATTATGTAGGTTTTACTTAAAGAAATGCCATTGTGAAATATAAGTTAGCAGGCTCAACAGAGCAATGATTGGAAGAAAATCTTTATTTATGACACTGCATGAGTCTGGCTGTCTTAGCTGATGGAACTTAAAAATCTACAGTGCTTCAAAGCACACTTGTCTCTGCTAACAAGCCCACCTATCTCTGCCACTCACATCAGCTTTTTCCAATGAATTTTTTCATCACTAGAAGTGTCTTTGTTTTACATAAAGTTCAAGGTGAGATTATATTTCTTTCAGCTGGCTCTCGTTCTCCCAAGCTGTGTCGAGGCACATCTTCCTCTCCTGCTGAACACGCAATTTTAGCTGCATTAATTGTAGGCAATTTTTTAAGAAGTGCTAAAATAGGTTCCATAAATAGGAATGTTATGACCCAAGGAAACGACTCACACGGGTGGAAGGGTCTGCTGCTTGTGCACCTCTAACCTGCTTCTACAGAAAATGTGCAGCAAAACTCTGGAGTTCTAACCTGCCCATAGAGTGGTTTCATTTTCTTCTTCCAGTTCTATGAGGAACTTTATTTTATCACAAAAAAAGGGCACAGGGCTGTGTGGAACTGTCACCTCTGCACCAGTCTTCATTTGTCCCCCTAAAAGGTTGTAGGAAGAGAAGTGTCACCACCTCCAGCCACAGAGAAAGAGGTAGGATGCAAAGAGGTTAAAGATTTGTGTGAGTTGGCTCAGGAATGGTGCATTGAAATTGAAATTTCAAAGCACTGAGCTAATCACTAACTTGTCTTTCCACAATAGAGCAAATGGGCTGTGCCACAGCAGCAAAAATTTGAAGGACTTTTTGTAAAATCAGACTGAAAATCTTTTGCCAATTTCTTGCCAACCAAATGGCAAAGATGTTTCTGTGGAATCTAAAGATTTCATTTGCCATCTTGCCTAATTATTTTATGAAGCTTTTAGTTGAAATATGATTTTAAATAACACCTGAAGTACACCATTTTAAACACTTCTAAAAAAAAATTACTATTTTACCCACTACTTTTTTGTTCAAGTTTTGTGAGATTTGAATTTATTTTGATTGAAGTATTCCTTTCTCTTTTTTTACCTGTTTTTTCAGTGCATCATGCAGTTCAGATGCATTTCAAACAGTTTCTGCTCATGTCTGAGCTCTGGTTCTGATGTGTGCAAAGAGCATGGCTGCTCTGAACCCGCCACATGTTAAAAGGATGAATATTAACTTTTGTTTTTTCAAAGTGACTCTTTAATTGAAAAATTAAATATTTAATGAGCTATTTCCATCCAGAAGGGAGAGAGGAAGAAAAAAATCCTGTGGTTCATTCCCAAGAAAAACTCACGCTGGTGTCTGGTACATCATCAGTGGTGAGCTGGCAGCAATTAGTGCTAACACAGCCCGAACACAGGACACCCTTGGGGGTGCTGGTCTGCACCCCCAGCCCTCAGTCCCTCACCTGCATCCCTAACATACAGCCTGTGTCCAGTATTTCAGCTGGAAAACAGCTCTGGCTGTGGTTCTTTATACAAGTCCTCATTCATTGTATTAGGGTAAAATTTGGTTCTACTCACATAAAACCTCATAATCAAAACAAATGGCATTTCTAATTGAGCAAGGCCCTCTTGGTAATGAAGGGCAGCAGTGCTGCTGAGATCACTGGTTTGTGTTTCTCTCCCTGTTCAAAAGACTAAACTAATTTATTTATGAAATCAAAGCAACCCACCAGATTAGCCATCTAACTAGCTCGCTGCGCTGTTTAGATTCACTCGTTTGCTCTCTCATGACATCCAAGTGAACAAGCTATATGTCAATGAAAGCGTTGGCGCTCCATCGTACATTATAGACTACTCTGAAGTGCAAAAAAAAGATCCTGCAGTGGGGCTACCAGCAGTAATTTTTTTTTCGTTTTTTTTTCCAGTGAGCATATGCTGCGAGTGGGAAAGGACCGAGTAATGTAAACGGAGGTTTCATTAGCGATGATATGTGGCAGTCCCTGGGTGAAGGGAGAGAAAGCAAATCTGGGAGCACCTGTACACTTTGCTGCCTTGTAGCCAATGTGGCAGAGCATGTTCTGAGGGCAACCATGGGATCTGTTCTTCCCTCTTAGGATCCCCTTATGCCTCCCGGTAAAGGCAGGGCAGGGTCAGCAGGTTTGGATGCAGAATGAGTCCCTCTGTGCATCTGGCCTCCAGAAACTTATTTTTGGAAACAAAAGGCAAAGACTTGCTTCCACTGGAAGTTAGAATATTTCTATCAAAAAGGCAGAGGGGTTTGCTGGGATATACTTTTGGCCAAATGTCTCCATGTACACATCATTATGTTTTAAAAGTTCTTGTTTAATTTTTTTCCCATAAATCTTGATGACTGGCCTGGTTGTATTTCCTCTCCTCTGACATTTTCCTTGCAGCAGGTTGGAGAAGGTATCCAGAGTGTTACAGAACTAACCGTGCTGAATGCTGAAGACTTTGCCATCCCCATGGGCACACTGAGTATCCCACAATCAGCCTCCACCAGTGCATGGGCTCACTGGGGGAGATGCTGGGGATGTGCCTTACTGGGGTGTGGCACTGGGACAGGCTGCACACAAAAGCTGTGGATGACCCATCCCTGGAAATCTTCAAGGCAAGGCTGGACAGGACTTGGAGCAACCTGGTCTACTGGAAGGTGCCCCTGCCCATGGCACAGTGTGGAATGAGATGAGCTTTAAAGTCCTTCTGACCCAAACCATTCTAGGATTGTGATTCACTGCTTTTTCCCCAGCTGAGCTGCAGCAAGGTGTGAGTGATGGCACTTTGGCTTTCCTTGTACCCTTTCTCGTTTAGGTGCTTTTGGAGCGCCTTTGGGCCGCAGCACAGGTGTGAGTGACGAGGAGCAGTGAGGGAGCTGGAAAGGGGCTCAGCCGGGAGAAAAGGAGGCTCTGAGGGCACCAAGCAGCTCTGCACAGCTCCTGACAGGAGAGAGCAGCCAGGTGGGTTATATGGGGCTCTGCTCCCAAATAACAAGAAATAGGACAAGAGGAAACAGCCTCAAGCTGTGCCAAGGAAAGTTTAGATTGAATAGTCGGGCAGATTTCGTCATGGAAAGGGTTGCCTTGCTGCCCAGGGCAGTGGTTGGGCCCCCATCGCTGGAGGCATTTAGAAGCTGTGTGGATGTGGCATTTGGGGACATGGCTTAATGGTGGCCTTGGCAGTGCTGGGGAACAGTGGGATCCGGTGATCCAGGAGGGTTTTTCCCAAGGGAATGACTCTGTTTCCAGCGCTGTGGGGCGAGAGGCGGCGGGCCCGGGCCTGTCCCCTCACGGCCCGGCCGCGCGGGGAGCGCGGGCTGCGCGGGCCGCGGGGGGCCCCTGCCGGGGGCGGCCGCTCACTGCACCGGCCCCACAGCGCAGCCAGCTCCGTGTTCCGGGGAATTGTTTCACGGAATGGTTGTCTGGCTTTAACGTAGTCTTTTACACGCAAAAAACATCCGATTTTTTCCCCTCCCCAGCGTATTCCAGCACACGCTGTATGTATTTACCTGCATACACTGCTAGTTAAGCCCATTCCATGAACACTTGATCCCATGTTTTCCGATTTCCTTGCCCCAAAATGGGTTGAAAAGCCACCCATGGATAGGAAGCGGCACCAGATCTACAGGAGCATTGTTTCCAATCTTTCCGCAGCCACTGACTTTCCAGGTTGCTTGTTAAATTTGGCTTGTGCCCGCCTGTGTTTTCCTGCCGCAGTGAGGGCTTGGCAAGCCGGGGCCACTGACTGAGTGTGAAGCATTTGGATACCGTGTGACAGGGGCTGTGTTTGTGCCCAGGGAATTTAGGGAGAGCTCTAGCCCTGCAAAGCAGATGTGTTGAAGAACACATCATGTATGAATCTCTTTTAAGTGCCCCCAAAATTTACTGAAGATATTGCCAGTATCTCACTAGCAATCGAGGCCTCCCATGGGGACTGCTCCAAGGCGTGCCGAGCTTGGCTCTCGCTCTGCTCCGTAAGTTAGCTGGGAATGACTTCCAGAGCCCTGCTGTGCTGCTTCTGCTCTTGCATTTGCAGGAATCACAGCAAGAGTAAAGCCTCCATCCAGGGCTGCTAAACACAGTCTTAACCCCTTGGGAGGGGTCCGAGATGCGAGTCAAGGTGAGAGACCACAGATGAGAAATGTGAAAGCCTCAGAAAGCTTGGCTGTGGGGAAGAGCAGCTGTAGGGGGACACTGACAGAGGAGCAACACTCGTTTGTGTGCTACCTTGGGCTGTGGGTTGTACGGGCTTACACAGGAATTGGCATCACAGCAGCAACAAGGATTTCTTTCAGTGGAAGCAGGATGGGCTTTCTGGATCTGTAGTGTTTAAAGATCACAATTGATGTCTAAAATTCCAGAGAGTTATGGAGCTTTTTTTTTTTTTTTTTTTTTTTTTAAGGATATGATATCTATGTTCTAAGTTTTTAGAGAATCCAGGATTTCCATTTTAATTTTCCCCTTTTTCCTGTAGGACTGATGCTGCTGTACATGCATAATGACACAGAAAGCCTAGAGGATAGTTTTACCATGCAGCTGACAGATGGCAAGCGCACAGTCCAAGGGACACTTTACATCTACATCATGCCAGTCAACGATGAAATCCCTCATCTTTCCAGGTTAGCTATCTAAGTGACATTTGGTGCATAAAGACTTACAAAGAAAAAAGAAAGAAAGAAAGGAGAGGAACTCATCTCAACACCAGCATCTCCAAGCCCACCCACATTACAGAGGAGATCTGGCTTCCATTGCATGGGTTGTCCCTGAAAGCTGGTTCATAACAAGGCTGTGCACTCTGCTGCCTGGTACAGGACTGTGACAAGCCACACAATGCCATCCAGCAAAAACCATTCATGCAGAAAAAGCTGGTTTCTGGTCTCTGAGCAAAGGCTTGTTTATATTTAAGTTAGTGGCAAAACTCTGGTTGTCTTCAGTTAGGCTAGAGTTGCTCTTTTTTCACACTCTATGTCTCTCTCCCACTTTCTTTATTCCCTTCTGTATGTTTTCTCCATTCTCTTTAATCTATTTTTAACAGTGAATCTTGTTGAGAAGAACATGGCATGGTTTGGGGTTTTTATTTTTAATATTTAAGGTCCAAAGCCAGTTGAAGGCAGTGTTAATGCTCATGTTCCTTTCAAGAGCCAGAGTGCCATCTCTGGGAATAAAGCTTCAAAGAGGTGGAAGCTACATGGAGAGCAATATTAATTAATTGTCTCTCTTTGCCAGCGTGAAGTCTTTCTGACATCCTTTCACCATAAAATAGTTTATCATAAGGTTTTTGAGTGGCATGGCAAGTCTTAACCCTGTCCTCCATGGGCTATTGGCCAAAACTTCACTGAATGGTGATGGTACAATATTTTCTTGACTCACAAAAATAGTTTGTAGAGCTAAAAATAATCTCTGTTCTTATGCCAAGAGAGTATTTAGGACTTGCCAAACAAACCTTTTGTTTCAAATTTGTATCCAGGTCTAACCCTTCCCACCAGCAACATTTGAATCCCCATTTTCAGGGCACAAGAAACCTGTTGGATCATAAAATACCTGGTGAACTCTAGTTGTGAAAAAAAGTACAAACCTTCTTTTTGAGGCAGAAATCAGTGCACATTTGAAATCCCATGTTGCTCTGCCTGGGTGCCTGGGGCCCCTTTTCTGGGTCCTTTTTTGCAGGGAGAAGCAGAAAAATCCACTGTGGTTGCCCCTCTCTGGAGGGGAGCAGCAGCCCATGGCATGCACAGAGGGCCATCGAAGCTTGAAACTGCTTTGGCTTCCTTCCCAGAGTGTCACGTGTGTATTTTGAAAAATTTCACAGAAGTAGTAAACAATGTGAAGTTATAAAATGGACACGTGTCCCTCCTTCCTACCTGCATTTCCTTAGGAGCTCGTAGGTGAGGAGCCATGAAGCCCCTTTGCTTGGGGGGAATGCTGCCAGGCTCCCCCTTCCCTCTCCAGCCAGGTCCTCTGCTTGCAGGGTGTGATCTGCAGCTGTGTCATCTCCTTCATCCTGCTCTTTGCCTGCTCCCTCGGTCTGATTTGCTTATGCTTCATGTCTTTACCTCCTTTCGCCCTTTTCTTCAAATTCCCTCCTCTGAGGATGGTTCCTTGCTGCCATTTCTATTTCCACGCATGTGAAATGGCTTTCCTGAATCCGTATGTTCTCTCCTTCCTACTGTGAGCAACCCCATGGAGACACCCCTTATTTACTCTTTTATTTTCCACGTTGTCTTCTAGTCCATCAGAGGCAATAGAGTCCATCTTCGTATCTCAGATCATGTTTATATATTCCCAGCCCATGGATCAAATTGAGCCCTCTTGTAAGGGAAGGAAATGTGCCCTCATTACCATTTTCCACCAAGCCACGGAGCTGGAAGTGCACACTTCTGCACAAAGCCATAAATCCAATTCTTAGTTTCATCAGAACCCATGAGGCTGAAGGGCAACATAAGAAAAAATCACATGTGCATACGTGGCAAAGCTTTCTGTCCCAGTCCCACAGGAGCAGATTTGTTGAAATGTTTTTAAAAAATTCTATCTGCTCCATGCTAAGAGGAGCCTGTTCATGCTTAATAAATTGGAGAAATTGCTCACAAATACTTCATCCATATGAAAGTGCGAGTCCTGTACTGCTGCCAAGAGACGTGAGACCTGTGGTGTCGTGCCGAGTAAGTGATGGCCACACGAATTAGAAAAGCTTAGGTACAGATCCCTCGCTGCCACAGTTTTCCCTAAGATGTGAAAATATAACAGGGAAAATACTAAGCAGCATTCAGTTCTTTCCAGCCAAATCTGCCTCTTTTGGACACAGTCACGGGCCGTGTACCAAGCGGTGTAGGAGAGACCAAAATAACATCTTTAAACAATCTGAGCTGCCTCTTCCACCACTTTGAAATTAGAAGTAACTAAGAAATAAGGAGCCTCAGAAGAGGCTGCTGCCTGTCACCCTGTGCTGGGTGTTGTACCAACACATCAGGACTGTTGCTGCTGTAGGTCATGCAGAGAATCCAGTGGCCTTTCTTGCAGCACATGCATGTATTTTAATTATTTTTATCCAGATTTGTCATCTTAACTAATTTTTTCCCAGCTTCTCTCCTTAGTAAGCTGCTTTTCCCACAGTAACCTAGAGAAATCTCTTAGTTCCCATCCTGAGGAGAATGATGGCATTGGAAATGTTGCTTTGAGTTTGGAAAAGACAGTGTGTGAAGCAAGTAACTGCTGTGCAATATGTAGACACGCTGAGCTCAAGGAAGTCTGGCTCAAATCATTAAATCCTCCTCGCTAAATGGGCAGTGACTGCTGCTGGTTTGTTTTTTCACCAGTGTCTCACTTCCTGTTTCTTTTTTACTTTTTCTCCCCAGGAATATGAGTTTGGAAGCTGAGGCAGCTGACAAAAAGCCATTTCCAGTACTGGGTCACAAGCAGACACCAAAGATGCTTCAGGGGTTGAGCTC
This sequence comes from Prinia subflava, assembly GCF_021018805.1. Taxonomy (NCBI): domain Eukaryota; kingdom Metazoa; phylum Chordata; class Aves; order Passeriformes; family Cisticolidae; genus Prinia; species Prinia subflava. Next base: position 3,117,668 of record NC_086256.1, read on the forward strand.
AACCAAACTGCCCCCATGTGCCCAGATCTGGAGGCAGCAGTGGCATTGGGGATTTTATTCCTCCTTTTTCCTGGAGATGAGTGAAATCCCCAGCCAGCTCCTGCAGCAGTAGGCTTGTTCTGGAAATGCTTTAGTTCATGACTTGGCTTGGTTGATGGGGTAAGCAGCGAGACCAAGCACAGATTTTTATCTGACTCTTTCTCCTGTGTTGAGGTGGCTCTGGAAGGTCTCCTGCAGGATTTCTTTCTTGTTTCCTCCTTGTTTTTACTTCAAGGTGCCCAAAGTGTCTGTCCCTATCCCACTTGGAGCGAACACAACACACCTATGGAACGCCAGGGCAAGCTGGAAGCCATCCTCAGCCTCACCCTGCAGCATTCCAGCTGGGGAATAACTCAGAGAGGAAGCTTTGCCTCTTGGGCTCAGACCCTAGAAACTGCTTCTCGCTGCACATCTCCCTCCACCATCCCTCTCTGTAATGACACATTTTAGCTGACTTTTATATTGGTTCACTAAGCCACTGTGCTGTCTTCTTCCTTTTATAATTAAGCAACTTGAGAAATCCTTTGAGGTCAATAAATTCTGAGGAGGCTTACATAAAACAGAATATAAAGTGGAGAGCCCTGCCATCAGAAGCCAGTAAAAGTCAGTGACACCTCTGCAAATGGCATTATGTCATTGCCTAATATTAGTAAGAAACAGTAAGATTATGTTTTTTGTTCAGAGCTATAAAAAGTAATGAGTCTCACATAATCTACTGAAAGGAAGGAGTGGGGGGAGTGCATGAGAGGGGAGAAAGGTGACTGGAAAAGTGAACTTCCATTTTTTTTTGGCATCCTGAGTGCATTAGTAAATATAGCTCGTTACAGCCAAATAGACTTTAATGTGTTTTGTCCTGTGAATTTAATTTGTTTTGTTTTGCTTTGCTTGCCAGGAACACACACACACACACACACAACCTTTTAGGAGTCAGGTGGTCTCTTTTCGGCAAATACAACATAATAATCAGAAGCTGGAAAATATTACAAGGAAGGTAGAAAAGCGCTCTTCATCAGGAACTTTGGGGATAGAGCAAGAAGTCATGGGTGAAAAATTAGGTTAGATACATGAAAGAAATTCTTTCCTGTGAGGAGGTGAGGCACTGGGACACGTTGCCCAGAGAGGCTGTGGATGTGTCCAAGGCCAGGTTGAATGGGGCTTGAAGCAACCTGATCTAGTGGAAGGTGTCCCTCCCCATGGCAGGGGAGTTGAAATTAGATTAATTTAATGTCCCATCTAAACCAAACCATTCTGTGATTCTGTGACTTTGGGGTGGATGTGGATGGTGTTATTCATCCTGGGTCATGATGTAGTGCTGCATCTTGGATGCTGCTGATCCCAGCTCAGTGAAGCCCAGGGCATTATTCTCAGTCTTCACAAACAGGGTGAAATATTTACTTTCTCTCCATAGGAATGTCTGTGCCCAACCAAGAGATCTGTGGAATCATTCATTTCAGAGGAGGAAGGAGGTGACCCTCTGAGGGAGGCTTTGTGCTCCCGAACTGAATGCGCAGGTTGTGTGGGAGTTAAATACGAGCTGTGAGGGCTGGGGATGCAGCAGAGCATTGCCCTGCTGCAAGCCAGCGATTTGTGAGCCGTAATCTCTAATAAGGACCAGGCTTTACAGGGAGGGCCAAGCAAGGGCTGGCTTTCATCATGCTTGGTCCTGCCGAAGGTGGAAATCTTCAGAAGGGGCTGGGAAAGAGAGGCCAGTGGACTGCGCTCAGTAAATACCAGTACTAAATCTCAGACTGGGCTGAGGGTGGGGAAATATTTTAGCAGTGATATTCTGCAACCAAAGGATAGGAAGGTTTTTTTTCACACACCATAGCTGTTCACTAATGCATGCATGAACTAACTGTCCTTTCTGTCAAGCGCCTTCATTAGTATTCTTTTTCTTTCTTTACTGGCGTTAGATTGAAAGAGAGATTATACCAAAAGTTGGCTGGCTATCAGTTGGTCCAATTTTGTGTGTTTTAAAATGTGTGCTTTTTATAGGGCTAAAAATTGGTCTGGAGCCTCTGTGGAAGCAGCAGCTACTAGGGCTGGTGGGTGTTAGCTCTCTCTTCGGATCCCAAATTCATTCTCATGTGCTGTGGGATTAATTTCCAATATGTGCAAGCTCCTCAAACACCACCGAGTGTTTTCTAGAGCTTGTGAGTGCTCATGAGCGGGGAGTAGTGCAAGAGCCATCAGTGACTGCTAGTGTCAGCATGCAAAATAATCCATATGAATGCATGGAAAACCAATAGATGGTGGCAGCCCTAGGAGATGCTTCAGCCCGGGGATTTATAAATCACAGAATTATTTAGGTTGGAAAAGGAACTCTGAGATCACTGAGTCCAAACCTTGACTTATCACCACCTTGTCAACTAGACCACGGCACTAACTGCCACATCCAATCTTTTGTTGAATAGTTCTGTGCTGAAAAAGGTGCAGTTTTTAATGCACAAAGCAATGTCTTGTTCACTTCTGCTCCTCCATGCTCTAGTGGCACCCTGCCTCTGTCCTGCTCTTCCTGTGCGTGTCTCAAGTGATCCAGCTCTGTGTATTTCCAAGAGACTGCTACTATTTCCTAACTTGCCTTCCTGACACCTTGTAATTTTTCTTGCTTTGCCATGGGTAGCAAATGCAAATGGTCAATAAAGAGTGACCTCCTTAGGGCCATCAGAGCTGCTCTTGCCCTTTTCTCTTTTTCCATTCTGAAAATTTTATCCAAGAAGTGAGAACCTCTGGATTTACCCTGAGCAGAAATTTATGGGGTCACATAGCAGGTGCGTGTCAGCCCAGCACCTCTGATTGTGTCAGCAAGTGCTGCCAACCCTCCAGAAAGCCTGCCTGGGCCACAGCACACGCATGGTGCGTGGCTTTATAGCCCACACACCACTGATCCAAGGCTTTCTGGAGTGAGCCAGCACTGCACAGTTGCTCTCCACATGTGTCGCAGGTTTGGCACGTCTCCGAAGAGTTGGACCCTGCTTGTACGTGCTGCTCCGAACGCACCCGCTGCAGACAGCTGGGGAGCCCCCGCCAGCCAGATGGTCGAGAAGCTCTCTGCACCTGAATCCTTAAAAGCATTTGTTCTCCAAAAAATTGTTTGTTCTGCAAAAAGGGCTTAGCTGAGACGTGGGCAGCTCTGGCTGCGTGCGGGGGGCTGGTGCATGAAGCCACACCGCGTCCCTTTGCCCATCCGCTGCGAGCGTTACCGTGTCACCTGGGGTGTGAAGCTGCTGCTTGTGGTGTCTAGACTTGTGATTACTGAAAATTAATTAAACTGAAGGAAATTAGGCTGGAAGGGGAGTAGACTCCTGGGAGGGGAAAATGGAAGAGAAAATAGGATACTGATGTTAACCCTTTCCAGCTACTGATATTAAATAGGAAGGGCTCATAAATACTCTCCAGGCCACTCAAATACATGCAGACAGAGGGTTGGTGTGATTTCAGGAGCTCTGCTCCTTACACATTCAGCTCCTGTGCAGGCAGTGTCCATAACCCAGGTGGGATGAGCACATCAGAAATGGACAGCCCATTCTCCCTCTGCCCGTGTCTTTTAAATAAGTCACTTCATTGTCAGCCAGACCTGAAATAACTTGCAGATCAGCAGTAGGTTGAAACGAGCGGGTGTGACAGTGGATAAGGTCAGGGGAACAGGGATGCTTGGATAGAATCCAATAATAAATCAGAGCTTTATGGGGATGGGAGGCTGTTTGCGCAGCAGAGGGAGGTGTTTGCTGGTGGACAGGTCTCCTCCTGCTTTTGCTTAGCCCCTTACCTGCTCTTCTGTCTCTTAAAGTCTCTCTTATATAGCTTTTCATCACGGTATCCGAGTGCTTTGTGCCTTCCCCTTGGCACACAGCCACCGTCTGGCTAGCGAGCAAGTACAAACTGTAACACCTGGGTGTCAGCTATGAACATTAGGGTGTGCTACAATGGACCCATCTGTAGTACTTGGCACATGCCGGAGATTTTTGTGTGGTTGGCTGAAAAGCAGGATCAGAGAGAGAGAGGAGGGAGAGCAGGGGAAGAGGGCTCCGCTGGGCACGCGGAGAACATCATTTTGGCAAAGGTGCCAGTAGGTTTCCATGGGCTTGTCTGCTTCTTTGCTCAGCTCATGCATTCAATAAAAATATCCAGGTTGTTTCAAAGAAAAGCAGGAGTAGATTTCCCCAAAGAGAAGCTTGGAAGCCTCATTCTTTGTCTCTGGAGAACAAGTCTTATGCTATAACTAGATTTAATAAGAATACATTTAATAGTAATAGATATAATAAATCCCTGATTTAATAATACATAGTTTTATTGTTCTTGCATGTGTATCAGGTGCTGTTGACTGACCCTTGAGCACCACAGCATTTCTAGCTGGGTTTGGAGGGAGAAGTGCTCTGGTTTTCAGGCTGTGGCAGCCTTGACAATGTTGTGCCCTGGAATAAATTTCATTTTGGGGGAGTATGGACAAGGGCTGCGTTTGGTATTTACACACTGGTATCTTAAGCCCAAAGAGTCGTGATGATTTCCAGTTTTATTCAATGAATGGAAAAAAATGTCCCCATCTGAAAGTGTCTCTGTATCCCTGAGAAATCCCAGGAAAGGTAGGAAATGAGTTCACAGCAGTAGAAGGAGCCATAGCTTATTTTATCAGGCTCAACTAAGTGAAAACTGCAGTGCACTGAAAGGAGAGGAAACATTTCTTTTTTCTCCTTTATGTGGTACTGATGTGTTTTAAAATGCATAGGCAAAGTTTGTAGTTTATTTCCTCCAGAGGGGCCAAGTCCTCCTGGCATTCTTATGAACAAGCTCATTAGAATAAAATCCATTATGCGCATAACTAATGACACAAATTTACAAATCTGTTGACAATTATGACCACATCCCTCATTGCATTTGCTTGTAGCTCACTGAAGTGACCAGGTGAAGGAGTTCAATCCAGAAGTTTTACAGCTCATGAGCTCCGAGTGCAGCCATGTGAGATTATTTCCCAACTGGATTACAAAGCTGTCATTAGGCAGGGCAACTTGGGAGGACCAGGGCACGAGACCGTAAACTGTCCTCGGGAGACTCAAAGTCATTTTGAAGGCAGGGTGAGATATTCCTGGCTGCAGAGACCATTATATTTTATATTTTCTTTTTAGCTGGGGAGGGGGGAAACACATGCGCATGCACACAAACCAGGGCTGTTCCAAGTAGTGCCTGGCATCCTCTGGAAATGAATAGAAATTAAATTGAGACGCTGGTATCCTCCGAGTGTTAAATATTTCCAAGTTCTTGCCAGGCGAGTATAATTTATTGAATGTAGGTTTTGTGAAATAGTGCTCCTGTCAGGGGGAGATTGGCACCAGAGAAATGAAGGCGGCTAATTCTCAGGGGGTCCTCCCTGGCAAAAACCCTCTATTGAGTCCTCATGCTACTTGTGCTCATAACTGCCGAAAAACCAGGAGTGCCATCTGCAAACTGTGATTCATAAACACTCTGTCAGTCTGCCATCTACCCTGACATCATAAAATAACAAGAAGCAGCATTGTAATAAAGAGAGGAGGTTTGCAGTCGACCAATTAAATGCATCTAATTTATTTCTGTTACAGCTGAGGCTTTATTTATTAGTAAACAGCTGCATTTGTTACACTTCTCCCCCCCTTCCCCCCCTTTTTTTTCTCTTTAGCAGGAGTGTGCCAACTGGCACTTTTGATAATCCATTAATCCTAAATAATCATCTGGGTACTTCATGGTTGGTAGGGGAAAAAAAATAGAAAAAAAAAAAAGGTTATTAAAAGTTAAAATGTAACCTTGCAAGGAGGCTGGAGAGCGCTACTCTGCTGTGGGTTTGCATGAGTTATGGTGAGCTTAAGTTTGCAGGCCAAGTCCTACACTCAATTTACACCTGCAAGTAACTGGCGTGACAGCCAGCTGAAAGGGCCATAAATCCAGGAGCAGGATCTGGCCCTGGGCATTTTTTTTCTTTAGGACAGCCTGTTTGTGGTACAAGAGGAGCATTTTGCATGTTTGGTTTACTTGCCTTCTCATTTCTCGGTGCTAACTTGATTCTCAGCAAAGCTAAAAATCTGCTAATTGGTTGTCAAAGTCTAATTAGCTGATATTACCAAAAAAAAAAAAAAAAAAAAAAGTTTGCCTTTTATAATTGGAGCTGACCCCCACTCCCCATTCCCCTCCCCTTGAACCCCCTGGTGTGTGTTAATTGAGCTGCAGGACTTTTCAGTGTATTTTAATGCTCTCTCCTTTTCAGTGCTCTGGAAAGGTTTACAGTTAATGAGACAATAATATGTATAATCAAGTAAAAAGGCAGTAAAAAAATAGGTGAAACTGTATGGAATTGGGATAGTGTGTACATGTGTGGAGAGCCTCCCTAAAGCATCATATGGTCAATAATGTCCCATAATTTTTAATTTTCCTTCCTAAGAATTTCCTTTCCCATACAAGAGGGAATTCTATTTTTTGCTTGAGGATGTGTTCAGTTAAGGGAAGAAGGCTGTACTGTGTGTAGTGGTCAAATGAACGTGATGAGGATACTCAAGAGGCCAAAGTAGGTGAAACACAGAGAGGAGACCTTACAGCTGTCTACAACTTCCTCATGAGGGGAAGCACAGAGGCAGGCACTGGTCTCTTCTCTCTGGTGACCAGTGACAAGACCCGAGGGCGTGAAGCTGGGTCAGAGGAGGTCTAGGCTGGATATTAGGAAAAGGTTTCTCACTCTGAGGGTGGTTGAGGCTCCCCGGGACAGTGGTCACCACATCAAGCCTGCCAGAGATCAAAAAACACTTAGACAATGCTCTCAGGCACATGGTGTGATCTTAGAGCTGTCCTGTGCGAGGCCAGAAGTTGGATGATGATCCTGGTGAGTCCCTTGCAGCTCAGAACATTCTATCATTCTATGATTGATCTCCACTGTGTTTAATTCTCTCTGCATGCGTGTCTACAGACATAAATACAAGATGCCTCCTGTAGCCAGAAACCAAGCCCACCTTCAAGTGTATATGGGCTCTTCTTCCCATTAGATCGCAGAACATTCCAGTGGGGAGTTAAACCCCGTGGAGAACACCTGTCCTGTACTCCTGCCACAGCCACCTCTGTGGGAGCAGTGTGTGCCTCGCTGTGCCTTGTTTTGGTTGCTTGATTTTAAAGCCTATTTCTTGTTTTATGTTAAAAAAACAATGTTCAAAAGAAGTGAGCACAGGTGGGTGCTCTATATATGGGTGCTCTTTTTCAATATGTATAACATTGAATTTACTTACTCAGTCATGTTTTCCTCTTTCTCCTCCTCCCATCTTCCTCCTCCACACCTGCTTTCAATCAGTCCCCTCTGCCCCGCCTGTCATCCTATCCTCTCTGCTGCTTTTACCACAAACCCACTAATGTTATATTTCAAGTCAAACTTTCAAGCCTACGACATTTAAGCAAGTGAATCAAAAAAAATCCGAGTGGCTTCACCAGCCTCTCGAGGCAGGGAGCTGGCGTGGCCCCGAGGAGTGTGCGGGGGATGCTGCTGACCGCTCGAGCTGCTGAGGTCATGGGCTTTCACCCTTCCTAGCAGTTGGAGTCAGGTTTTTTTTCCTTCATATCTGAAAGTGCTTCTTGGCTTTTTTTCTAGAGTCTATAAAAAAATGAACATATTAAGGCCAAATGTTGCTGCTACATGAGCAACTTCAGATGTACGTGTCTTTTTGTCATGCGTCACACAGGCTTTGAGGGGTTTGACCTGACCATGACGGGTATTGGGCTGAAAAAAGAAAGAAAGAAGAAAATCAGACTACCCAGAAGATCAGATGAACATTAACTTATTCTTTGAATTATTGATATAAACAGGCAAACTTTTTTGTTAAGTCATTTATAACAGCCTTCCAGAACCTGAAGGGACTACAGGAGAGCTGGAGAGGAAATATTGACAAAGGTGTGGAGTCACAACTTAAGGGGGAATGGCTTCACACTGACAGAGGGCAGGGTTAGATATCAGGAAGAAATTCTTCTGTGAAAGTGGGGAGGCCCTGGTTCAGGTTTCCCAGAGAAACTGTAGGTGATGCAACCCTGGAAGTGCCCAAGGCCAGGTTGGACAGGGCTTGGAGCAACCTGGGAGAGTGAAAGGTGTCCCTGCCCACAGCAGGGGGTTGGAACAAGATGGTCTTTAAAGTCTTTTCCAACCCAAAGCATTCGAGGACTCTGTGATTATTCCAAATAATATCGACTTCATGGTAACCAAACTGTACTGGTTGATGGCTGACAGTTCAGGTTTGTACTTGGATCACCGCAACTTAAGAAAGGGCTGGAAAGCTTCATCCTTGGGCTCATAATTAAGGGCATAAGGAGTCTGATTCTTCCCACAATGTTAAGCCAGGGGAACATGTAATTGGCTGGTCAAAGGACTGATCGGGAGGGTCTTCTCTGTATCATGGGGATTGGGGCAAAAAGACTTTCAAGCTGCAATGGGAAACCTGGTCCTTTTTTCCATGTGGGCAAAGATAATTTGAATCACCTGCCCTTGCCTATTTCACGGTTGCCTCTTTATTTTATCTTATTTGTTTGGATTTCTTGTAAAGAAAATGAGTCAGCGTGAGCACTGCATCTACTTAATCAGCCTGAGCTTGACTGTGGACTTCTGTAACCCTTAAGCAGACTGTACAGCACATCAGTGTCCTGCATTTCTGGCTGCTTCCTACAGTGTTGTCCTGTCCTTTGCCTTCTCAGGACCTTTCTGTGCACTCCTTCTTGACCTCAGATTACTTCTGGAAACAGTCTGAAAAGGAGTCCCCATTCAGTGAGATTTCATACAAATTTAGGGTAGTTCAAAGGTGCGACCAAAATGTAAAAACCACCCAGTTTCTTCTCCGACACAGCACAGACAATTTGTCCAAATGCTCCAAGACTGGTGAGTTCAGATAATGTTGCTTATGCTGGGGAAGGGGTTGGTTATTTTCCTTTTTGTTGCTTTTTTCTCAAACAGAATTACAATTTTTGCTATATGAAGGTAAGCTAGCTAATTGTATTTATATTTTGAATGACGAAGATGCCTTGGACTAATTTCCTCAGATAACAGTCACTTCTTGAATGTGTCAAGTGTCAGCCACACTTTTCATTTGCCCTGCTAGCTGCATGGGAGAAGTGGAGTTAAATGAGTTAATAGCAAAGATGAGCCATCAAATGGGGCCAAAAGCATGGAAACTGGGGCACATTTTGTTGTGGAAATAAAATTTTAAATCCCCCCAAGCCCTGACAACCACTATACTGAAATTTTTCTGGCAGCCTTCTCCACTTAATAAGGAACCTGTTGTTTTTAAAACTCAGTTGGCAACATAACAGACAAGAAACAGAAAAAAAGCTCCCATGGAGCCCAGGCTAGAAATGCCACTATTGTATATTGTCATCAGCAGGTTGACTGACAGCAATGGAAGCTGATTGACGTTATTCTCTTGCTCTTGCAACATCCTCTGATAAAAACTTGTCTCTTCTTCTGCCTTTGGCAAATCAACCCTTTTGCTGCCACGCTGATTTAGATATGTTTTTAAAAACAAGTGGGGCTATGATAGAAAAGGATGGAGTGGATATGACGAGGTAAATCATTGCTACTCCTCTTCTGAGAAGACCAGTTCGTCTTTCCAGCAACCTCAATTTTCTGGGGCTACTCCTTTGTACAAGTGAAAATTGCCCTGGCCCTTGGCCGATGCAGTGGGGCTCCTCATAAATAAATCTAATGGAGCCAGAACCGCTGTTGCTGAGGTTACAGCACCACTATCAGCTTAAAACACGGAGTTTGTGCTTAACGCTTCGTTCATTAACGCGTCCTGTCCATTGGCTCGTTTGGGTCTATTAACATAATTGTTCTTCCTAAACAACTGGGTCATTCTCTCTGCCCAAACAGAAAATCAAAGCTGGCTTCAATATTTTGGACAAATCACACAGCCAGATAAAAACACAGGCTCCTCTATAAACTCACCCGGGCTGAGGTTAGATTAAAATCTTGTGATTCCATTTAGCATCAGCCTTAAAGTGAGACTCTCTGTGGGGCATATTTGAAAACAAACAAGATGGCTCTACTGCTTTTTCTGTTGTAAATGTCCTGTTTGCCTCTAAAACTGAAAGCAAAAATATTTTCCTAGCCCATTTTGATAATGTCCTTCTCCTTGCCTTGAACAGAAGGGCTCACTTTTACCCTGTTCTTTCCTGGTCTGCGATGTAAAAAGGAATATTCCCCTTTTCAATTTCTCTCGCGTTGGTTTCCCCTTTTACTCGTTTCATTTTTTTAGGTGACATTGTTCTACTCGCCAAACCTGTAACTTTAACAGAGGGTGACAGGGTGACCTTGACGACAGATGTTCCTGTGGCAACAGATGGCACTAGCAAACCCGAGAAGCTGCTGTATGCCGTCTCCCTGCCACCTGTGCATGGTCAGATTGAGCACATCAATTATCCCGGCGTGCCCATTTCCAGTTACAGCCAGTTGGATGTGGTGGCCCAGAAGGTCTCCGACGGCCACGACAATAGCCATGGGGCCAGTAAGGAGGCACTCAGGTGAGAACACCTCCTCTTTGCACACCAGTGTGCTGAAATGCCTCACACAGGGAAGGGTTAAGTCTGCCTCTCCTCCCCATACCAGTTGGTGCAATTTTTAATGGCTGATGTGGTTGTGGGGAAGAGGCTGCTGCAAACAGTAACACGATGTAATTTTATCATTACAGCAATTACATACTTTATTAACTGTAATGGTGAAGTTGTATGGCCAAAGGCAATAGGAGTCTCATAGGCTTAGGATTGGGGTGTAACCAGGTAGGCTTTCGTACCAATTAGCAAGTGAAATCAAACTATTTAGGTACATATAAAGAATTTACCACGTTTCTGAAAGATGCCAGCGGTGGAAAAGGAAAAGCAAAAATTCCCCATCTGCGAGTGTTGCTGCTTTCTGGGCAGTTTGTTCTCCTGAAGGGGAAAAAAAAATAATAATCGTAACATTGTCTGAAATGATCAGGAGAACTTAATCCAGATGGTGGTGTCATTTCTAAGAAAAAGCATATGTTGGCCATTATGATACTTAAATATAATGGTTTTACATTCCTCTAGTGGGCACAAAAGGCACACAACAGAGTTGGCGGGGTTTTTTAATCTTCTGAATGGTGGCAGTGGTGGTGGAGTGGTGGGAGATTTTATCTTCCAAATGGTGTGTTTCCCAGAAGACATGGCAAATTCAATTGAGGAGAGCCTGCTGTAAAAGCCATGCTCCTGTGGAATGTAAATTTGTGCCTTCCTCCAACCAGTAACAGTGGAGAGGTTTAATTTACTGTCCCCTTCGGATGATCATCATTTTTTTTATATTCTTATGGCTTCTTCTTTTTTCTTCTTCCTTTTTTTCTTCAACGTGTTTTTCTTTCCGATTTGCTTTAAAAGTTATTTACGCTCCCTTTGCAGCAAAGTGGGCACTATAACTAATTTTATTCTTACCATGATTAACTATGAATAATTTCCTAAGAAATGAGTCAAATTAACAAGGGGAAGAAGGAATCAATAAATCATGAAAGCAGCCTATTTCTAAGTGGGGTTAAAACCACCATTAAATAAATCACAGACTCTAAATGATGACCCACTTGGATATGAGGGGGAGAAAAAAAATGTCCATTTAAATTGCTGTGAAAGGAAAAAGGAAAGTGAGGGCCAACATCTGTGGCCCCCACACACTGCATGAGGAGGGGGGCACAGGAGAGGGAAGGAGCTCCAGGGAAGGATCCTGGGACAAGGCAGAGATGTGGTTTCCCTGTGATGGTTGCCACAGACCAGCTGTGGGGAGGCAGCCAAGCAGGGATCAGGAAGGCTCCATTTTTTGGAGCTTTAGGCAGAAGTGTTGTTTAATAGCACCTTCTGCCTCCATGCCTGCTCTGCGCGGGAGCTCAGGAATGCAGGGGCTGACCCAGCCTTGCTCGAAATAGCTCAAATATTTTCACTCCACTTTGATATTTTATTTTTTTCATTTGTCTTCATTGGGTTAGTGACAATTTAAACTACTTGGAGACCATTCCAGCACCAGGCCCATCGTGCTTCTTAGCTGGTTTATGTTACATCCTTTTAATCTTGCATTAAGGATCATACTTTGCCTGGTGTCATGTTGAGTGCAGTAATGTTACCTAGGGCTAGATTTCCATCTTTCTTGTTCATTGAGACTTAAAAATTTGAATTTTATAGAAGGAATGCCATCACTTTTGCAGGAGAGTGGCTCATCCATCTTCACACCAATATGTTAGGACATCTTTAAACTGTAGAAATTGGGCAGACTTTCCTCCTTGAGTTTTCTATGGGAAAGAAGGGGTCAAAATGCTTATTCCTTAGTTAAAAGGAAAAAATAAAAAAGGAAGGGGAAAGCAATTCTGCTTGTAACCTCCCGTTTGCAATTCTTTTTATGATCTTCTCTCCTCCCTAAACACATTATGAAATGGCCCCAGCTCCCTGCTCCCTGGGAAGGGGTACCTATTGCCTTGTGTTATGGGCTGGTTTGTCAGCTGGTTTAAATCAGGATATCTCCATTTGCTGAAATGATGCCGTAGCCATTTAGACTGTGCCTTATAAAGTTAGTTCATAAAGTTGCTGAGAGAGTCTCTTTCCTAGTGTACTTTGTGGTCATGGGAGTTCATCTTTTTTTTTTTTTTTTTTTTTTTTTTTTTTTTTTTTTGTGGCACTGGGAATATTCCATTGATTCAAGCTGATGTTGTGTCTCAGAACTTGTTTGTCCTCTCTCTCTTTTGCCCACCTGGCTGCTGTGGGCAGGGTTTGGTTTGGGTCTTTTGGCAAAGCTGTGCATGGGACCACAGGGCCCCAAGGCACAGCACTCCCTGTTCACAACATCCCCAATCACAGGGGATTGGGGATCCAAATCAAAAATCAACACGAACTATGGAAGCCTCGTGCCCTCATCCCCACCTCTGAGCTGGCACTGAACCAGGGGAAGAACACAAGCATCCTCATCCCAGTGTCCTCCGTGCTGGTCTCAGTGGGTGAATCGTGCTTATCCAGTGCTTCTGCACTGGTTTTAATCTTGGTCTTGCTCTTTAATAATAAATGCTGCTGAACAGAGTAGTGCTTACAGAGCAACCAAGAATGAAGTCTGTTTTTTCTGTATAAACAAAGCCCAGGGCAGAGGGACACTGTGGGGAGGACTGGACCCATGCGATGGCCACAGAGTGTGTCTCCATTTCCTGCTGCTTGTGGGGGCATAGAGCTGGGGCATGGGGAATGGGCAGAGGGCAGAGGAGCAGCAGCAGGAGCAAGGAATGGATTGTGAAGGGTAGAACTTGAGTGGATAGGCCAGTTGTCCCTGCAAGGTGCCATGTCTGCCTCTCTCCTCTTCACAATTCCTTCCAAAAAAATGGAATTTATGGGCAGGTGTGGGACTGTGGCCAAGTTGTGTCAGAGGATCATGCAACCTTGGCCTGTCTCAGATATGAGGGAGATGCCTGTGAAATGGAGGATGCAGGATGAAGCCAAAGGAGAGGGCACTCACTGGCTGCTTCCACCACAGGAGTGTGCAGTGGGTCCAACAGCTCTGCAGGAAGACTGGGATTCAGGAAAAGAGGGGGTGGACTTGCCTGTCAGACATGAAGGAGTTAAAACACAGGGATTAAAAAAAATCCTCAAAAAAAAAGAAAAACCACACTCACACACACTCACACACTCACACACTCACACTCTCACAAAACCCTGCACCCTAAATTAATTTCTGCTGGTAATCTATATCGGGTTAAATAACGCCTCATTATTCTGCAACACAGCTGAGGCTTCTCAAAATGTTTATCTTGTTTTGTAACTGGTACCTTCTGGCATATTCCAGTGCCAACTCTCCTAGCTCTTGCTATATTTCATTCTCACTATTTTTGGAATGGAGCTGCTGGTTCCAGGTGATTTAATAAATTGCTTTTTTTTGTGTTCCTTTTAACTTACCCATCTGCTCAACACATGCGTAACTTGCAATCTGTCGGCAGTTTGCAGAAAGACAAACTGTCAGAGCTGCATGCATTTGACAACTTTGTTCCCAATTAGATTAGTGGTAATTTTAACAGATTTCAGGGCAATCGAAAAAAGGGATGACATGTTATTAAAGCATCAATTTTGACAGACCCAAGCACATACAATTTCAGTGTAAATTATTTTAAATGCTTTAATTAAAGCTATGAAAGATTTACCCTTTTAAGCGGTAAGTGATTGCAAGACAAATATAAAGGGAAAGTGGATAACAGAGTTTCCTAAATGGTTTATGCTGCGCATGGCAGTCCACAAGTCACCACCACCATAATCTATGACTGTAATGTTGGAGGCATAGTTAATTATTCATAGCCTCATCTCTGGAGCAGACGTGATTAAGAACATGAGGAGCATTCAGACATCCAAGCAGTACCTATGAAACCAGAGTTCAAGCCCCTCTTAGATCAGATGCTATTAGGAAAGGGTTTAGGGATATCTAAATGGTGGATATTGGTGAAGGTGGTTGATATTTTTGTAGACAAACTTTCATTTTTGTCCCAGTTCTGCTCTGGTTTAGCTGGCCAAAGCCCAGTGGTCAGGGTGATTTGAGACTTAGAGCAGTTGGGAATTTTCTATACTTGAAGACACTGTACAGGCTGTACAAGTCCTGTAAAAAAAAAAAAAAAAGAAAAGAAAAAAAATACATCATTTATTATTTAAACAGCATACAGCACTCTAAATTTGTCACTCCAGGAGCACTCTGCCACATGTGTAGGCCACTTAACCATTTAAATGATTTTGTGAATTATGGCCCCCTTCCAGCATCCTTTGTTGAGTCAAGGCTGACCTTGGCTGCGTGGTGAGAGGGATGGACTTGGCCCCTGTTTCCCAGCCCTTGGGTCCCAGCTGGAGGATCTTTGGCCTCCCTGCAATCACACCTTCATTGTACACTGAAATGTTGGTCTGACTTGGAGCCGAAACCTTCCAGGATGGTTGTTCCAAGGGTTTAGTTTATTTTCTGTGTGGTGTAAACCTGTCTCATTTTCAGACTGTTAAACATGAATATTGCCTCCAGTGTAAACTGTTGGTCCACAACCTGCACTGAAAGTTTATTTCCTTTTTAATTCAGTTTTAGGACTTCCTGTTGCTATTTAGAGTAAAAAACAAGCACACTGTCCCCACCCTTCCCCATTTCTTAAGACCAAGCTTGCATGCATCTGGTTTGGGTTTCTCTTGTTTTCTTTGGAGTTGGGTATGGGTTGGTAAGACTTCCAGAAAAGCTTAAAAGTTTTTCTTTGGAAGTTGCTGACCCAAAGTGCTGTAGTACCAAAATGCAATGGAGGTGAGAGAAGTTTCTCTAGTGAGCAGTGCAAGATGCTGGTCAGAGCATGAGATTTCTTGCTCTTTCCAGCAGTTTGGATGCTGGAATATGGGGTGGTTTGTAACAGGCACAAGAAGTCCAGCAAATAGGACAAAATCCTGGTGAAAATGTCTCACCACCTTTGAGGCTGTTTTTAATCTTAATGCATGTAGTACCAGTCTTTGCAGGTCTGTGAACCAAACTTCGAAGCATTTCACAGTTGGGACAGCTCCTAAATGCTCTCAAATCCCTTCCTCTAGTCCTCTTCTCAGCTGTTGTGAATCAGTGAGGCTCTGTTTAATCCAATTAACCTACTCAAATGTGCACTGGTTTAAGATCCACCTCACGTGTCCATCGATGAGTGTTGGTCTCTTGGGATGTTTCTCACAGAAAATGGCCTTCCTTCTTAAAAAGGGAAGGAGACAATGCATCAGAGGTCAGAGTGAAAAAACAAGATTGTCCTTGCCATCCCTCAAATCTGTGATGTTTGAAGGCCACCAAGACGATGGGGCCAAGTGATGGGTATGGAGCAGTGATGGCAACTGGAGCAGATTGTTTCAATGCTGATATCAGACCACTCATGCTCTCACATATCCAAGTGCCTCCACTGAACAATGGCATGGGAATCCTGCCCAGAGGTCCTCCTCCTGGCACATCCTCGCAAAAACCCTTTTGTTTATATTTTCTCCTTGCCCTGATGTAGCCATCTGTATATGAAAAACACTGTTGTACACTGGGGCCAATTTAATAAGATGAAAACTTCATTGGCACAAGAGATGCAGTAGAAAATTGGAAACTTTATTCCATTGGTACAAAGTCAATTGAGGTTTTCTTTTCAGCAGACTGAAGAAGAAGCCAGTAGGGCCTGTAATGCAGTGGGGCCTGTGTACAGTGGTTTGATGTTATTCTAAATAGTATTGAATGACAAGAATATGATGTTGAGACCAAGACTTAGCATGCAGAAGACTGGATCCTGTGGTCTTCTCCTTGCTCATTAGCACTTCCCCTTTTGAAGGAATTCTGATCATTTTGAGTCAAAGCAACATATGCTGGAGATTGGAGAGATCTCATCTTCCATATGGATTAGATCTGTGATAGGGGGACAAAGAAGTCTGAAAAAATCTTCTAATTTTTAGTAAACTTACCTGAAGACTGTGGGCCAGTTAGAGTCTCTGAGGTCAAGTCACTGGTGAAAGTGTTTCCTGTAAACTAAGCAGTCATAATATTGCTTATTTAATCAACTCACATGCAAAGCAGAACCAAATCCCTTGCTTGCATACATATCAAGATTTTCTGCCTAATCTATTTTATAATGTTTTGCAATTAACAGGCCAGTGCTCATCAGCTGATAAATAATTAACAGCTGTTGTTTCTTCTAGGGCATGATGTAAAAGGCTTACATAGGACAAAAAGTAGCTGGAGTTGTTTGCCAAAACTCTGACCAAACATACATTTCCGACTGAACAAAAGCAACTTTCTCTGAAAAATGGCACTTCCTCTTTAAGAGTTTGCCAAACTTACTAGGAAAAAAGTATTCACCTCCTCTTTGTGTCAGCCAGGTCTTGGAAATCTGAGGGGAAGGTTTCTCTTTTTTATTGGCATTATTCAGACAAATCAAGAACTCAAATGTATACATAAGGGTGTTTTTTATGAGTCACCTACATCTTGTTAATATCCATAGTTTTCCTGACATTACACACGGGACTGTTTGATTTTTGCTCAAACTCTTTAGATCTGGGAGGAGAGAGATCTGAATGTGATAAGATGTAACCACCCCTAATGGGTTTAAAGAACTGTAGCATTCTAGTTATTAACCTCAAATAACTAAAAATTGACTTACTGCAGATTCTGGTTACAAATGAGAGAGGCAGAAAACATCATTTGGGAACTCCCTTTGACAGCATCTTGCTGATGGTCTCAGCAGCCTGCAACTCATTTATTTGCTTGCTTGTATCTGTTTTGAGTGAGAGAAGGCATGAGCCAAGAACACCAATAAGAGGAATACCTGTAACTGAATCCATGCTGGAGGAGAGCTTGGTGCCCTCCTCCAGAGCTTTTCTGATTTATTTATTTTTATACTACATATTCATCAAGCAATTACAAGTGTTCTTGGCTGAGAGAGGGGGATGACTCCTGTTTACAGCACACACAATCATCTATGATTAAGCAAGTTCATACCATGCTCATGCAAAAGTTCAGTCTCCCACTCAGACAAGCTTTACACTTGCTGTAAAGGTTTCCACTGAAACAAAGAACTGCATTTCTTGTCCATGGTTTTTATCCAATAGTTTCACATAGTTTTTCATATGTCCTAACTTCAGGCTAAGGAGCACCAGAAAGAAAAGGTTTAAAAACTTGAACGTCTCTCCAAATTAAAATTGTGAAGCTATTGTAGACAGTTGAGGATAGCTGTGATGTATTTGTGGCAGTGTCACTGAAGAGGTTTTCTGTAACATTTTGTACTGTTTGGAATTTCCTAAGTGTTGCAGGCTTCATGCCCAGGTATATCGGTTTGCTGTAATACAGCCAAGTGACCAAGGTGTGAAAAACTAAGGCCAGGTCAGTATCTGCCAGGATGGAAGGCAGTCTCCCAGCCAACTGAGGATAGTTGGAAGTGATAATTGCTGCTATGAGAGAGCTGAATGTACTCGTGGATTCTTTTTTTTTTCTTTGTATAGAAACTCAAACGTGAATGCGTGTTTTGACCACCTACTCCAAATTCTCTCTCTGCATACTGACATCTCTTGTCTACTTGAGTTCAACTTCTCCTACCTGTAGTGAACCTCTCAGGATATCTTGACTCAGCATTGGAACCTCATCCTGGTACTGGCATGACTGTGTATGGTGAAAAATAGAGATGTTTGTTTTCTGTGCCCTGCCAGCACTGAGACCACTCACCACCAGCTGTATATAAATATTGGAAGAGCTGGAGATACATCTTGGCTGATTTTATGCCCCAGGGGGAAGACAAGGGCTCAGACTTTGCTCTGCTCTCATGTTGCTTCTTGCAGGTGAGATGGCAATGCCAATCCAAGTGACTTTACTTTAGTAACCCTAAATACAGAGAGGATGGATGGATGGATGGATGGATGGATGGATGGATGGATGGATGGATGGATGGATGGATGGATGGATGGATGGATGGATGGATGGGAGTGGATCATCTTCTCCATGGATGGGATGAGACCTCAGGTTGTGGCAGCAGGACCATTTCAGCTGCAGGACTGGTATGAGTCCAGTTTGTGCTAGGCTGGAGCACAGGTCATAGCAAAACAAATGTTCAGCTTCCCTGCTAGAGCAGTCCAACTATCCTGATCTGACACCAGAGGTTTATGCAGACATTTGTTTACTATATAGAGGGAACTTCTTTTGAAGCATTTGTTCAAAGGAGCAAAGAAAGACTCTGTATTCCACAGGGACTGTTTGATTCATGAGGAGCACAACTTGTCTGTGATTCTGCCTCTAAACCATGATGCTAAAACCGGGACTGTTGGTGGTTTCTGTTGACTGCTTCTATCTTATAAATTCTGGAATAACCACTGCAGTAATGTGATCACAACCTGTGTTACCAGTGGTTGCAGTTCCCTCGAAATTATCAGGAAGTCTGAACATGTTATAAAGAGTGGTTTAGACCAGAAATTACTTGAGATCCTTAGCTATGGGTGGCCTGTGTATGAACAAAAAACCTGTAAGGTTTTTGCCTCTCATTTCTTTTTAGCTGCTTGGTTTTTATTCTTTCCCACTCTTTATCTTTTGGGCTTCCCTGAAATCAGATTGTGCATCATCCTGCAAGAGCAGGGCTCTGTCTTTTAGAAAAGATGGATTTTGAAATTGGGGCAGCTCTCTCCACCCCACTGGGATGGAGAAAGCCTACTGGTAATGGGGTCCCACTGCTCTCCCCAAATCCTCCAAAGCCTCCAGGTACATAAGCAAGGCCTCCACCTCACCCAGCAAAGGAAACCCTGTGCCTTTAAATGCCCTCCCCATGGAGGGTGCACACTTTTCTGCTTATTCTGAACTGACAGGTTTAACATGTCGTTTGCCTGGTCACCGGAGAGAGGCACCTCTGGCAAAAGTTCAGAAGTCAGTGTTTTGGAAAGATTGGTTTGACCAGCTCTCAAGCGAGAGCAAATCCCAGACCAAAGGCAGTCAAATCTTCAACGACATTTAACTGCTGTGGTGCTGTAGCTTGCTGACATCCTTTTAACCTGGAGAGGAGTGTTCAGTGCACTTAAACCTTCAATTTTATTTATTGTTTCTTTTCTGCTTTGTTGGCAGGGGGAACTTGGGGTGAAGACAGGATGTTTTGACTTAATTCTAGTTAATTAATTATCTTGCATATTTTTCTGGCCCAAGACTACAGGACAGATAGCAATTTTTGATCTTGCCTTGGTATCTAGACTTGTATAATATATAGTGTTGCAGTAAGGATATCTATTCCCTTATTGCCTCTGCAGGGCTTGTTATTGAAATGATCTTAAGATTCACTGCATCTTGTTTTGTAAAATTGCCAGGTCACAAACTTCTTCTCCTCTCTTGATATTTACATTGAAGGGTAACAATTTCTTAAAAACAAACAAACAAACAAACAAACAGTAGCATGCAAACAGTTAATAGCAAGTGGTGCCCAAATTACATATTTCTTAAACTCGTGGCCTACTTTACTAATCAGTTGTCATAAGATGTCAGATGGGGACCCATCACTGAAGAATTGTAGAATGCAGCCAGTGAAGCAACTAATTAGTTGGGCAGTGGCATGGAGGTGTGTGTCCCCAAGGAGCTGAAATGATCAGAGCAGGTGAAGAAAGTTTGGACAGAGCGGTATCTCTGTGGTATAAACCCCAACACTTGGCTGAACTGACAGGGATGCCGAGGGTGAGGGCACCACGGGTCCTCCTCGGGGACGTGCGGGGTGGGGGACTGCAGCACCGCTGCCTCCAGGAAGAAAGGCAACTCAGCTGAACGCTTGGAGGAGCATGACCTGAGATGTGCAGGGATTAGAATAGCTGAGCAGTTTCTGGTTTCATTTGGGAGAGCTGTAGCTCTCTGGCTTGTTTGCCAGCTCGTTCCCACAGCCTTTGCTTCCTGGTCACTGTTGGAGTCGGCGCTGGTCATTCCCTACGGGCACCAGACCTCCCTTCACAGGTGATGGTGACTGAGCCAGCAGAGCAGAGGAGCCATTGCCTCCTGATGCAGCTGGGGGCAAAAGGCCTCAAGAACAAACATAAGAACCTCTCTTGTGGACTAAAAGATGTAAAAGACTTAACACTTACAAGTGTCCCATATACTCCTTAACACTAATTGTTTTAAAAGTGCTGTGAGACTTTCTTCCCTTTTCCCTTCATCCCACCCCAATACAGGTGTACCCCTGCTGCACTCATGGAATTCTCTCTCTCCATTCAAACTCCACAGGTGCAGCAGTGAAACAAATCCTCTCCAAAACTCCTCCAAAGGATGAGCCCCACCACCCTGCAGGACCTGCATGTGGTCCAGTGTGGGACACCAGGAACTCCTCACATCAGCAAATCACTCGCTTTCTCAGCAAAAATGAGGATCTCAGTTGAGGCCTCTTCTCTTAGGGTAAGCTCAAACCCAGGTGTGTGATTTGGGATCTTTAGTGCAACAAGTCCACAGGAGAAAATCTTTTCGGTGCTTTGATTTTCAAAATGTTATTGCATGCTACAAGAAGACTCACACGAGATTGATGTATTAAGTGTTGGGAATATTTGGCCATCTTGCTGTACAGATTAAGGATGGCCATGTCACAGGATATACCAGGAAATTCCCAGACCTGGAGGTCACTTTCGAGCCTTACTCTTGCAAGGATTTGATCCAGTGCAGTGGGCTACTACCAAATGTGGCAATCCAGTGCTCAGCCTGGACCCACAGTCCCAGGGATGACCAAACCCAGGGGAGAAGATGCTGCTGGAGGACAATATGATCATGTCATTCAGCAAGCCCACACAAGTACTGTCTGGAGCTGTAAAAGTAAAAAGACACCAGGTCCTTCCATCCTGTTGAATTCAGGCAAGGTACTTGCTTGAGGGACAGATTCTTGATTCCAAAAATCTGTTTTGACCTTTGAGCTGCCAAATTCCTTCCCCCATTACCTCCCATCTTTCTTTCTAGTGTTGCACAGCTACTCTGAGTCATTGTTTATCTAATTTAATTAACATTTGCTAGTGCCTGCAACCTAAAACACTGTCTTAAAACATTTGCTTGAAAAGCTTCCTTGTCCCAGAGCTGTCATTTGTAACATGATGGATAATGGATAGAAATAATTATCCTGAACAAGGTTAGACAGCTTAAATGATTTGAGTTTCAAGGAATTAGTAAGCTTAACTAAACATCTTATTTTTCAAGACACATTAAAAATAAAAACACAGCAATGTCCATAATGGATTTTAAAATCTGTACTCTGCTAAATTTTTTGTGATCTCTTACAGGTTCAACACCTACATCTAGGAAGGTTTAAATCAGCACATCATCACATACATGGAATCACAGAATATCCTGATTTGGACGGTGCCCACAAGGATCATCAAATCCAAGTCCTGGCCCTACACAGGACATCCCCAAGAATCACACCATCTGTCACCATGTACATCATCAGCCCTGCATTGAAGGGATTTTGGAACCCCAGAGAAGATGCTTCCAGGGCTGTGAGTGCTGGTGTCCAGCTCAGCTGCTCCAAGGGAGAGGGCAACGACTGCATGGGTTGTGGGAGGACCTGGATCCATAGAAAGTCAGTGATGCATCCTCAGCCCCCAGAATAGCTCTGGAACAGGCTAGAAGAAGTCAGAAGGCAGAGACTTGGTGCAAACAGAATGAGCTATTTCAGCTTTACAGAGGTGTATGGGAGACTGGAATTGGGCTCACTGCCTCTGTATTATTTCCCTAGTCCATAATTTTGGGGAAAATACAACTTCTCAATTAATCATTGACCTTTAGCTTTGAAGAAAAACAGAACTTTGGCACTGAAATTGCCAAAAAATAAGAGTAACAATTTGCAATTGCTTAATTTCCCTCCTAGAAAGCCAGGTGCAGCCGGGCCTCTGTGGCGCTTTGCACTGCGCAGAAGTGAGCTCTCCTCCAGGGACACTCAATCCAAGGCAGACAAAGAAAACATGGAGAAAAACAAGCACCTGGCAGAGAAGTGCCAAGCCACAGGCAACGGGATACGGGAATGTCCCCTCCCTGCCCTGCTCATTGCACTGTGACACTTCTCAAATAATGAACCTCCTGCACCTGGCGAGATGCACAGACCTGCTGCTGTTCCCCTTGGTTTGGAGCAGGGGGTCACATCCTGCTGCAAACCACATTTATGCTCTCAAGAACTGCCCACACATCCCACATGGACCCAACCCCAGGAGCAGAGTCTGGATTACAGGCTCCTGCTGTCTGAATTGCTAAATGCATCAATATGATGGAGATTTTCACATAAGGTAGATTTTTTTTTCCTTTAATTCTCATTCTACAAGTTTTATATTGCTGCAGCCTTTTAAAATAAAAAATCCCCATTAAAAAAAAAGAAGTCCCTTTTCACTTCTGAAAGCAAAGGAAAATTTTCTTGGAAAATCTACCCCCCTGGCAAAATCCAGAAGTTTTGCTTTGACCTCACTTTTTACATTTTTAGATTACTTTTTTTTTAAAGATCTCTGCATTGGTGTAGAACAATTTAAAATTCCTCCAGCAAAGTGCAGTTTTATTGCTCCAGAGGCAGTATAAAGCTGAATGGGTGGCTGTATTTCAAGCAAGGAGCTGTGGGAGAGTGCAGCTTGCAAGTGGCAATAGAGCCCAGAAATTGAACTCTAGCCTTTCTATTCAGTGCTCTTTTTATTATTAAGTCACGGAATAAGTAAAATGTTACGGGGACAGTTTAAATCTACACTTGTTTGTACAGCATCCAATGAATATGTGATGGGGAAAGAAAATGAAAAATGTGGGGATGTTGAAAATAAGGAGAAGATTGGATGCTGAATAACCAAGTGTGGTAAGTTATGGTACAGTTAAATCTGTAATTTTAACCTGAAATGGAGGAGCAGAGTTTGGTGCATTCTCATGGCTGTGGGGTGGCTTTGGGTTAGGTGCTCTCTGCTTGCTCAGAGGATGGGACATCTCTGTCACATCGAAGAAGGCAGCAATGGCCAGAAGCTGCCTCAGCTGTAGCAAAAAAACCTGTTGTTTTAATATTGAAGGTCCCTTTTGTTTGGATTATTTTTTTCAGACTTGAAACAAAACAGCCCAGATTTGCACAGAACTTTTGATCATGCTTGTGAAAGTGTTGTCACAGGTGGCAAAGACAGATGAGAGTGTGGAGCCATTATTCACACCAGCAGCAAGGTAGGATATGAAAGAGGTTTGGGTGGAGGATGCCTGGAGGGCTGCCATTAGCACCTCTTAATGATCTGAAGCCTAAATGTATGGTTGAGGGCTCTAATTTAGACTAATGAGCCTTGCTTTGTTTTTAAGGGCCAAGAAGGTTCATCTGGAGCTGTATGAGGTTTACCTGCAGGGCTTTATGTATTGCCGTTGTTCCTTCCAGGGTAAGACAGTGCAGATGACCCACCAGCAGCATTTACCCATTGTTTCCCTTTGGGATCCAGCCTTGCTGGGTTTTTGGGGTAAGAATCCCTATCCCGACAAGTGTTAGCATCTCCCAGCATGAGGAAAGCAGGAAGAGGCAAGAGAGTGTGGTCACTTCTCCAAGACAATGAACAACCATTCCTAACAGTGGCACGATGCAGGCTGCAACTTTGAAGTCCTTGGTTGTGCTTTTGTAACCCACGATAGGCAATAAAATGCAAATATTGCTCCTATTCCTATGTCCCTGAGCAGGATAGAAGAAAAACCTGAAAAAAAAAAACCATTTCCTAGTTTCTGGGCTGACAGGGACCGCAGATTTTTTTCTGTTTCTCACTAGTGTAAACCAGTTCCCTGGTGACCCCCACTGGCACTGGAACTTCTATACTCTCCTGCCTCTTTGTGCTGGCCTCATGACTGGAAAGTCATGGTGATTTCCCCAGTGGGAGGAGGTGGGAATCCCCAGGCCAAAGATGCAGGGAAAGAATGGAAATGGAAGATTCTCCTGCTTTTATTTCTTACCTTGTTTTAGATGTGGTTTAAATGTTGCAAAATCCTTGTAATTGTTTTTCTCTGTCTCCTACTCTGAGGAAACACTAATTATGGTTTCCTGACAATGTTTTTAACATGCAGGAGTGGGACAGATGTGAACACTAAGGAGCTTTTGCCTGTGTTTTCTGTGCCCCAGATGAGGAGTAGGCAGCCCATGATCTGCCCCATAATTTCTAGTGTTGTAAATAACCACAGTTTGTTCTTTCTGTGTATTGGAGATGGGTGGGTCAAATGGCAGAGAGCACTGAACACAGTCCCATGGCAAGGAGATCCCCCTGCGTACCATGGATTAAATCCTGCTGCCTAAAAAGTGATTCCAAGGTTGCCAGTGGCCTCTTGCTCCAGATTTTATGGTACCCAACACTGTTGCTGTGCTGCAGCCATAAGAAAACCAAATCTGAAGGGTGAGAAAAGCAAGGAGTGCACAAAACCTATGGGTGGCAAAGGTACTTATCCACAAACTCTCCCCATGGAGCAAGAGGAGAGGCAGCTCTGCCTTTTTATCCAAACCAGAAATCAAACGAAAGGAACCACAACCCACACTAGGTATCTGCTCCTGGGCTTTTCCTTCCTGTAGCACAGTTGGGTTTCTGGTGCCATTTGTTCCCCATGCTTGTGGGTATGTAATGAGGCAGAGCATTCATTATTGGGAGCCACAACTGAGAGATGGAGAATATGGTTGGGTGCCAGTGTTAGCCTTGGCCCAGCGTGACCATCGTATTGGTAACCTGAGTTAAATTGCTCGTGGCAAAACCAAGAGATTGGTTTTCCTTAGCAGCCACTTTGTAACTGCAGAGTGAGTCCAACAAAAGCAGTAGTAAAGTATAATAATGTAGGTGCCTTTTTACAGTTACCAGCTCATTCTTAGATATATATCTATATATATATAATTAGTGTGTTACCTCTGTGTGCTGGATGGCTGTGAGAAGCTGGGCTTTGGAGAGTGAAGTACCTGCAGCCTCCTCCATAGCTGGAGTTCAGAGGTGTAACAGCCTCTGCTCACACTTTTTGGTTGGGAGGAAGAACAACTTTGCTCCCTGCCTTTTGGTCATGTTGTCTGGCCAGTTCCTGTCAGATCTCTGTCACCTCCTCCCATCTGATGGCACCTTTGCTTCTTGCCTGCCCCATGACTGTGTGAGTGGAGCAGTTGTGGTTGTCCTGCTGGGATTTTGGCCAAACATTATGGCAAAAAGTTCTCTTAAACACATTAGGCAGCACTAGGGAAAACAGGTATAAGCACAGAAAACTGCTGCTAATACAGATGTATTTTTATAGACAAAATGCAGAATGATTGTGGTGGGTGTTCTTTGGTTGTGTACTGACTCTTCTGCTGAGTGCATGATGTCTAAAGCAGATTTCTGGGTGTTTGGGGTTTTTTAGTTGAAGAAAATTTGAAGTTTCTATATGAAAATCTCAAGTTTACTGTGGAAAAATCTTATAGGGGTAATCAAAATGCAGCAGTGTGTTCTGGGATCACACCCATGTGCCAAAGTCTAGCAGATTCTGCTGGATATCCTGATTTGAGAACATCACAGTGTCCCATTGTATGTCCCATCCAACATAAACAGTTGTGACTTGATTTTTCCTCTGTAAGAAAACCTCAGTGCTTCAACATTTGGCTGAAAACAAACACCAGTTAATGTTCTTTATGTTTATTAAATAGGAAATCAGTGAATAAGAAAGAGTGTGAAGAAGTTCTATAATAATTTCAGATTTTGTTGATAATGACACAGATCCTTGCCCCAAAATTTTAAATTCAAGCAACTAGCCAACTTATGCAATATTTAGAAAATGTGTGATCTTCTGATTATTCCAGTGGAAAATGTTTAGGAATTTGCAGAGCAGTCTCTGTGGTGATTTAGATGTAGGGATTCATTCAAGCATCTGCCTGGGTCCTGTTGATGCTGTAAGACCTAAATCCCATTCCTAAGCAGCAGTGGTTTCCCAGGTGAGGATTCAGGTTGGAAAAGTGCTTCCCTCTTGGGTCTGTTTCAAGTTTTTCTCACCACTGCTCCTGCACTGGGGTGGATGTCCAGAGGGAGGGAGTAATTTCCCTGAACATCTCCTGTTCCCTGCAGCTGGATGCAGTCTTGGCTGTGAGTTGAACACAGTCCTCACGGTTTAGGAAGTGGTTCCTGTAAACCCAGAACAAGGCTAATTTCAGGTTATTAGAGTTTTGGCTTGCAAAGCCTTAGTTCCTCTCTCTGCTGTCTGCTCAAATGCTGGCAGGTGTGTTTGTGAGGTTGTTCCTTGTGCAAATATGGAGAATTATTGAATCCTGCAAAACTGCCCCACTGTTTGCCCAGGGGAAGTTGGGTGGGACACTTGGCACTGTCTCTCTGCAGAGTTTTCAGTGATTTTCAAAGGACAGTTGACTTCTTCTAAATTTAAAATGTATTTCTATGGAAACTGCAAGGCTAGAAGAATAATTCGAGAAAGTTTCATGCCTAATGGCAGTCCAGATAATGGCATAGACAGCCACACAATGATGTGTGGGATATAGAATCACAAGATCCTCATGTGGTTTGGCTTGTATCTTAAAGATCTTCCAGGGGGGGAACCTTCCATGAGATCAAGTTGCTCCAAGCCCGATCAAGCCTGGCTTTGGACACTTCCAGGGATGTGTCATCCACAGCTTCTCTGGGCTGCGTGTGCCAGGGCCTCACCACCCCTACAAGGAAGAATTTCTTCCTAACATCTCACCTAAACTTTCCCTCTTTCAGTTTGAAGCCATTCCCCCTTGTCCTGTCACTATAGTTCCTGATGAAGGAATATCATCCAGACTAGGATATCCCCTCATCCCAAGCAGTTGAGCTGCAGGTGTGGGCAGGTGGAACAGAGGATGTATCCAGCATTCCCCGCTCAGCCTGCACATTCTGTACCTGGGATCATGGGCAATCACAGCCCCTGGATATGTGAAATAACTTGAACAAACTGGAACCAGGGATCTGAAGTGGGATGTGATCAAAGCACCCAGAGGAGCAAAGCCTGCACAGCACTTGGTGCAAAAACTGCAGCGTGCCCTTGTCTGGGCGCAGAGGTCGGTGGTGGTGCAGTGCTTCCACAGCAGTGCCTGCATGGAGACTATTTCCGACTCCCATAAAAATCTTTATGTCTCTGTGATCAGGATTCGGGGATGCAAATTTGCTGTGTCAAAGGAAGATGCCGCTGTAAATGAATTAGTACAAGAAGAACTTCTTATTTAAGAAGTGCTGACTCTGCGCTCTCCCCTATGCCCTCGCTTTTAAAACTGAAGCCTGGGTTTGCTGCTTGCTATGATCTATATTTAGATACTTATAAATGAAGTTTTGCAGTCACATGGCTGCATTCTTGTACAGCTTCATGAAGCTTTTTTTTTGCATTACAGAGATTTATAAGTTTGCATTTACATATTGCAGGTGTTTCCATAAAAGGTTGGGGTACACACATTCAGGATGGCCTGAAAGAAAATGGAGAAGTGCTTAAAATGTTACTGAGCACACTTACAAATATTGTCCTGGGGCAGAAGAGTGAAGCCACTGCACAAATGAGGGAGCACAGACAGGTAGGATGTGAGTTTTTCAGGAGCACACCTCCCTACAGAGGGTTCAGTTGTGCAAGAGGACAGCATCCCTTTTGGGATGTACCTTGTGCAATGCTCCCAGCAATCCGCTGGGCCCCCAGCAGAATATTTCCCAGTGTCAGAGAGTGCTGCAGTGCTGAGCTCATGCTATGTAAGTGATAGCCTGATGAATTATGTGCTGTACACACTACACACAAATCCTGTCCCAA
The DNA here is from genome assembly GCF_021018805.1 of Prinia subflava. Lineage (NCBI taxonomy): Eukaryota > Metazoa > Chordata > Aves > Passeriformes > Cisticolidae > Prinia > Prinia subflava. The sequence continues at coordinate 3,145,908 of NC_086256.1, forward strand.
CCAGCCCTGGAAGAGGAGATAGCACTCTTGCCGGTATGTCCTCTGCTCCAGGAACCTTGCCAGGAGGACACACCATAATTCACGCTCTGCTGATGCTTTATAAAAGTTGCAGCCTGTACTTTGGCTGCTGTGATGCTGACCCCAGCATCCATGTCAGCCTCCGGCCCCTCCACGCCTGGTGGATGACTGCAGTTCCCTGTGCCTGTCCGGGGAAGGCTAACTCATCAACTGGCCCTGCAGCTGGCACGGGCAATGCAGCCAGGCAGTGCTGCCTTGCCTGGCCGCAGCACCACATCCCACCAAAGGTCAGGGCTCTCCCTGCTGTCAGGCAACCCCCAGCTTGGCCCTCGTGGCTGCAGATGCCTACAGCTCAATGCTGAAAACAAGGTGGGAACTCACAGGGCTTCTCCTTAGCCTAAGAACCCCGTTAATCTCTGCTGAGTTGCAGCTACCAAAAGCACAGGATTATCAGCACTTGATTTATCCTGGTTTGGGGCTCACTATAAAGCTGTAATGCAGCATATTCCATGAGATAGTGCCTGAGAAACCAGAAGTTTCCCACAGGGAAGGAGCAGACTGACTGTATGGGATGATAGGGGAATTTCATGCAAAGCTAAACCACTCCTGAAACATTGAAGAGGAATGGCAGGAATTTGTGCAAGAATGGTGAGAAAGTTTGGCTGTGGGGAGAGCGGTTTCTTCCACTCTTCATCCACTTTTCCCTGGTGGGTTGTGAGCCTGGCCTAAGGAAGACGCAGTTCAAACTCTGCTCTGTGGACAGGCCAAGGCAAGGTGCAACATGGGCAAGGTGGGCAAGCAGGGTCAGGAGCAGTCAGGCAGGTGACAGTCCGGGCCAGCACACCCAGAGGTGCCAGTCTACCCTTTTTTGAGACTTTTGTCTTTTTGGAGACCTTTTGGGGAGTTAAAAATCCCCAGTTTCTTGGGGCCACAGACCAGGCCGGGTGCTGGCCCAAATGTGGGTCAAGAGTGACACCCTGTGGACAAATTACTCTTCTCCGTAACCTTACAGGCTTTCTCGCCTGATGCTTTTCGTCTGCCTCTTTTTTCCTCCTCCCCAGGTTTTCCTTTCCCAGCTCTCCTCCTTTCCCAACCCAGGTGTTGCCGCTGGGAGCCCCGCGGTGCTCAGAGACCGGCGGATCTCATCCCCTTAAAAGTCCGGGCTGAGACCGAAATCCCCCCTTCCCTTTTGTTCCTTTTTGCTTTCCCCCCCCTTTTAATAGTTGTTTTCCCCCCTTTTATACTGGGGTTCGGCCCTGCAGCTCAGCGAGGGGCTGCGGCTCCTGCCCCGCCGCGGTCCCCGTCCCCGCGGCCGCGCAGCTCCGCAGCCGGAGCCGGGTGCGCCCCCGGGGCTCATAAATCTCCTGCCTGCTCGCAAAATTTGGCAACTATGAACCCGGGCTGTCTGTTAAACCGGGAGAAAAACTGCGTGAGCTTCCCCTCAGCAACCCTTCGTGTCCTCTGTCCTCCACAGCTCCACAAGCCACCCCCCGGAGTGAGAATTCCTGCCCGAACCAAAAAAAAGAGTATTTCAAGAACTGCTTCTCTTCTGGTCACTCTAATGCTCCCTTCCCAATCCTGGGTGTGCTGGGGTTGCACCGTGCTGTCCTGACTTTCATGGTGTTATTCCCAAGAAGTGTCCCAGAACAGGCTGATTGACACCAGCTGACATCCTGGAGAGGGTACAGCTCTATTTTAAGCAACAAATAATTTCGTTTTATATCGGTGAGAAATTCCTCATCACTCATTTAATTATGCGGATCTAAAAGAAACCATAATGTCTTGGCACACCTGAATGCTGGGAGTGGGAAAGAGAGGGGTGTCAAATCCTTCCAAGAGCTTGTGTCCTTTCTTACCCCTGGCAGTTTAACCCTGCCAAAACCAGAATATCCATATATCCATATATCCATATATCCATATATCCATATATCCATATATCCATATATCCATATATCCATAATAGACCCTGGATGGAGATTCCTGAATGTCCACAAAAGAAGCAAATAAAACAGCAGTAATTCTTTCCAATGACATTTATATGCTGCCATTAACTCTGCTTTAGCTAGTGTAGTTTAGGGCTTTTACAAAATATGACTTCAGCTGAAACAACTATTGTAGGTTTCTGCCGAGAGGAGCTGCAAGTTTTTCCTGGACTCCTACACAGATTCTCTGACATTTCTCATTGTATTCAAAACCCTGGAGAGGAAGAGGTATCCTAGAACAAAAAGTGATATTTTTATGCCCTTGTGCCATTCCCAGCCTTTTCTAGGCCTGAGCATTTGCATCTTTGTCAGGTGAAAAGAGAAAAATCTGATCTCTTGTCCAGCTTGGGCATGCTCTAAGAAATAAAAAGTAGAGAAGCTTTTAAAACAATGTGCACAGTTCTGGGAACTTCCTAGAGAACATCTAAAGTGGGAAGATCCGCCGAGTAAAGAAGGTGGGAAAAGAAGCAGAGGAGTAGGTTGGTTGGTTCATCAAGCAAACAATGAAGGTTGGGAAAAACAGAGATTAGAGACCCCAAAGTGAGCTCAGGAAGCCATGTGCCATCTCCAAGGTGTTGTAATGCTGAAAAATTCCCTTTTCTTTTTTACAAACCAAAGTCACACCTTGTTTGGAATAGTTTCATCCCAAGTTCTGCCTCCTTGTTCAGGTTAGGGCACTCTGCCTACAGAAAGGTGTCTTCTTGTGTCCCTTTCTGTGTCATGGGGGGACAATACAGCCGTGGACGTGGAGGAGGTGATAGAGTTCACCCCAGAGGTGACTGCAGTTCACAGGAAATTTATGGCTTGAAGTCTCTATCATTATATTGGATGGTCTTGATAAAGATGTGCAGCCCAAAGTCTGCCTTGCACCAGGAACCTGGGGGGAACAGCCCAGCTACAACAGCTCTTGACAGACTTAAAAACAGGGTCAGGCCATGAGGGCCCAGCCTGGAATTTAAATTCAGTCTACTTGAGGTAAATAAAATAACTGCTCTGCCTACTTTGCAAAGGATCATTTACTTTTCTGGAAAGGAGAGTATGTTTTTGGAAAGCATACAGGCATCTTTCAGGATGAAGGGCTCTGTGTGCAACAATCAAGTTTTTAGCTTTTGATTAGCAAAGCTTTATAAAGAATTTCAATTCTGAATTACTAAACAAAGAAACTATACAAGCCCCAGATGAGATTTAAACAGTTTCCAAAAGACATTAAGAAAAGAGAAAAATACTGGGCCACATGTTTTTTCTTATGTCTCTTGAGTCCATTTATTCCAGACATCTGACATGCAATTCAAATTTCCAATAGTTTTAGGTAACCATGTCCAATTTAGAAACCACAGGCCTCAGCTAAGCCTACCTACCTCCCAAATCAATCCAGAAACCAGAGCACTTGCTGATATTCTGCACTTTCAGCCTTGCAGAGCTTTGTTATATGTGTGCCATACATACTTGGGTTGAGTTTTTTGGCTCCGTGCAATCCATTTAGATGCATTTCATAGACCTGCAGTCAGTGGTCACAGACAGATAAATTATAGCTCCTAATGGAGAGCCTGTTCATGCTTTCAAAGAGTAAAACCACTATAAAATTGATCTCTTTTGAGATGCCTTTGACAGTGGTGCTTGTGTGGCAGTTCGGATGAGACGGAAGCAAAGGGCTCCCTGTGGATAAAGAACTAATGAGTTTTATTTCTGGCTCTGAGACTTGGGCACATTTCTCAACCTCTCTGTGCCTGATAGTTTGTATCTCAAAAGTGGAGATAAAGCAAGGTCTTTTGGATAGGCAAAGCCAGACTATAATTGAAATCCCAAGTTCAGATGTGAGCAGATAATGTCCTGCTATGTGCCCTTTCCTAACTGCCTGCAGAAACCTCCTCGGTGAGGATTTAATCATGTTTGGGAGGAGATAAGTTAGGCAAGGGGTGCATTAGGTGATGGTTTCCACACCACCCTTCTCACCTCAGTCCATAAAACTGGGATCATCCAGCACCACAGACCCCAGCACTCAGACTGAGCTCATCAGTCAGGATGTGCCCCTCCTGCAGAGGCTGACATCAAAAATCCTCCCTACCAAGGCCCCAGGGAAATAGTAGATGGTCAGGTGGTACTTGCAGGAGAGCTTGGTTGAACAAAAATTATGGAGCAGATTCTCTACTGCTCTCAACATCAGAAGAGACTTAGCCTCCAGCAGTGAATCCTGTTTGGCTGTGAGTGGCCATCACTTTATCCTGTAATCCCCCATTCATCTTATTTATTTTTAGCTTTCCAGTTCTCTTTCCAGAGGGAGCACTTGTATGCACTCACAAACTCTGCTGTTGGGGAAAAAATAGGATTTGAATCAAATTTATTGCTGTTAATTCTTTTCATAGACATCATGAATCAGAAGGGGCAGCTAGAGGTGATGAAATGCCTGTTTATCCACAGCCTTTGACACTGCTGATCAGAGAAGGGGCCAGCAGTGGAGCTGGTCCCTGGTAGGATTTAGGGGCTGGGAACATGGGAAAGCAAAGGAGATAGTTGGAAAAATCTCTGGACAATTTTATTCCTTACAGTTTTCCTGAGCATGTCCCCCATTCTCCTTCCTGCAGAGAGGATCTGAGCAGAAGATCCCTCCTTAAAAATAAAAGGAATAAACAAGACAATAGCATTAATTAAGACATTCTCTGCTGACGCCTGATTTGGGGTGATATTTATGTCCTTCAAAACCTGTGGTGCCAATTGCCACAGCCCCACTGACTTGGGAGGATAACCCTGCTTTTAAGGACAATCTCTGCAGGATGCAATGTATTTTAAGAAGAAAACAAGTGGCCAGATTATGGTCCCCCAGTGCAAACACAACAACAGACTTTCTTCAGCCTCTTTTTCTAAATATACCAGGGCTGTGAAGTAAAGAGGAAAACGCTGAGTCTGCTAAAAACTGTTCAGATTCTTGTGAGTGCTTTGGAGGAACTAGTATACAATTTTGAGGCTGTTCTTTCTGCTGGCAAATTAACAGCTTAGAAAAATTACAGTAGGGGGAAGGGAAAAAGAAAAAAAAAAGGAAATTCTATTAATGAAACAGAACAATGAAAATCAAAGCTAAAGATGGAAGGAACTGAGTGGGCCCCATCCAGTTCATTGCCTGCTAGGCTGGATTTCTGCCTATAGTAATTTATGCCATAGCCTTGGAAGTGAAAACAGATTTCATTTACTACTGAACAGTACTACTCTGTGTAGAGAGAGTTCGTGGCCTCGCAGCGTTTCTGAGAAGGTATTGTGGGATTATTGCTCTCACTTTGCAGATGGGCCTGGTAATGCTGCTTGAATTCTTAAATCTAGGCTCAGGCAAGGGGGAATCTGAATTAGGACTTGAGTGTCCGAGGACTGTCCCTTGTGTCCTGCTCTCACATGGCCTGGCCACTGTTGGGAGTGTTGAGATCCTTGAGGTCCCAGTTGGCATCACTGTTCCTGTGTGCAAGGCTCTGCTCCAGGGATTTATCCCTCAAGGGTTTGACGGAAGAGTTGGACATAAGATGTTCCTCCAACTTTAAATACACCTTAAAGGAGAAAAGTACTCTGAAACTCTTGGCTTGCTTTCCTTTTTCACTAGTCTGGTACCAGGCAGAGCCCAAAAACACCTCCTGCCCTTCCAACAAACATCAAGACAGAGGATGGTGAATCCTTGCCTGCCCACATCGCCAACACTGCCACAGGCACAACCTTCCTCAGAGGAGTTTGGCAGTGAAAATGCACATGTTCAGCTGAGGAAAAAAAAAAAGGAAAAAAACAGGTAAAATTAGCATTTGGAGAAAAGTTCCTATGGAAAAAAGCTATATGTTTCCCGAGAGCCAAATGAAAAAAAAAAATCCCAACCCTCAAACCCAAGCTTGCAGAGTCTGCTGTAATTTATGATTTACCATATGAATCTAACTATAGAACTTCATTTAAAAATTTTATAAAGATTGTAAATCTACAGTGAAATGTTCTAGGGACAATCTGCTGGCAGAAACCCACTCTCCAGAGTGACCTATGGGGGACCCAGCTTGTCAAGGGCTTGATCCAGAGCCCGCTGAAGACAATGGAAATGCTCTCATTGACGTCAGTGGCCTTTAGATCAAAAAGCCCCCAAAGCTCAGCATGGAAAAATGAGTCCTAAGGAGAAGCAAACTGCTCTAATCAATAGATGTTGCTGGATGAAGGTCTTTAACAACAGTTTAATAGGCCATGATGAGCTCCTCTGGACACTTTTATTTGGTATTGTATGTATCTTATAATCTTTTTCCTGAAACTTTTAATGGAATTTATCTCACTGGAGAATTTGGGAGAACATCTGCTGCAAATGATGGGTAAAGACATAAGCTGTTGTGGGTGGGGTGAGCCTCAGGAGGTTCACAGTTTGGGTTTGGCTTCTGCTTCAGATTCTTATCTGAACTGTACAGATCTCCTGTGGCTGCAAAAATTGGACTGGAAATCACAAGAGTACGAGCCTTCTTGTGAGATTTCCAGCACTTTTCTTATGGTTTTGACTGAACACCAGATGTGGAAAAAATATTTAACAAAACTGGATGCAGTTTTTTTCATGTCTGGTTCTAAAAAGAGAGGAAGGTTCAGGAATCTAATTTTATCCTTTCCAGTTTCACTCCTTGGTAAGATTCTGTTCTAGTTTTTTTAAAAAAATAAATGCAGTTTAAACCCAAAATATAGCTATTGCAACCAGTCCCCAAAGAATCGTTCAAGTAGATGAAACTCCAAACATTACATTGACTATTAATTAAATCCTTATGCCTTTGGCAAGTGGAGTGCAAAGAACGACCAGGGTGAATGGTGACCATTAGGAAACATCCACTAATGTTCTTTCCTTTCAAAGATTATTTTTATTTGCTTTGCGTGCAAGCCTTTTTGCATTTTTGACCTGTTCCTGCCTGCTTCCACCATAAAACCAAACTTTTAGGCTTTACCTAGCACTGATATTTTTGAGAATGCTTGAGCAATTCTGCTTGCCATGTGGAAATTTTAATTTTTAAACCAGAAATCAAAATCTCTTGTAAATCTACTAGATTTTGCAGGCTGCTTTGCACAAGCCTGCATTACTTTTTGGGTGTAACACCAGTACTGGGATGCCGAGTCACTAATCAATGGCATGTTCTTCTAATCCAGATGTTCCATATGTTCCTTGTGGACAATTCACAGCTGGAAAGGAGGGTCATATTAGCTAGTTTGGAGGGTTTATTAGCTGGTTTGCTCTAGTTGTAATGCCTACTCACATTTGCATTTAAACTGGTGGTCTTTCATCAGAGGGGAACAAAAGGTTTGTTTGAAACCAAATGGTGAAGTAGGTATGGGGAGTTCTTCAGTCACAGGAAGATTTCACAGCATGTGTAGGCAACTTTGGGAAGTAGAAAATGGCCTGAAGTGAAGTGAATGGCCTGTCTTGAAGGATTTTAATCACTAGCATGGGGAGTAAAGCTGAGCAACAGAGAGTCAAACAAATCAAGTGAGGAAAACAAGTTTAAAAGTGGCACTGACCTCACTCAGATATTTTATCACTTATGATTGACTCTGAAATTTTTGGGCTCAGTTCAGAGCAGCAAGTTTGTCCCTGTGGGGTATATAAAGGCCAGGCCAAATGGAACTGAGCTGGCACTTCTTTCAAACTCCTCATTTGGTTGTAATCTCACATCCAAATCAAACAGGACAGATGAAAAAGTGGAGTATTATGTCATCCAGAATCTGTGGAACAATGAGCTGTAGCTCGGCGCCTGAGGAGACTGTCTAGAACTCACCATGTCCTGTCATTTCACTGCCTTTTTGGCAATATTGGGAAGATTTCTCCGAAGATCTAGAGCCAAGCTTCCTGTGAAAATACACTGTAATTTAATAAGCAGCAAATTAATTAATAACAGGAAGTAGCTCCAAAGCATGGACACCAACACTGGAAAAAGATGGGGAAGAAAAACCCCAGGGTTTATCCTTAATCCTATAGATTTGGAAGGAAGGAGGGGCTCTGGTGATGTCTCAGAGATTTTCTAGGTATCTCTTTGGTTGTGGGGAAGGAGTGGTTTGGGAAGTGAGGTGTGCCAAGGCCTGTCAGTGCCTCTGCTCCTGATGGAGATGGGGCTCCCAGTGCTGCTGAGCACAGGGAAGGTTTTGTACTGGGAGAAAAGGAGCTGGTCTCTGTGTGTGCATGGGGAGATAAAATCATTCAGCTGCTTCCTAGTGGTCTAGGAAATGTCCACCAGGATGGGCCCTTGAGGAAAAATCCTGGGTTTTGAAATGCAGCTTGGGAGAGTGCTAAAAACGGCTGCAGAAAAGGGTAAAGAGCTCTCCTGTCTCCTCTCCTCAGGCTTTGCTCCCAGGGCTGTTCCTCCAGCCCATGTGGAAATAGTTACCTCCAAATAACACATCCTGTGGGACTATTTCTGATCATTTCACAGAAGCCTTATTAAAAAATAGAGTTTATTAACCTGAGATTCAGGGACTCGGCTTCATGATGGAGGCTGTAAACTCTCAGCCTATGGCTCAGTTTTACAGGGATGATTTGAGGGTTGGAAAAGGAAATCTTGTGGAGAGAGGCTTAAGGCGCTCCATTTGGTGAACTTAGCAAAAAAACCCAGATCAGGCAGTGCCCTGACTCTGGGCAGTAAATGCTTTTGGAGGAAAAAATACCACATACAAAAGGGCTTTATAGTCTAATGGGGGAAAAACATAACGAGATGCAATGGCTGGAAATTTAAGACAGGCAAAATTGAGAGATTGGGAAGGGAGAGGGGGCAGACTGTTGAAGGGGGCAAGGGATTTGTCATCCTTTTGCATCTTGAAATCAGAACTGGAGGCCAGCCCAGATGACTGGTGAAACATATAGTAGTAAGCTCAATTAGCGAGTGAAAGTGTGAAATTATTTTCTTGGGGATTTATATTGAGCGTTAAACGAGATGATCTGAATTGTCCCTTTCAGCCTTAAAAATGGAGGAAAGATGCCAGAAAAGGAGCTAAATAGCCAAATTCTACCAAATTGCAATAGCTGGAGCCTCTGGGTCCCTTTGGGAATGGTGTAAGTGAAAGGAGAAGGGCTATTCTGGGCACTGGGTGTGTGGAGGGACAGACAGAGTGAGGCATGCCATCACATGCCTCCAGCACAAACCCAGTTGTAGCTGCTTTTCCTCCTTGGCCCCCCCAGCACACTTTTCTTTTTTATATATTTTATTTTTGAAACTAAAAATACATCCTTGGAGGCATTAGTCACTCTGCCCACATATTAATAAATTGCATAATGATGCCACCAAGCATCCAAAAACCTTTCAAACTGTTATATATTATTTCTTTCAATAATATTCTAAAAGGCCAGTGAGGCTTAATGGAGCCACATGGTATTGTATTTAATCCAGAAATCTGGAACTGTCTAAAATCTCATATATAAATTAAGATAATATACAATATGTTTTTTCATTTAATTTGGTTCTCCCCATTTGGGCAAGCTATAACTCTGTAAGGCTGTGTCTTTTGCAAGGGATTTTTGTCTACCAAATCGTAGATTTGTAATGTTGCTCTTGCTTTTAATTGCCTGGGGCTGTTCCCCATAATAACTCAGCCAGTCCTTTGCCAGCTAAAGGAAGGTTTAATGAAACCACAGTTTAATTGGGCAAAGTTTAGAAGTTATGCAAGTTACAAAGTTTCCTGGGACTTTTCCTTAGGGCCTCTCCCACAGGGCTCTGTTGGCGGTGCTGCAGGGAATGTCACTGCCGTGCCACAGAGATGGTGACCTCGGCAGAGCACTGGCACTCATTTGCAGGTAGCTCCTTCTTGACTCTCCTTGGACTCAGCTGGATGTCTGGCATTTACACACAGGAATTTTTAGGACATCAGGAGCCACTGAGTAAAAAACCTAAATCTAAATATTTTCTACACTGGAAAAACATAAGGGCTTTCTTTTGCTCTGGGGTTTGGGTATGAGGCTTGCTTTCATTAGTGTCACCTCTGGACAGTGTCTGCAGGAGGTTTTCACATATTCTGTCAAGCCATGGCAGATATCACAGGCTCCTTTGGAAGCTCTGGCTATCACTGCACCAGGGTGGAACAAGACAAGTTCCTGTGAAACAGGAACTGTCTAAGTCAGGACCACAATTCAGGTATCTTCTTTTTCTTATAATCTGCAAACTGAGAAATCCCAAAAACTGCTGATTTTTGAGCTAAAGTGCTTCAAGAGATGGAGGGAGAAAAGTGTACATTCTTGGGTGTGTTCTGCTCTGCAGTTTGACATCCTGGAGAAGAAGAAAGCCAGGTGTGGAAACAAAGTGAGTGAGATGATTTCTTGCGGGGTCAGTGGAATAGATGCAACAGAGGTGCTGAAATGTGGGGCATACCTTTCGTTTGAGGGAATGCATAGGAGAATTAAACACGTTCTGGAAAGCAAGAGGCCTGTGCATTATGAGGGAACAACTCTGAATCATATGGGCCCAGGTTTTGGTTGATCACATGAGTAAAACCTCTTTCAGGATTTAATACTTCTGCTCATCATTTCTAGTGGTTTGGGTTTTTTCAGCTGGCTTTTAATTTTCCTTGGCTTTGTCAGGACTAGACCTGACTTTGAGCAGGGATATTCTCAAGGCTGTCATCTGGTTCTGACAAATTTTTGGTATGAGCAGTGTGTACAGAGGCCCCGTGCTCTCCCCATGTCTACAGGATTTGTCCAGTTTTGGGAAGCTGTGTGATAGATGCCTTTAAATTCCCAACCCTCCCTGGTTTCTTTCCCTCCCTTCCCAAAGCCCTGCTCACCACAAGTGCAATCACCATCTTTCATGTCACTTAACTGATTATGGTCAAAGCTGCTTGGCTCCTGTGTCCCAGCTCCTCTCCAAACTGGGCTGCTGCACAGATCAAACTGCACTTGTAATAACCATCCTGAGGTGCCTTATTGAACACCAGAATTGTTAAACTAAGAGTTTCCCCCCAGAAACATCTGGGTGATATAACCAGATGTGTGTTGGGCTCACAAACTCCATTATGGGGGGCAGGTTGGGTCACAGCAGGATGCACTGCATGGGAGGGAGGAAGATTATCCAGGACATTTTGTAAGCAGAAGCTGTGTAGAGAAAAACAGGAGCGAGCCTGAGCCCTCGAGGCCACCACAGCCCCGTCACCTCTGCCTAGGAGGCACTGAGCTATATTACACCTTCCCCACCACCTCTGTCCCTGCCTGGGTCCTTCAGGACCCACAGGCAAAGGCCAGGTTTGCTCCTGGGGCACTGGTCCAGCCCTTGTAAAACATTATTGTAGAGGTCAAGTGAAAACTGACTCATTTTGGAGCAGGAGAACAAGGTCATTTTCTTGTAGCCCAGTAATCCCCTCATTTTTTATTAGTGTTCTTATAAACCAACTTCTCCAAGGTGCTGGGACTTTGCCTATATTGCATCCCTGTTCCCATCCGGTTCCAACAATAAAACCCTTGCCTTTTTTGATCTCTGGCTTTCATGCTTGCTGACACACTCTGGAAAATTTAAGAAGGGCGCAAGGAATGGGTTAGTCACACTTGTTAATATTTATCCCATTGCAGAAAGAGCAGGGCTGACCTCAGAGCTTGGGCTTTGGAGAATAGTTATGAGAATGATTCCACCCAGCTGAAACGAAATCTGCATGCAAAGCTCGTTTGGTGCCTGGAAAGAGCTAGAAGGAAATAAAGGTCTTAAATGATATATTTCCGCAGTTAACGTTTTGTCCTGTTTACAGAATCTCACCAGAATACTGGGGATTTTGTTTTGTTCATATGTTTTTCATAAGGATAAATATCCATGCAGTTTAAACATTTTCATTAGATTCAGACAAGAAGGAGGATGTGGGATTGTTTTTTTCTGTAATTGTTAATCTCTCCATTTTTAAAAAAATGTTTTTTCTTAAAACACTCTTCAGCAATAAAATCCCAGGTAAATCAAAGGGATGGGGAAAGTAATTCTCTTTAATTATTCCTAGAGCAATTTTGAGTAATGTAGGTTAAATTAAAAAAATATACAAGCAAGATATTTTGGCTAGGAAGTATGTGTAATGTATGAACAGCAGGAAAAAAAAAAAGCCTTCCTTTCTAAATAGAAAATCTTTGAAAGTAACAGGGGGAAACTGATGGGAAGGGCTGAAGTCCATATATTCCCACCTCCTCCGCCTTGTGCTCTCTTAAAGGTGAGCTGCAAAATGCAAAAGAGAAATGTGTTAAATTCAGATGACTCGCTCGGGTGTCAGGAAGTGGCTCGAACAACCACACGAAGTTAACTAACACATTCCCTTTTCTTTTTTTTGTTCATCCCCTCCCTCCCCTGCTCTTCTCGTGAAATCTGTTTTTTTGCTGCTGTGGTTTCTGCCTCCAGGCGGGAGCGCAGCCACTTGTCCACCCGAGCAGCACCCCGAGACCCCCCCATGGCTTGCAGGGAGCCAAGAATTTCTGGGAGGATTTTCCAGAAAGTAAGAAAGGAGGAGAATTTTAGAAAATGTATTCTCAATCTAAACAGCCTGGCTTCAGGCAAAATGAGATAAGCTCTGAGGGATGGCATGTTGAGCTTGTGTTGCTTTGCTGCTCATCTTTTTTCTGGTCAATCCATCTTATTATCATCCACCTGCTCTGTTCTGGGTCTTCTTCAGCAGCATGGTGCATGCCATCCATGGGGCTGAGTGTCCTGGTTTCAGGAACCCAAAATGTGAGCAGTGCTGTGTCTGTCAATGACTGCCTTCAGTCGAAGCATGGAGAGAAGCAGTTGGATGTGGGGAAAGGATTTTGGGGCTGCAAGTGGCAGGATTTGGTTTGCAGTTGGATGTGTGTGATGGGAATAAGTCTCATTTAGAAGACTTTGAAAGTGGTTCAGGTGACCAAAAGAAAGTTGGAAAGGCAAGACCCCCTGATCCATCAGAAATAGTGCCCTTTGCAATGACTCCTGTCCCACGGACCAAGAGCCCTGCAGAGCCTCACAAAAAGGCACAGACACGTGGCTGTTTCTCATTAGCTTTCACTTTTCCCTCTGGAAATGCTTCCCATGCCTTTCACCCATAGCGTGGCAGTAGGTGTGCTAGGGAGAAGGTTTAAATCTAAACAGAAGGGGTTATCTGATTTACAGTAAGTAGATTTTTCATTTCAAATGGTAACACACAGAGCCCTGCACATTACCTTGCATCAATATAAAACACACATGTGCCATGCATTTATGCCTAGAATATAAAAATAATAAATTATTGCAATGCTGTGTGTCTGCATAGAGCTAATTTATGTAGTACAGCATGTTTATCTAAGGATACTCCTTAATTGGATACTGGTATTATTTTAATTAGTCATTAAGTTGTAAGACTCAGTCTCTCTGTTGATTTATGTTCTCTTTATTTACAGTGTGAGTGACTTCTGCAGCAATTCCTGCTTTTAGTTTTCTATTCTTTAACAATACACAAGATTTCAAAATTGGGTTGTCTTTTGGGGGGTTTTGTTTCAAGAATAAACCCAATTATACATTTGAGACTCTTTAACGAAGGAAAGCCAAAATAGTGTATGAAAACAATGGTTGTTCTTCCTCTCTTAGGGACACTTTTGTTCTGTTTTCCCCTTTAACAAATTTATCAGAACTGTTCATTTTCTGTTGCAGCCAGAGAAAGAAAACCTGTGGATTTGGAAACACCCCTATAGTTTAGTCTCTGGAAGAGAAGTAGGTAAATTGAAATAAGAGAAAATTAATAGGAATTTGCATTTCTCCTTTGGGAGAAAGATAAAAGGAATTTGAGAAGGAGGTTCTGCTCCTACTTAGTGTTGAACTTGATGAAGTTGCCCAGCTGATCATGGCTCAGTGGAGAAGGCACAGCATTTGATAAAACCCCAGCAAAGGGAATTCAAGCAGCAATCACCTTGGAAGGAGAGGGGTTATTAATGCTGAGGATCACTGCTCCTTCGAGGGTTTAGCTTTATTTTTTCTTTCTGGTGTAAGCAGTTGTGAGCAATGGAGAGAAGCTAGTACAACAGTGTGTGGGCTCCAGGCCAAATGCATGGAACATGCATCTTCAGGCACTTGTGGAAGTGTTTGGGATGTGTCTCCTGTGTCCTTCTCCACCAGGAGCAGCAGTGGTCCATGGCTCACCAGTGGCTGCTCCCAGTTCACCCTCAGAGTCACTGGTTGGTGACACAGAATGCCCTACCCATAGGACACGGTGACAAGCCCTGGGCTGATGTGCCCAGGGTTCTGCACTGTGATGTCCACGGTACCTTCAGCTTCATAAAGCTGCTACCCTGCATCACAAAGTCATAAAACCCCCAAGAACCTGCATCTTCCCCTGCTCCTTTCTTTTTCAAGGTGAAATAACAATTTCCCCTTCACATCCTGCTCTGGCATCGCAGTGGAAAGACAATGATCTTGTACTGCCCCATCTTACCCAAGCGTGTGAGGTGATAGCTGGTTGTTGCAGTTTATGAGAAAGGAAACTGATTTAGTCAAGGGTTTTTACATCAAGTGTTGATGTCAAAATATGTTCCTGCACATAGCAGCAGTAGCAGAGCTGGTGCAGTAAGGGTCAAGGCAGCTTTGTTTAAATTGCTGCATTATCCTGCATCCCTCCCAAAAACCTGCCTTCCCCTAAAAATCCTACTGATATGGCCATGCCAATAGCAAGGTGTTGTGACCACTATGCTGCCAGTAATCCTATTTTTCATTGCCACTTACCTTTTCTGTTCTGCAGGGCTGATTTCTCCGGGTTTATTTATTCCTCTATTAATGCGCCATGCCATGGTTTCCCTTTGGCAGGAGGCACTGCATGGCAGAACTCACGTCTGCAACTCATAACGGTGCAACGAGCACCTCCAAAATGTCCATTCCTGTGACAGCCAGGGGCCTCCTCTTTGCAGCCTTCCCCACCCATCACAATTAACCTCCCCGTGATTATCAGTTATGAGAAGTTTTAAAACTTTTCGAGAGGCAGTGGCTCCGTTCAGGCAGCAAAGCTGTGTATTGAAATATGAATTAGTAGCGTGTGTATCGGCAGGATAGACCATCTGCTGTGCTCAGCACCCGGGTTTGAAGCTGGTTGGCTGGCAGGACAGCATGTGTTTACAGAAAACCCTAACAGTTGTAAAGGAGCCATTTAGGTTTATCGTGTCAATTCCTGTACAACTCCACACGGAGAGATTCCTTTCACAAACTCACATAAAAAAGACAGATAGACTAGTTTTGACCTCTCTCGAAACATTTGACGGTTGAGCTTGTTGCAAGGATAAAATATCTAGAAGAGGGAAAAAAAAATCTTGTCATTTCCCCCCTCTTAAGCATTAGACTTCTTGAATGCAACATCCATTCATAGCTTAGTTCTTGCATTGTAATTTAACTGCCTTTTATTTTCCTTCTGAGATACAAACGCAGGAGCTGTGCATGATTTTCATACCACATTATGCAAGACATTGTGGAAAAGCTGCCCAGAGTAATGGCTCCATTTCAACGTGATGCATATGCCAAGATACAGGGATCATTTGTTTTTCTTAAAAAATTAAATGAGGATGGGATTAAAAATGTTATGTTTTGCCTATATGAGCAATATTCCTCTATCAGCCATTCCAAACATATTGCCTCTTTGTAGCTCCTCTGTAATACAAATTGTCCAAGGGAAGGCACATGGTAGCACACCAAAAGGGTTTATACTGCTGCACGAGCATCCCTCTTTCCAGGGACTTGCAAAGCACAAATATTCCAAGGACAGGACAGAACAAAACCACATTGGCCCTGGGGATGCCTCTGGACTGAGCACTTGGTTGTTTTCCCATCCTT
The DNA here is from genome assembly GCF_021018805.1 of Prinia subflava. Taxonomy (NCBI): domain Eukaryota; kingdom Metazoa; phylum Chordata; class Aves; order Passeriformes; family Cisticolidae; genus Prinia; species Prinia subflava. The sequence goes on from NC_086256.1 coordinate 3,161,650, forward strand.
GGAGGAATTATTAAGAAAACAATCTCTTTAGCAAATGTGCTGAATCCATTGCTTAGCAGGCACCCATGTTGTACATGTGATTTGTGTGAGGATGGATGCAGAGAGAAAAGGGAACGTTCTGCTACGTCCTTAACCAAACCCTTGGTCACAGTGTCCTGTGTGTGGCTCTGCCTGGCTGTTGGACTGAGAAGATAAAATAAGAAACAGCCACATTTGACTCATCTCTCAGATAACTCCTTCCAATGTGCAAAAGAAAAAAAAATGTATCTTAATACATAGGTCTTAAGACTTCAATCATTTTTTTTTTGTTTTAATGCTTGATTCTTTTAATGGAAAAATTCATGAAGCAGGATGAAAGATGGCAAGATGAGAGATGGCAGGATGGGGGAGAAGGCTTGCTCTTGCAAACATACCCACCTGTTTTTAAGGCCCCTCATATAGATGCTTTAGGGCTGGGGATCAAAAGCTGCATAAAAACTGACTGTAGCCAATATCCTAAATAGGAGCACAGTATGTTGGTAGTTTGGGAAGGATCCTACTGCTTATATGAAGTAGTAAGACTTGGGTAAGCACAGGAGAATGGTGGCATGAACAGAAATTGCCTGTTTATAGGCCAGGTGCACTACTGTTAAGAATGCTTTCTCTAAATTATGCCTTGGGTCCTTAGAAATGAAATATCGATGTATTACTATTACTGTGTATTATTATGATTAGAATCACAGAGGTTTAGGTAACTTCTGCTTACAATCCTGTGCATCTGTGTCTATATATTATATGTGTGCACATGTATATATTTGTTATTATTATTTCTTTTAATATATGTAAGTTCAAAGTTTCTTTAACCTGACCAACAGCTCATGTGAGTCAGGATTTGGTGCTCAGTAGTGGAGAAGCAGAACAGGGTGGATCAGGACTGTCAGATTCCTTCTCCAGCAAAGCAGCAGATTATTGCAAAAACATGAGCACAGGCTCTCTCCTGGGGATTGCATTCCGTGTTCAGGGACATGAGGGAAGGCAGGGTGTCTGCAGCTGGGTTGCACAAGGTCACTGCACAGGAGTTAAGTGCCCAGAGCCAGATTTGGGGATTGGTGAAGCACCCACCACACCCCTCAGTGACCAGGGGGATGCTGTGGAAAAGTCCTGTCCCCTCTAAAAGCAGCATCTAATGCAAATGGGAGAACAGAGCCCTGGAAAGTCATCAGGAAAGAGTTGGGTGACCCAAGTGTTGGAGCCACCTCTCTGCTCTCAGGTGCCCACCTTGGCCATTTGCATTAAGACACTTTCAGCCAGAACACAATCACTTGCCTGGCCCTGGAAATCTGCTAGAAAAGAGCTGTTTTGGGGAGGTAAGTCACTGATTCAGTTTGCCAAGCTGTCATGGTGGAGTCATCTGTAATGGAGCCTAAGGCTGAATCCTATTTTTACATTTGCAAATGTTACAATCCAAAATTTCGTTTTCGTATTTAAACTGTGTGCCTCCAGTTTCCTGTTCTGATTTTGTTTGAGATTCAGTTTTCAGTCCATGGACCTGTGGGCTAGAAATGCAGTGACTTCGGGTGTTGTGTTTCTATGTGTCATTATTTTATTATTATCACCACGGTCGTTGTCGCTATTATTATTAACACTTATTTTGGGGGGATTCTTCTTATCTGCTCATTCCCCTTGGCTGGTGGAATGCAGCTCAAAGAAAAGCATGAGAATGCCTGTGATAGCAGCCTTTTTCAGACTTTTCCTGAGCATCCCTCCCGTTTGCCCGCAGATGGGATTGGGCGCTCCCTGCGTGGAGCAGAGCGGTGCAGCCACGCCACCTCATCCCACTGCCTATTTTCAGGCTGTGTGCTGTGCCCTCCCGGGTCAAAGTGAAAATGGGAGAGGATGGCAAGCCAAAGCGTGGGGAAGATGACTCACTGGATTATTTTCTGCATTTCAAATATAACCCTTGAATTCTTGCCAATGTATCGATACAGTCAGGCAGCAAGCCTCATGTATTTATATTTATTTATGCTACGTAATGCCTCAGTCAATACACTTATCTAATTTTTTAAAATATTTTGTTTATTTGTTTTTTTCACGTATTTTCTTCAAAACAGGCACTGAAAGAGCAAAACTGCAACCCACCCAATGCAATTCCTGTAAACTCAATGTACCACGGTTTCCAACAAGCACCATCTCTGGTAACCACAATCATTCCCATTCTGGGCCTTACTGAAACTGGTCAGAATGGTTTTGGAGAAGTGAACAACCCGTGATCTTTCTGGGGAAGAAAAAAGCAGCTCAGCTGAGGTATGTTTTTACACAGAGTGGGGTTATCTTTGCTCCTCTGTCTTGTATACAGATGCTGGTCTGCAAAACCCACCCTGCTCTGGTCTGCATGTCCCACTTTCTGTTTTGGGAGGGGAGAAGGGAATGAGCTCAGGTGTGGGAGAGAAGAGTTGAGGCCGTGATTATTGGGGAAAACTTGAACATAGAGCTAGTAGAGAGACACAGGCTTGATACTCCAACAGGAAACTTCACCATCAAGCACTTGGTCTCAGGAATCATTTTATTCTCAGAAAGTGGGGCATGAATACAGAGTTAATTACAACCAGAACCCACAGCAATAACCTTTTTATGCGAAAACTCTAGTCCTAGTCAAGAAGAGCTGTAATCTTACCCTGCCATCTGAAATTTGTTGCTTTATTAAGATTACATTCTCGACTGAAAAAAAAAATGAGTTAGTTTGATAAGTTTACTGCCCTTTGTCAGGCTGATAGTATTTTTTTCTGCTTTGAAAATAGATGTTCCTGTTTCTATGTCTGTATATTTATCCTTTCTTTTAGCTTTTTCATTACTGTTCCCTTTAATCATTTAATGAGGAGTGTTCAGGTTCCTGATGATTTAAAATTATGACTCACAGAGACACTGGCAATATCTTTGCTGGAGAAACGTTGATCCTCTAACTTTAAGACTTTAAATTCAAACCACAT